>NW_015386293.1:388180-450443 GCF_001527695.2 Protobothrops mucrosquamatus
TTTGGCTAATGAAATGTCTGCACAAAAACAAGCTCAGAGAGCACCAAGGATCCCTCTGTTAATTAATTTGATCATTTTTTGATAATTTCACTATCACCTAGAAAAGCAACAGATCTTTTGAAATAACGGCACCAGTCTGAACATGATTGTTACAATCCCTCTTTGAAGAGAACTTCTGACAAGAATCCAATGTTTCTTCATCTTGATATTGGTTGCTCTTAAATTGGCTTCTGATTTGTAGATGTGATGACTGGGTGGATCATCCAATCAAAGAATGACAAAATTGGGCACCTCCTCCCAGGATAAATTCCAGCAGGAAAGGAACTTAAGAAAGGGATCTTGGGTGGACAGGTCAGAGCAACGGTCCGAATCTGAGCCTAAGAAAAGCTCTCTCCTGTTAGGGAGACAGTGTTAGAAATCATTTTTAGGCCAGGCTGGAATGACATTGATTAGATATTTGTAGAAAGGTGAACCTGCTTTAAAATACATTTTAATAAATGTTCATATATATGAGCTATCCTGTATCTTCCCTGTATTCCATACAGTTACTTTACTTTCAAGACTTAAAAGAATTTCTAAACCCTCAAAAGTTTATAGTGGTGGTAGCAGAAAAAAATTATAATAAAAGGCTTCCAGAACAAGGAGGTTGTGTGACAGTAGGTTACTCATGATTATGTTCCATGAGTTTCAGTGGTATGGAAGGCCTCTATAGATTCTTCCATGGACCTCTCAATTGCCTTTTTTGTCCTTAAAACCTTTTCCTTCTTCATCTATTTTAAGAAAGTTTCTTGCCATACAGGTGAACATATTTCACAACTTAAATACCAAGAGTATGCAAGAACCCTGCAAGTGTAACATCAGCTGTCCTTAAGCAAAAAAAAAAGAAAAACCTTCTGCAAGTTGCAACAGTTTCCTCAGCGGTCTTGATATTGCAGTTTCTAAATCTAAATGAATTTTCTTCCCATTTCAACTCCTTACCTACAAACTATTTTCATAGCATCAAACTGATTCAAACATGTCAGCAGCATAAGTAGAGAACAGCAATAGGACACAGAGAAAAAAAACCTCACTAAATGTTCGTATTTACCCCAAGTTATTTTTCAGAGTAACTATGCAAAAAAAACCAAAACCTTGTTTGCACTGCCCAGAAAATAGAATATTTATATCCTGCTCTCATACGCCCAGCTGCAAATTTAAACTTTGCGATACAGATGGTATTGAAAAGTTAGATACTTGGTCTTTTAAGGAAGTGATATCACTTGCTTAAGTATGTTTTGGCACTGGGTATCATGCCTAAATGTGTCTTGTATTCTCATGATGCATTGATCCAGACATCTCATTGAGATTATTCTTTCAAAATATGATTATATGAGAATGGTCCAAGATTAATTTAGGGCAAGTTTATCCAGTTTATTTTATTAAGTGTTTGAAAGTTTCAAATGGCCAAAGAAGGGCCAGTAGTAATTTTGCAGCAATTTATAGAAAATACAAAACACATTCAGGTTTTTGCATTTTCCTCACCCATTCATGCACATTTCAATGCAATTTCATCAGGTTGTTTTACCTTATTGTGTAAAGTTTGTTTTTGTTTTGTAACGTTGAGTCAGACTTGATTCCTGGCAGCAGTCTATGCAGTTTACTTAGCAAGATTTCAGTGGTAGTTTACCATTATCTTCTTCCTAGGCTGAGATAAAGTGACTGGTCCAAAGACATTCAGCTGGCTTCCATGTCTAAGGCGGGACTACCCATCAAGTTTCCCTACTCCTGGTTCAGTGCCTTAGCATCAAACTGTCTCCGGTTTTGCAGAATATTTGTTATTTACTGATTCTATTGTTACCACTATTGGCTGGCGTATAGGCTAAATACATGCAATATATAAATAAACAAGATAAATTGTGAAGATGAAAGAGTCCACAAATGCACATGTTCCAGAAATACTTGCTTTCCTACATTTGCATGAACCCATCTTGTTGAGATTTTTTTTTCTTCCTTTAGTTTAGGGCTTTCTACAAAATATTTGGCAAAGTGATGCACTTTTTAAAAATTAGCCAGCTGTTTTCCTGGAAAATTCAGAAAAAGGGATAAATGATTGAAAGGTAATATATCCTTCCCTATCCTTTTTCCTGTCAAGGTGGTACCTCCATGCTACCTTCATTCTTTAATTACCATATTATACTGGACACTGGGATAAAAATCCATGTCTCTTAAGAGATGAATTTGAGCCAGGAGTCAAAGTACTGATTCTTCTATTTTACTATTTGTCCTATGTTCAACTGCAAATGGAAAAAAATGGATGCAAAACAATTCTTCAGGGGCAATATATAGCTCATGTTCAATAGATTATCTGCTAATATTAAGATTCTGGAAACTCAGTTGTCAACTGTATTTTTTAACAGCATTCAACAAGCAAATATAATACACAGCTTGATAATTCAGCCAAATTGCTATATTATGACAATAATATAGAACAGGCTATCTCCTTATTACAATTTAGTAGTCAAGTACAAGTCATATTTTTTCAGTCTTTATAGAATCTAGACTTTACAGCCAGTTTGGTCTATGGTTAAAGCACCAGAATAGAAAGCAGAAGTCCATGAGTTCTAGTCCCATGAAAGCCAACTGAGTTTGACCTTAGGCCGCTCTCTCTCTCATCTCAACTCACTTCACAGGATTGTTGTGGTGAAAATAGGAGGAAGAAAGAGTATTAGGTATATTCTCTGCTTTATTTGTAGAAATAATAAAGGTGGGTTAAAATAAATAATAATAAATAATTTTATTACTGTATCATCTGACTATATTTTAGTGAGTCACCCAGGACTACTGAAATTGGATGGCATATAAATTTGTTAACTAAATAAATGACATTAAAACTTTTGGTATCAAATCCATGGTATTGTTCAGATTTTTCTCAGTAGGATACAAGTTTACATTCATGTTAACTGAATTACCATCAATAATCATGTTGGCTGCAATGATTTGATGAGCATAAAATGACATTGAAAAAAAATCTATTGAGCTTAACTGAAGTGATGCAACAATATATTTTGGTTTGAGTCTATTATTTCTTCATTACAGTATTGTGTAAATTGGAAAATACATATCATATGCACAGCTTTTTAGCAGGAAATTCAGCTTCTGTGGTTTTGCTGTAAGAGGAAATGAAACTAGCTTTTGGTATCTTAATATGTATCATTTTTCAAAAATAGAAAATACCTCAAAATAAAGACTATTCTTTTCACAGAGGGTTATTTTTAAATAACCAAATTACACATTCAGCAGAATCAAGTAGCAAAATTTTCTTTTAAAAAGTGTACTGCATTACATAGAAAATTGTGTAACTGAATTCACTCATATCTACCCCATCTTTATAGAAAAACAACTCTAAAGGCAAGGTTAGGTTGCTATTTATAGCTTACTAACACAACCCACATGGAAAAGCTATTGAGCATGCAATATCAGATTACTTGATTCAGGACAACCTTTCCATTTTCCACATTTACTTTTATCCAGCAACAACTTTTGCATTCTATTAGAAAATGTGACCTTGATTATCTGGAATTTTCTTTCATTAAACATATGTGCATGTCAGTACCAGAATCTGTTGTAGAACTGTTGACCATTTTTGAACTGCCTGTTTTTTATGTGGTCTAAGTTAGTTATGAGGTTTCATCTATTTTTAATAGAGACTAGAATAAATCACATAAAATAACATAGAATAATAGAAATGGAAGGGACTTGGAGGTCATCTAGTCCAACTCCCTGCACAAGCAGGAGAGTATACTGTACCATTTTAGACAACTGGCTGTCCAGTCTCTTCTTGAAAATCTCCAGTGATGGGGCATCCACAACTTCTGAAGAGAAGGCATTCCACTGGTTGATTGTTCTGTTAGGAAATTTATCCTTAGTTCTAGGTTACTTCTCTCCTTGATTAGTTTCCATCCATTGGTTCTTGTCTTGCCTTTGCTGTTTGGTAAATAGTTTGCCCTCTTCATCTTTGTGACAGCCCCTCAAATAATGGAACACTGTTATCATATCAACCCTAGTCCTTCTTTTCACTAGACTAGACATACCCAATTCCTGCAACTGTTCTTCGTATGTCTTAGTATCCAGCCTCCTAATCATCTTCATTGCTCTTTTCTGCCCTCTTTCCAGTCTCAACATCTTTTTTATATTGTGGTGACCAAAACTGGATGCAGTATTCCAAGTGTGACTGAAAATGATATGCAAACACAGATTAGAACTACTTATGTATTAGTGCTTTAGTTTTTTATAGTCATTGCTAGTACTTGAAGACAGAAGCCAAACTGGTGATGAGAAAATGCTGCTGCAACAGATTGTAACTGCTTGAAATCTCCCTTCACACAGTTCACTTTCAGCCTATATAAACAGATAAGTCTGTAACTTGTGGGTTTTGTGAAATATTTTAGGAACCTTTCTATTCTACCACCTACTATATTTGACAGCACAGTATAGCAGTAGAGTTCTTCAAGTTTTTGGATTCTATAATCTCCCAGGATTTGAAATAGTCACCTAACATTAGAGCCATCATTTAAAAAACCACAAAGAATGTTCTTCCTGTGTCAGCTCAGGAAGTTCAGACTGCACCAGAAGCTGTTAATACAGTTTCACAGAGGAATCATTGAGTCTCTTATTTATACTTCTGTAATGTCTGGATTGGTACAGCAACCAAACAGGACAGATACACATTCCACTGCATAGTTAAGACTGCAGAAAGAACAACTGCAAATCAGTTTTCCATAGAAAACCTGTATATTGCTCCTGTCTGAGGGCTGAGAAAATATCTAGACCCCTCATAATCTCAACATAAATTGTTTCAATTCCTCCCCTCAGGAGGCCACTATACAACATTGCATGCGGAAACAATTAGAGTTTCTTCCCTCATGCCATCCCTCTGCTGAACACCTAATTCTCACAGTACTAATGTCTATGTACTTTTACCCATATTATATGGCTGTAGCATTAAATTATCATTGTCTTTACTACCCCTTCTTATTGATATTATGATTATTACTGTTGCTTTTCTCTGTACAGACAGCTTTTGTACCAGAGACAAATTCCTCGTGTGTCTAACCACACTTGGCCAAATAAAATACTCTTTTCTATTCTATTCTATTGCAGTCATCTTAACTAAACATATATTCTTAAAAGGGGGGAAGCAATGTATTATCTCTCTATGGCTTTGAGGGATAAATCAAGATGTCATGTGTCTGATTAATGAAACACTTAAAAGGACTTTCAGGCATATTTTCTCCTAAAAGCATTTATTAAGGTTACAGAGACGTCAGTAGGCATGGTGGAAATGCTTAGATCTGGATCCTTTTCCGTTGTACATACATTCCAAGCATTTTTCCCTGCCTCTATTTTGGGGTCATAGTTCACATCTTCCAATTAACTTGGAAGATGTGATTTACTTCCGGTTTCTTTTCCCCGGGCTTTCACTGTTGCCTGATTTAACTATAAAAATACCAGACAGTTCTGCATATTGTCAAAGCAAGAATATACAGTATTTGCAGCGTTGACACAACTATTATCTTCTTCCTTTGCTCATCATCTGGGATTATGATCATGACCATGATGATCAATAGAATATTGAACAGTTCTGAAGAATATTTTATTGGAAACAGGATATCATTACTATTACTCAGTATATTTATTTATTGCCTTTCCTTCAGGATCACCAGACAGCTTATATGGCCAGCCCCCTTCATTCCATTCCCCAGCAACAACTCTGTGGGATTGATTGGGCTGAGGAAGTTTATGGCAAGCCCAAAGCCAGCCTGTGAATGTCCAGTTCTCCCCAATTCTAGTTCAGCATCTTAGCCACTACATCATACTAACTCTCATTTTCTTATCTGAATAAATGCCAGGTTTTAGACACATTTCCTATAGGCAAATATGACCTATGGAGATGCTTTAAGAAAAACATGTTATTTCTAAAATAAAACTAGAAAAACAAACGTGTTTCTTCATGTTTTAGCATCAGAAAGTGAACAAAGAAATAAATTGGTGGCAGTCAAGTGCGAACATACATGAAAACAGGAGAGTCAATGCCCCATAACGTAGGGGAGAAATGATCACACAAAACACGTTTTAAAAAGGCTCTTTTATAATCATCATACACATTAGATCCATTATGATTTATCTTTCCCTCTGTATACATGCATACATGCTGAAAATTATGAAGACACAAAGAAAATTAAGTACCAATAATCACCCCAACCAGTTTAATACAGAATTACATTCATACAAGACCGCATTTCCTTTATAACCTCTTGATGAATTATAAAAGAAATTTCACATAATTGTCAAAGATATTGTACGTTTTGAAAATTAAATGTCTTAAAGTGTTTAAAGGAAAATGTGTTTAATATCCTTAACATATGTAAATTCTCAGTGCTTATTTTGTCTGCTTGTTTCATTTGTAAATGTTTATATTTGACACTGAAATTGAAAACGTATTTTATTATTGTGTTAACCTTTTTTCCCCCATCAGAGACATTTCATGCAAATAGCTGTAAACAATTTAAATTCTATCTGTCATCCCCAATCTAGGGTTGGATGTTTGGATTTTTATACTGCATAATTTTTCTTTATGGATGCCCAAGAATAAATCATTAATTATGCTATAATTAGTTCCCATCCATACTCAACTGTGCATTCAAGCAAGAAAAAAATGCTTAAAGGAGAGTTTTGTTCCCATCAGTCTACAGAAGCAAGCTCACAGATGCTCCATTATATATTTCCCATTGATTTCTGTTATCCAGAAGAATTTAATTTGCAGAGGAAAGGGAAAATTCAGACAACACCTACTGCATTTCTGATTTTTCCCCCCTACCCCCTTTGACAAGTTAGTTTTGTTACTTACCAAAAATATTATTCATTTTCTCTTCTTAATTTTCTATGCAAATGCTAGTAAGATAGCACAATTTAATTAATAGAAGAAAAACAAAGAGATCAATGTTTTTCAATATTCATTTTAATTAAGCCTATGAACAGTAACAAGGGTCTAAGAAGTTTTGAGATTTAATTTGCAGCCTAATCTTAAACATGTATTTAGCATTACATATCATTACATTTAATTAAATGTATTTCTTTGCAAGTATTGCTCAGGAATTCAGAGAGAGACCCTTGAAGGATCCTAAGATAATCATGCAGAACTTTGACCGTAAGTCCAAAGCTGGCAGAATACAACCATAGTACTTCTTATTCAGTCAGTTTTCAAGTCAACTTTTCCAAAGCAAAGACAGTGGCAAACCATGTTCAATCTTCATAGATTCTGTAATTTAAAAAAGTATTGATTTCTATATGTTATCTATCCATCTATATTCAAAAGAATAATGATATAAGATTATCTTGAAGTACATCCTCACCATCCCTGTTGTAGGATATTCAAATATGGCTTATAGTCATCTGGAATGCAACAAATATTTTACATCTTTATACATTCACAGAAGTGAGATTGGCAAAAGGTGAATTCTGACATAATAGAAAAATGTGACATAATTATTCAGATGCAGTATGAAGAAATCTCTTTGCTTTTCTGTACCGCTTTCCAATTAATTAAAACAAAACCCTTAGTTTCAGACTGATTGAAGGATAAAAGTATTCCATTGGTTCCTCTAGGCCCCTACTATTTTAATTACTCAGAATATGTCTGGGCCCATGGGAAGTAAAGGTACAGATTCAGTATGGAAAAAAGAAAGCCCATCACTGCTTCTTAGAAAAAAGGAAGGCTGGATAAGGTCAGCAGACCAACTAGAGTGGCTAATTCTATAAGCAGAAATGAAGGAAGTGGGTTGACAAAGTGGATTGTGCATTCATAATGCATAGAAGAGAAATGAAGTAGGGAAATATGGCCATATCATGTACAAGGAATACTGTACAAATGAAAATGTTTTCCTAAATTAAGTAAGTAGAGAATCAAATTAATGGTTTTATATTTTAATGTTCTTGCTGCTTGTTTGCCTTGTATTTAGACTCTGGAGCAATTATTTGTCTACCCTCAAAGGTTTGACCTTTAGAAATAGTACCCTTGAGACTTTCTGAGTGTACCAGCTCAAAAGGGCAGAACCAGATTCCCTAGTTGATGCTAAAGAAACATATATTGGTATTTTGAATAATCTGGAAATGTTCATTACCCCATGGGTAGTAGAAGTTTTCAGTTTGTGTACAATAACAAGAATTATGAATTGTGTGGATGGGAACATAGGAAACATACGTTGGATCAGCTTCTTCTCTAACTAGTTCAATGTATCTTTTCCAACTGGCATCAGCTAGTTCCCTACTTTCTGTCTGAAAGGCATTTTTGCTGGAGAAGCCGAAGTACAATTTCTCCCATTGAACAGCCTAGCAGAATTTATATCCTGATTCCTATTTTAAAAGTTAAGCCTTTATGGAGTTAAAGTTAACACTGTAATTTAAAAAACTGTGCATATTACCATACCTTTGGAATTATCAGAAGAGATAATTTCAGTAATAAAACAGTTAATGTTTTTTAAAGTAGCCCCATTTGCATATTTGCTTTCTCAGCATGTTAAAAAATAAATAAAAAGGAATCTAATTTTATTGATTTTTTTTTAAAAAAACATTTTTTGTAAAACCCAATCGAACAAACAAGGCAAACAGGCATTAAGTGTTATATGTCAGCAATAAGAAAACAAGCCTAACCACTCTTACCTCACCCTGAGTTTGCATATTTCTTCACTTTCTTCCTAGCAAAGTTGTTAAGGAGGATTTAGAAGCTTTTGCTTCAACTTTACATGAATCGTAGCATACCATGATGTAAATCATAATGCACTGTGATATTCTGGTTTAGAACTATGTCTATTTGACTACAGAGAGCCAGATTCAAGTTTGCTCTCAGCCATGGAAGCTCATTGGGTGACTTGGGACAGCACTTTCTCTCATTCCAACCTACCTCACACAGCAGTTTAATGGGGAGAAATTGAAGGAGGAAATGATAGGGACACCACCTTGAGCTCCTGACAGAAAGATAGGATCTAAATTTAATCAAGTGAATATAATGGCCAAATCTGAAAAACATATTCTCAAGTACTGAAACCATAGTTTATAAGTTGTTAGGAGCATGTTAAACAATGGCCATCAAATGGAAAATTTTATACTGCTAACAGCTTTGGTGAAAAAATGGAGGGGGGAAAGTTATTTATTTACTTAAATGATTTATAAATTCACACTTCCACAGCAATTATTCCGGGCAAAATACAAAGATTAAAATCTTTGTAACAATATAACCCATGGTGCCTTGGTTAAATAATAACCCCACATACAAAAAGCCAGATCACCATCAGAGGTCACTGAACTACCTGACCCAAATGCATAGGGAATTGCGCAAGAAGAATTCAGCATTAATATTTAAATGTATTCTATTTAGACTAGTTTCATTTATTCTAATTGTTCATAGGTCTTCATTGTTGCTGTATTAATATTATAAAGCACCTCAAACAATTTCTTTTAACTAGATAGCATTATGATTCAGCATATACTTTCTCTATGCAAAGTGGACAGCTTCTGGTCTATTAAAATTGCTCATCTTAATTTGACATGTGCATTAAATTATTCCATTTGTTAGAATATTATTAGAACAATTTGGAGCAGAATTCAGAAATATTTATTTTTATTCTAATAACTTTCTGAATAGTTTTTAGAATAAAAATAAATATTTCTGAATTCTGCTCCAAATTGTTCTAATAATGTCTAATTAACAAGTGGAATGGTAGCACTAGATGGACCTTTATTCTCTGTCGCTGGTATTCCTTATAAAGAGTACAATTTTAATAATACAATTTTGTCCTAACAACAGTACATGCTTGTTTTTTTTTTACCTGTTCAACAAGTAGTAATGGAGTATTTTATTTTATGGCTCTTTCTTCTTGTACTTTCAATTCTTTTTCATTTTCTGCATCGGACTTCATGAACAAATAAACAAGGAAATTAAAAATTTAAAAAGTACAGATTGAAGTTATTTAGAAACAAAGATTACTGGGAGATAACCAAGAAAGAAAATCTTACAAAATTACCTCCTGAAATATTTAGAAATATTTAACACCTCAGATTCCACATGTTCATGTTAAGATGGCACCTAATTTTTATTTCTCCTAAGCATGTATTTTGGAATATTTGAGGGAAAAAAACTAATATGTGGGCTTGGATTTTTGGAGAGAATTACATAGTGACTCCTCTGATTATATAACTCTACCTATGGACAAAAAAAAATCTTTTGAGAAAAATAGATATCTGAGTAAAAACAAGATGGTATTGCATATTAAAAGGAAAATGTTTATATCTATTTCAGTAATAAAATGGGAATGTCAAGAGTGATTCGCTTTTCACCTAGTTTCTTCTCCGCTCTCAACTTGACAACAATAGGGAGGGGGATGGTTGAATTGCATGGGGTGGGAATGGAATGCCAAGAATCTGTCTGCAGATTGTGAGACCCTGCTCCTCCCTTCAAGGCCACGCTACACAGATGTTTGAATGGTCCAGGCAGTTCCCATAACAAAAGGAACATATGTGATTGGATATTGCAATGGCCTAAAGGGGACAGCCAAAGGGGGAATTCAAGTTTAATTATGTGGACATTTGAATGAGAAATTCAGAGCTGGTTTTACTTCTTTTGTTCCAATGTAGTGTATTCAATAAAAGTGTTACTTTTGGGAAGAACTATGTCCCAGGAGTTCCTTATTTGGATTCGCTAGCTGGACATCTGACAGGGAGTTAACAAACTTTTCAGATTATATATTGATCACATTAATTTATTTAATTTTAATCTCAGGAGAATGGGGGCATTACTCTGGTGATTAATACATTGGCAGCCATAAGCTTTATCTTCTCCCCTTATGGCTTAGAGAGACTAGTAAGACAAAAATTTAAAGATTTATGATTTCTACTAAGATTTACCTCAAATTGTAATGATCAACTAAGACAGAGAGAATAAAGCTCATGTTCTATAGTTGCTCTAATATAAAACTGCCATTAGATATATCCAGCATAGGCAGTGTAGTCCAAACTATACTGAAGTTATCTAGAAGTTTATCTTTACCCTAAGATATATTTTGTTTGATTGATTGATTTGCTGCCCATCTCGCCTTGGGGCTACTCTGGGAAGCTTACAATAAAACGGAACAAAAATGATAAAAAATGTAAACATAACAACAGCAAAGGAATAAAACAATAAAAATAAACAATGAAAGTACAATAATATGAAATTTAAAAAGACGGGCAGAGGAGGAGCAGATAGCAAAGGGGGGAGGTGGGGGTCAGTTAATTAGTTTGGTAGCCTATAGTGATGTACTCCCCTGATGCAGCAATCCCCAACCTTTCTGATTTGGTGGCCTGGTTGGGGGGGCGGGGCAGAAGGGATGGTTCTGTGTGACAGGCAAGTGTGCATGTGAGTGCCCTCCACTCACACAAGTGGAGCTATGTGCACACGTGTGCTCGCTCGCAGCTCACGCGGCCCAGTTCCAAACAGGCTGCAGCCCAGTTTTAGATCAAGGCCCGGGTGGTTGGGGACCCCTGCCCTAATGGATCTCCAGACCAAATGGCAGAGCCAGGTTTTCAGGCCTTTCCTAATTATTGTTGAAGTTTGTGATAGCTTGTGTTTATCCCTGCATAGCTTTTATAACTAAAATATGAGGACAAATCAGCAGAAACAAAAATGTACATGCCAAATAAAAAAAAATACCAATAAACATCTCAGACACCATACCTTGTTACTTGCTTTTGCAGACCTTTTCTTTTTTGAACTATCTTTCCAAAGAGATTCTAGGCTTATATATGCTCGTAGACTCCAGTCATATAGGCGGAGGCCAGTTACCTTTCAAAAACCAGTGATATGATGATAGTTACCTTAAGAGGTATATTCTGGCTTGATCAATTTCAATAAATAGTACATATCTAAGTTTAGGTAAGTAGTATAGCAAATCATGATATTGAGAGAAAAAGCTATAAAGTAAACAAGATAGCAAGAAATAACTGCTAGTTTATTCAATTTATACTAAGACACCTTGATCATATACATACACTGCAATACACATTAAACGTTTTCAATTTCTCAGTGACACCATAAAATGAATGTATAAGTCAGCCATAAGTATTGCCCAGTATGACTTTATTATAATATAAATAAATAAGAAGAATAGTTGAGGTTTATTTGGGAAAGGCAGCACAAAAAAAGCATCTGATTTTCTTACCAAGTTTTGAAATAAACTGTAAGTAGAAATCTTGCTTTAAATTACTGCTTACAGAAACAAAGAGAAATCCCTGTGCCTATTTTACATAGCAACATCTTGCACTTTACCCCATATTGACAAGCAGTATTTCCAGAAAGCTTTTCAGGGGCCTCAAATCTCTATAGAGGAGAGGAATTTTTTTCCCCCCTTGTATAAACACCCTTAAATTTCCATGCTATAATTCAGTAGAAAATAAATTATAGAGTTACAAAATGTGAACAGATGTAGCTAAAACTATGTTTTAGAATAGTGTGAGATTTGACAGAAACAAACTGAAACATTTGTTTTCTGAGAACATTTACAGTTTAAAAACTGAAGTTCTGAATTTCAGCTACAAAAGCAGGATGCATAAGCTCTGTGTAATCATTAACAGAACTGAAAGCTTCCACCCTATAAACAACTTCAGCTGTAATCATTTCTATTACACTTTCAAGACTCATATAATAGATAGCTTTGTTCTATGGTTCAGTATTTAATGTTGGAAAATATTGTATTGTCTCAAATTATATTCAAGAAAAGATGGCTATACAGTGCTAATATACTTTTTAGCTGCAATTAGAATAGAATAGAATAGAATAGAATAGAATAGAATAGAATAGAATAGAATAGAATAGAATAGAATAGAATAGAAGCTGGAAGGGATCTTGGAGATCTTCTAGTCCAGCCCCCTGCTCAAGCAGGAGAACCTATACCATCTCAGACAAGTGACTGTCTAGTCTCTTCTTAAAAATCTCCAGTGATGGAC
Organism: Protobothrops mucrosquamatus; assembly: GCF_001527695.2. NCBI lineage: Eukaryota > Metazoa > Chordata > Lepidosauria > Squamata > Viperidae > Protobothrops > Protobothrops mucrosquamatus. The sequence goes on from NW_015386293.1 coordinate 401,195, forward strand.
TGCCCACAATTTCTGGAGGCAAGCTGCTCCACTGGTTAATTGTCCTCACTGTCAGGAAGTTTCTCCTTAATTCCAGGTTGCTTCTCTCTTTGATCAGTTTCCAACCATTGTTTCTTGTCCTGCCCTCTGGTGCTTTGGAGAATAACGTGACCCCCTCTTCCTTATGGCAGCCCCTCAGATACTGAAATACTGCTATCATGTCTTCCCTATTTCTTCTTTTCTTTAGACTAGCCAAACCCAAGTCCTGCACCCGTTCTTTGTTTTAGTCTCCACGCCTTTAATCATCTTAGTTGCTCTTCTCTGAATATTTTTCCAAACTCTCAACATCTTTTTTGTGATATGGTGACCAAAATTGGTTGCAGTATTCCAGGTGTGGTTCTTACTAGGGTTTAATTTGTTAAGTAGGCACATTTTATAGGCACCCCATAAAATTAATACATAAAATTGCTGCAACTTGATATTCCACTATTTGTACTGTTTCATGAGCAACACTATTATTTGTGCAGACTTAATTTTAGCATTTATAAAATAAAGAAACAAATTTCTATTCAGTTATATTAAAAAAATCTGTGTCTTCAACATTACTAAGAAGAGGAAAACATAGCTGATGAAAAAAGAAACTACAAGAACCTACAAAGTTTTTTCATGAGAGGCTCTGCAGAAAAAATAGCTATAAAAGTATGTGCTAATGAGAACATTTGGTTTCCTGATTATTCATTAAGGAAATAGAATTAGAGTTGCAAATCACTAAAATCTCCCCAACTGATATACTGGGATAAATAACAAATAATAATGAACTGGGACTAAGTAGACTCAACTATGAGATGTGTTTGAATATTAGTAGCTCGGATTGGTAGTTGGTTTGATCTCCAAGCTTGGCGATTTGGCTGCAATTTAAAGGCCGATGCTCTGACAGACGAGCACAATTCAAAGCGCACTGAAGATGCCTCCCTCCGAATGGGGATGAAACATTTGCAGCCAAATCGCCAAGCTCGGAGATCAAACCAACAGACTCAACTAGGTTTGTATGTGTGTGTGCACAAAGTCATATTCACTTATGGAATCCTACACTACAGTATATTAACCCAACACTTTGGACTGAATATATTACTTAAGAAAAGTTAAAGATTACAAGAAATATAAGGGTACGTGAATAAAAAGGATGATTTTCAATGATTACCTTGGCAACAGCAACTGTTTGCTGTGGATAGTAGAGAGCAGTACCAATCCCCATGAAGCTTATCGGGTACACCAATCTTTTAATTTTGGAACCTATTCCACAGAAGAAATGTTACTTCTGGTATGTGATATACTGAATAAGATGAAATTAAAAGGGCTTCCTATTTACATACATACTTAGTTATTTATTTAGAGTACGGCATACAATGTCAGGGAAATCTACACATGCTAGACACGATGCAGTCCTGATAGCCTAAATTGCTAGTTCATTCTGTTTGGCGCTTGCCTGTCTATCCTTGGTGCACCACAGGGGACAAACTAGCTTACACTAGCTGATTAGTGGTGTTCAGGGTGCTGGCTCTTTCAGGCAACTCTGCTGGTCTTGCCTCGCTTTGTCTCATGTTGCATTGTCTCATATCCAGCTAGGTCCAGAGCTGGCTTCCCCTCATCGCACACACAAACATAGCTAAATTTTTCCTATCAAAGTGATATCTATTTATCTACTTCCAATACTGCATGCTTTCAAACTGCTGGGTGGGCAGGAGCTGGGGAGCAAGTGGCAGGAGCTCACTCTGTCTTACAGAGCTGGTATCGAACCGCCAGTGTGCAGACCATTCTGCTGGCCAGCATCATTAAGCCACTACACCCACCGCGTCCCCAAAAGGGCAGATTCTTAGCCACACTAAGTTACATAATCTTTGTATTACTATTATAGGAATTACTTTGGCAATAGGTAGACTGGGGAAAATATGTTAACTGATGACAATTAGATATAAAGATATAGGAAAACAGGATAGTGAAGAACAAAGGAATATTAAACACTGTAGCAAAATGATGCAAGCCTGGCTTTGGTCTTTGAAAGACCCTACCCACATATTCTTAATTTATAATTCAGTCTCCATATTCCAAAATATCTGGGAAAGAACATATTGCCTACCCCTGGCCTAGCCACGTAGATAGATTCAACAAGTGATAAACACTTGCTCTATTCATAAATGCTATTTATGAATAACCAGTGCTTATATTGTGTCAGATTATTCATTTATCAATTGAGCCCAGAAGGATCTCTGACTAATAGCAGAGACAAGGTTTAGTCAGGATTCTTTTCTACCTTTTCTACCTCTACTTCATCTACTAGAGACATGTACCTTATAGCTAAGCTATGATTTTTAACATATGACTTCAGCAACAATATGAAAACAGTGTTTTGCCATGTTTGTCTATTAAATATACAGTAACTGATGGCTTTAAAAGAGGATCATGATCTATATAATGTCATTCTGTACAAGAATATGTACATTCTCCCTGTATAAAAAATGAGTCATTAAATGCATAATCATCATGTTTCTGTTCCTTAATGGAATTTACTTTTGAATTAGTTGATACAATTGTTGGTTTATAATAAGTATTTTTACACCTGTATTATGCATGGTCCTCTTGTCTGAAACATGTCCAGCTTATTCCAAATAAATTCTAATGTTGATCTATTGAATTTTGTAGTTTAATGATGGTAAAACTCTGGTTGAGCATCATAGTATCAATTAATTGTACATTGCAGTTTAAGTTCTGCCTTGCTGAAAGAGTAAATGGACACCAAAATTTGAACAAACATTGAAAACAAACATACCTCTTGCCAAGAACAATCCAACAATACCAGCAAAACCTATAACACCAAGCCTTGGATAAAATCCTGGAGGTGGAGCTTTGATGATTTCATAATTCTCTTAAAAAAAAAACCAGTAGCACATTACCTATTCACACCTATTTTCTAGAGTATTTAAATATTATTCCAGAGTATTTAATTATTATTTGTATATTTCCATTATATATAGCTAGTTACAAAATTAGAAAGATATTTGATATATTATTATCTAATATAATAAAGATATATTAGTTAGAAAGATATTTGCACTTTGTCCTTGTGACAATCTTGTTGGTAGGTCAGACTAAGAAACAATGATTAACTAAGAAGTATCAATTAACTTTTATGTGCTTGCTCTCCTTAGCCAGGCTGCTCATGATGGGTATGAGGGAAAAGTCAGAGGGAGGTGCACTCCCTCTCCATGGGAGGAGACCCGGCTTTGTATCCAAAGTTTCCTTAGCAATAGGATGGGAGACCGCAGGATAGGCCAGGAGGAGGAGGCAAAGGGATGGTGAAAGGGCAGCAGGGCAGGACTAAGGCAGGACTTCTCTCAGACCCTCCCTCTCCTTCCTTCCTTCCTTCCTTCCTTCCTTCCTAAGAACAGAGTGGTGGGAAAATATTTGAGATGAGGGAGGGAGAAAAACAGGCAAGAAACACAGCTGGGGAGGTGTCACCCTTTGTGAGGAATGAAGAAATGCACCATCGCCTGGAAGTGGCCAACACATGGCCCTCGCCTACTTCACATATCTGGCTTGGTGGGCTTTGGGGGAGGGGATGCCATGAGCAACGTGAGAGTCAATGTTACCTGTGCAATGCCGCCCAGCCCCCAGCCTGCCTGGTTTCGGCAGGCAGCGAGGCACTTTCCTCACAGTGCCGAGAGGTTGAGCCAGGCAGCGCAAATACGAAAAGAAGCGCGACACCACCCAGCCCCCAGCCTGCCCGGTTTCGGCAGGCAGCGGGGCGCTCTCCTCACAGCCGAGAGACTGAGCCGTGCAGTGCAAAGCTTGCACTTTGCTGCCTGCTGAAATTGGGCAGGCTGGGGGCTGAGTGGCAGCACACTTCTTTTTGGATTTGTGCCGCCTGCCTCAGCCTCTTGGCGCTGTGAGGAGAGCGCCCCGCTGCCTGCCGAAACCCCTCCCCTGGAGCCCATCAAGCCGGATATGTGAAGTAGGCGAGGGCCATTTGCTGGCCACTTCCAGGCGATGGTGCATTTCTTCATTCCTCACAAAGGGTGACACCTCCCCAGCGCGTGCCCAGGGGGCGGGACCAATGTGGCAGGGGCTGGTTCCTCGGTGTTTCCAGATGGCCTTGTGGAACTAAGATGAATGCGTTTCAGCATAAATGGCCACCACAAAATTGTACATTGGCTCCCAGGCGACCTGGGTCGGGGCCAAGGCAGCGGGGGCCATTCCCTCACTGTTTCCAGGATGGCTTCGCGGGCTACATGAAACCACGTCGCGGACCGCATCCGGCCCCGGGGCCTTGTGTTTGACATGTCTGTTCTACTGTTATCAGAAGGGTGGTATATGACCTTATTCATAAAACATAGGCAGTGGGAATGTAAACAGACTGTATAATGAAGTTACAGTACTTTAAAAATATGTACAGTAACACAAGCACAGTACAGTAACAATGTATTATAATATTTCCAAAATGCGTATAGTTTAATTTCTGGAAACATGCTCTCACCTTTAACATATTCACAGGCCTTTTCTATCTTAGGCATAACTTTACCAGTACAGTCCTAAAAAGGGCAAAATTGAATCAACTATTAGTATATTAAAAGATTGTGGCATTTCTTCCAAAGCAATTTAAGTATGGGCTATTTCTTGGACTTCCCAGTGTAAACCACGGGCCCTGGCATTTTTAATCCAATCCTGATTAATTTTGTGAGATCAGGTAAGATTGGCTACCACCAAAATAACTGAGTTGACAAAGTAATAACACTGAACACAAGAGAAATAGGTTCTCCTTGTATAATTTCTGCAATAAATTGCTTATACAACAACCTTATACAAATTATTCAGTTCTTGGAATGGTAACAAAATGAAGTGCTATACCTGAACCCAAGCTGCGTATGGCTCCAAAGAATGCCGCAGATGAGAAATAGTTTCTTCCAGTTGTGACTCTGGATCTTCCACATACTTTGATTTTGGTGATGGACTGGTATAGAGTGAAAGCTGTAAATAGCAGTAAATACAGTTACTATTTATGTTCCAATAAAAGTGTATATTGGAGGGGTTCTCCACATGGGAAATTCTTCTACATAAACCAGAATGAGGCAGCATTGCAACACTGCAACACACCTTCATAAAAAAGAATAACTACATTAGAAGAGATCTAAATTATGGATCTACATACTGAAATTAGAGAATGGTTGAATAAGCAAATCATTTAGAGAAAAGATAGACTCATACCTCATCAACCTTTAGTAGGTTCTTTTTGGAAGATTTATTCTCAGCAGAATCAGCATAAACCTGCACAGCAAGCAAGCTTAAGGTACCAGGTGCAGCAATCAACTGCCTTATCTAAATGTAATAAAAACAGGGATATTTCATATGTACAAATGGAATTGAACATACATAATTGCATTTCAAACATGAATTACGCAAGTTATTGTCACGACTCTGCAGAGTTTTATAAAGTAGAAACTGAAAGATGCATATAAATCCACAAAAGCACATTTTTGAGCTTCAATAAGGCTGTTCCTTGTATCTCCTGTACTTGGTGTGTATTATGTCAAATATGTAAGCTTTTAAACCTGTATTATTGGAAGAAAAAAATCTACAGGAGCCAGGAACTAAAAACAAAGCACTGGGCTGATCATGGGGAAAAAAACCAATGACATTTTCAAGAAGAGATGTAAACATGTTTTTGAAAAGCATTCATTCTCTTGATCAAATTACAAGGTCAGGTTTTTATGATTAATTAGTATTTGCTCTGGACACCACGACCTAATCCTAGGAACAAGGGAGTGGCAAGAATTCACTTTTATTCATTGGTTCATCAGGAATAGCTCTCCTTTTGGAAGTTCAACACTTCTACAATTCCCTCAAAAATAGCAGAAGTTTAAAACAAAGTCAAATCTTGAATGCATGCAGTTAAATCCTAATACTTCTTGCCATTAACAAAATTCTAAAACAGGGCTTTTCAACCTTTTCATATATTGTACCACTTTCAGGACATGACAATATTTGAGTACCATCAGTGCTTAGCAAGGTGTCAAAAACTTGATGACTAAAAAGGGGGGGGGATTTTGGGTTTTACGGATCAGATTCATTTGTTGTTATAGAAATAGCTAGTTTATAATATTATGGAAAAGTAAAAAGTTGAGGTTCAATGTTAATGGTTCTTTCTACTGCAACAGAGGAAGTCTGTTCTTTTTCCCTTCTCCCCCTCACTTTCCCCCCCTTTTTCCTCCCCACTGTGTCCTACTATTTGCTTTTGTATTTTTGTATTTTATTCTATAATCTAATAAAATATTACAAACTGTAGAAAAAAAGGAAAAAGTACCAGTTTTAATTTCTTTGGTGGCAGTTCCTTTGCTGAATCACTTCCCCCTTGCACTGACAAATGCATGATAAATTTATCCATGTTTATTAATAGGCACCACTACCAGCTAGCTCAGGGGTCTTCAAACTTGGCATTTTTAAGACTTGTGGACTTCAACTCCCAGAATTCCTCAGCCATCACGGCTGGATGAGGAATTCTGAGAGTTGAAGTCCACAGGTCTTAAAGTTGCTAAGTTTGTAGACCCCTGAGCTAGCTGGTCAGCCCTTCTTCCTCTCTCCCTTCTGAGCACAGTGTAGTAAGAATGTACCCTCCATCCCTTCCCTGTACCTTTAAGGACACAGGAATCAAGTGCAAAGCAAGAAAGGCTCACAAAATAAAGAAACACATAAATTCTGGATTTTTTTTTCCTTTAAGCTGCCTCAGGCGTGTCATGTGTCACAATGTTGCAATTCGAGACTGAAAGGCTCTGGCAATTGCAAAAAGCTTTAACCTTAAATTAAGCCTGTTTACTTTCAAATAAAACTTTCTAAAAGCCATAGACAGACTCAAGATAAGAGAGTAAAACTAATTACATTTGTTTAAAGGGATTAAACCTACAGAAGTCAACACTTTGGACTCATTACTAGCCTAAAATACAGACTAAAATGTTCCAATAACCAAAGCACACAAAGGAGCCTCTGAATTACAAAACTCTGTAAAAACTGTACAAAAATCCTTATGGTAACATAATCAAGCTGCCAACTGATCCAGAACTAAATAAACCCACTTCCTTTCCGACATGCTCATTTGCCAGCGCTGACTGCAGTCTCCTGGCTGGAGAAAACGAACCAGGGGACCTTTTTTCCAGCAACAGCTGCTGCTTCTTCCCTGTCTGTTTCCTCCCGGCCTGCTGCACAATCCTCCTCTTTCCCTGTTGTCTTTTTTTCCCTTTCCCGCCCAAACCACCTCCTTTTATAGCCTCTCCTTTCCTCCCCCCCTTTTTCTTCAGTTCACCTCCAGCTCTGTGCTGCTGCTTCCGGAAGCGCCAATCAGCTGGAGCCCTGCCTGCTCCTGGGGCTTCTGCAGAGCCCAGACAGTCCTGCAGCTGCAGCTGCCTCTCCCTCAGGCTTGAGTCACTTCGGCTCATTCCCCTCCCCCGCTACACTTGGCTAGCAGTCGCATATCACCTGCCACGTGGCAAAGTGCCACAGGTGGTACGCGTACCACCGGTTGAAAAGTCCTGTTCTAAAACAATCACATCACAAATAGATCTATGCAGATCCTTGCAGAGAAAACACAGGATGGTTTCAAAGCAGCCACACAGCTTTCTAGGGAATGCAGTTACTCTGCAAGAATGTTATTTGGGTGTTAAGGACTCAGCTAAAGCAGCAGTGATCTGCCATAGCTACAAACTATACAATTTGGAGGGGACGGTATCTGCTCTTCCAGGATAAAAGAAGGTAAGCCTACTTTTAAAAATAAAATTGCTTATGTATGGATCTCTTTGCCACTATACTCTGTATTAATAATGTGAGTTGTCAATGGCTCATAGTACTTAATCATACAAAAATTATGAATTACGGAAAACCCAGGCATAAACCTGAGAACTTTACTCATTGAGTAGCTCAATCAAATTTTCTAGGACATAGAGTCACAATACAGGCTATTTCCATTTTGTAATTTGAACAGCTCAAATTGCTCAAAATTCAATCCATACAGAAGCAAGAACAAAACAATATGACCGTATGGCTATATTTTCTTAGACTGGATTTTGTTATACAAATGATTCTCTGGCTTAAATTTTGTAATGCTAATACATGCTTTTCATTAGAGTTGGCCAAAACAAAATTGTCATTAATTACATCACTTGTTTCACCCAATAGCACATTAAACAGTAAAGGTAAAAAAACACAACTGCAGCCCCCCCCACTATACTGAATAGCACAACAGACATATTCAGAGATTTGTCTTCACTTAAAGTAAAATCTCTTTCAATTGCTAGTGACAAATTCCTGTAGTTCACTTCTCAACAACATTAAAATGATTTGCTAATGCCTTACTTGTGTAGAATATTTTGTGACTATATAATCTGACCTAGAGTCATGGAATTTCCTGGTCATCTCCCAACCATTTTTTAATAAAGAATGCTCTTATTTAGCTCCTGTGGCCAGAGAAAATCAGACGCCATCTGCTGAGGCACTTCAATTATTATTAATTATTATTTTTAATTACTATTCTCTGTCTCTTGGGCTAAGTAGATAGAATGTGTACTACTGATAAATAGCAAAATTATAGAGGCTTTTTGTTTTCAAATAGAAGGGTTGGGCACTATTTAATTAGAACTCTAGTTATTTAAATTGGAGTTAGGAAAAAAGTATCAATAAAACAATTCTGGGAATACATGTGACTACATAGCCTAGAACAGGGCTTTTCAACCTTTTCACAGATTGTACCACTTTTAGGACATGACAATATTCGAGTACTACCAGTGCTTAGCAAGGTGTCAAAAACTTGATGACTAAAAAAAAGGGAGGGGGGATTTTGGGCTTTACTGGTTAGATTCATTTGTTGTTATAGAAATGGCTAGTTTATATTATGGAAAAGTAAAATGTTGAGGTTCAATGTTAATGCTTCCTTCCTACTGCAACAGTGGAACTCAGAAGGCAATGACTTTTCTTTTTCCCTTCTCCCCCTCACTTTTCCCTTTTTCTCTCATACTTCACTCGCAACCCCCCTCACCCTTTGCTAGTAAAAGCCTCTAGCTTGCTCTCATTCACTCACACGTTGCTCGCAAAAGCTTCTCTTGCTCTCATTCACAAACACGTTGCTCGCAAAAGCTTCTCTCTTGCTCATTCACACACATTGCTGGCAAAAGCTTCTCTCTTGCTCATTCACACACGTTGCTTGCAAATGCTTCTCTTGCTCCATTCACTGACATGTTGCTCACAAGTTTCTCTCTTGCTCTCATTCACTCACGTTGCTCGCACAAGCGTCTCTCTTGCTCAATTCATTCACACGTTGCTCGCACAAGCTTCTCCCTTGCTCCATTCACTCACACGTTGCTCGCAAAAGCTTCTCTCTTGCTCCATTCACTCACATGTTACTCACACAAGCTTCTCTCTTGCTCCATTCACTCAAACATTGCTCGCACAAGCTTCTCTTTTGCTCTCATTCACTCACACATTGCTCGCAAAAGTCCCTCACTTGCTCTTTCACTCATCCTTCGCTCGCAAAGGCCACAAAAGAGAAGCAGTGGCTATCAATGAAGGGTCCTGAGTTACCACATGCACAGCCATTAGAAAAAGCTACGTAGTATAGACACCGGTAATGAAATATTTAGAAAACAACCCACAAGCTCGGAGAACAAACCTTCACCCTCATCCTACACCCAAGCTACAGATATTCGCCACTATTGCAAACATGCAATAATGTTTTTTCTCACACTGCCCAGCATGCACACTTTCATTTAGTCACCATGAGTATCAATTACATTAAAAATGGATTCAGAGAAAAGAGGGTAATAGATTGTTTTAAATATATATTTAGAACTTATATTTAATATAAATATACAGTATATAAGCATGATGGCTTGATTACTGCAATGTGGTCTACATGGGAGTGACCTTGAAGAGTATCCAGGGGCTTCGACTGGTGTGGTATGCAATGTATGCCTTATTATATCCATGTAATTCTTCTGATTTGCATGCTGCAGTTGCCAGTTTAGCCCTATATAGAACCTGGTTATAAATGTGGTTCTTTATCCAGGCCTTTGATAGGGATGACTGAAGCCTCATTTTAATTTAGGTAGTGTTCTTTTGTTTAAACTTGGTTGGTTATACTGTAATATCCACCTTTTTTGGTTTTTTTTTGTTATATTCATTTCATGTTTTCATGTTTTTTATCATTTGTAAACTTTCCAAAGTCATGTCATATTTTCATGTTTTTTATCATTTGTAAACTTTCCAAAGTCTCTAGGAATTGGGCAGCATATAAATTTAATAAATAATAATTACTATACATCCTAATTTTCAAAATGCTACACATTTCCAGTACCAACCTACTTTTACAGAACTGTTGTGGGGAAAATAGAAGGGAGCATTGTGTATTGTGAATTGCCTTGAGTTACTTACAAATAATAAAGGCAGGATACATACCCATCTAATAAATAAATAAATAAATAATACATAAATTCAATCTATCTAACAATTTAACAGTAAAATCCATTTCCTGGAGAAGTCTCCAGAATATGTGCAAACAGGTGCTAGACTGCCATCTGTTGGATATACTTAACTACATTGAGTAGTGGAGCTGAACTCAAGGATCTTATTTTATTATTCTATTTTAATAGAGATAAAAAAAACTTTAAACTGACAGCACAAATAGTTTATATAACTGAGGAATAAACCAATATATCCACATTGTATTATAAATGAACAGTCAGCCTGAAAATAGGTTTCCCATTCAATAGTGAAAAGGACATGATTTCTCTTTTACAGGCTAGTTGACAATATGAATTTGAATGTTCATATGGATTATGAACTGGATGTTATTTCTAGACAATTATCTGTTGGTGTAATTCCTCCATATCAGGTTAATGTTTAGCTTTGTTAAGTGCTGTATTTTAATTTTTTTGTATATCTGTTCTACAAGACAAACATGTTTTCAAAATAAGAAGTTCACCATTCCTTTTACGACATCTTTCTCCAAATTTATTTCCTGTAGTTTAGATATGCAACTATATACTGACTAGGAACCACAGAAGTTGTGATTCAGGACTTCTGGAGGCATTCAGGTTGACAAAAGTATGCATTCATTCAATCGTCTATCTCAATCTTGCAATCAACTTTAAAATGAACACAGCAGCTGAACTTTTTTTTTAAAACGTGAGTGTTTTAGTCTTTTTCACATTTCATTTTTACATCATTTAACATGAGGAAGAGTTAATATTTTGTGACTTTTTCCTAATTCTAATAAAGATAACTATACATTCAACCATACAACTATACATTCGGAAGTGTTACTTTAATTTTAATCATCGCTTTTTTAGTCAATAAGCTGTTCATATCTCATCATGCGCTCGTCTTCTTTCTCCTGTCTTGCCGTTCCTTATTTATTTACTCGGTAACAAATGTTGGTGGGCGAGGCTGGATAAACTGGCATGAGTGCAATACCGCCACCTCTTCGCCTAGCCCAGGGGTAGGCAACCTCGGCTCTTTTATGACTCATGGACTTCAACTCCCAGAATTCCTGAGTCAGCTATGGGCCTAGCCTGAGTCAGCTATGGGCCTAGCCCATCTCCAACTAACAAGCAAAAGCCCAAGGAGCAAGTACTGCTCTACAGATGATCTCAGCTCAAAACACGCACGTTGCAGGGGCAGCACCAAAGATGGAGAAGGCTATGTCGCCAATTTCTTCCTAAAAGTACTAAGGAAACTTTCTCACCTTGAACATGGCGGTGAAAATGTGTTCTCCTGAAGTGTAGCCAGGGCTCATGACGTAAAAAGTATGCGCTTGATATACGGGTACTGTACTGTAATGGCAAAAGCCGACGGACGTTACGTGCCACTTTAAGGGGGGGGGAACACTACTCGAAGGCGGGTTTTGCCTGTCCTGCTTTCTGTTGTGTAGAGCGTCTAGTATCTAGGCAACCGCTAAAAGCGGTTGGACTGAAGACGCTGAGAAAACGGGTCTTCGAGCGAAAGTGAGGTATGATGTGGAACGATACGCCCTTATCGCCTTCCGTCCTAAAGGAAAAGGAAAAGGAAAATCAGAGGTAAATCTCCCTCCCTGTTATTCCAGGAGTTCGACTCTAATATGAGATAGGGATAGCATAACCAGGTTTTGAAATCTGTTGTGAACGACAACTTGTTCCCTTTGTAGTTCACAAAATCATATAAGCTATATGTTCGATCTAGCACACTTGCCTACAAATAAAAAACAATTGTCTCTTTCCAGCAGGGAAATTGAACTTACTTTGTTGCCTCTAAATTCAGGGACCCCGATTGTGGCGCGGAACTGATAAGAAGTTGACGCCTGAATTTGAGAGACACACAAAGAGACTTCTTTGCCCACTTGAAAATACGAATCACCAAGTAATCAGGCAAAGCAAAAAACATTTATTAAGGGGAAGATCAAGTATTTTTATAGGGTATAGAAAGTACAGAAACAAATTTGTTATATATAATACGTCAGAAAGCAAGTGAAACAATAAAATACACTGATCAATCAATCAGAATAGAGCTGGAAGGGACCTTGGAGATCTTCTAGTCCAGCCTCCTGCTCAAGCAGGAGACCCTATAACATTTCCAACAAGTGACTGTCCAGTCTCTTTTTAAAAACCTTCAGTGATGAAGCACCCACAACTTCTGATGGCAAGCTGTTCCACTGGTTAATTGTTAGGAAGTTTCTTCTTAATTCCAGGTTGCTTCTCTCCTTGATTAGTTTCCACCCATTGTTTATTGTTCTGCCCTCTGGTGCTTTGGAAAATAAGTTGACCCCCTCCTCTTTGTGGGAACCTCTCAAATACTGGAATACTGCTATCAGGTCCCCCCCTAGTCCTTTTCTCTAGACTAGCCAAACCCAAATCCTGCAACCGTACTTCATATGTTTTAGTCTCCAGGCCTTTAAACATCTTAGTGAAAAATTTAAACAGTAGAAAAGACTGATTCTACATAACATTCCACAAGTGGCACATTTATGGGTTACATTATTTTTTCCCATTTGAGTTTGTATCATTCTTAAAACTTGCAAGGGACTGCCACAAAGAAGAGGGAATCAACTTACGGTATTCTCTAAAGCACCTGAAAGCAGGATAAGCAGTGGATGGAAACTAATCAAGAAAAGAAGCAACTTAGAACTAAGGAGAAATTTCCTGACAGAACAATTAATCAGTGAAATGACTTGGCTCCGGAAGTTGTGGGTGTTCCAAATTGGGGGTTTTTAAGAAGAGAGTGGATAACCATTTCTCTGAAATTGTATTCTGCCTGAGCAGGGAGTTAGAACACCAAGGTCCCTTCCAACTCTGTTGTTCTGTTAAGTGTATTCAAGGACTTTCAGAATACTGTTCTGCTCCATTCAGTCTCCATTCAGGGGTTCAACAATACTGGACAGATCTCATCAGAGGAGTCAGACAAAGAGTGTCTATCTCATAAAAATTATGGTGAGATGTAAATTACAGAAACCCATACTGGCTCAATCATTGCCCAGTCAATAAAGACCACACTAGGTGTTGGAGTTCTTGGACATCTGGTGAAAAATGGGCTATATGACTCAGGACTGTTGGCTGAATAACCAGGGCTAGCAACTGTAGAAATGCTGGAAGAAAAGGTATTTGCCCATTGCAAATATACAGAGATAGAAAACAAAGAAATAATGATCTGTTATTACAGATCAAACCCAACAAGAAAATGATATTTGAAAAGAAAGCAAAGGTAGTACCAATAGTAATAGGTTACAGTCCCAAAACAACTGGAGCACCACTTGAACACCATTGGCATTAATAAATTTACCATCAGTCAATTGCAAAAGACAGCTTTACTCAGGGTAGCTTACATCTTGCGACAATACCATCAAACGTCAGCATCTGCCTGTCCCAGGTCCTTGGGAAGGACTCGATAGGTGGATAAAAATGCCAAATTAGTCTGAACATCTGGCTGACTATGTGATTAACCATATAATACTATTAGGTGCCTTGAATGCAATCCCAAAACAATTGGTGCACCACTCTAACACCATCGGCATTGACAAAATCACCTTCAGTCAATTGCAAAATGCAGCTTTACTCGGAACATATATTCTGCCATAATATCTTCAATACAGTGAAACATTAATATCTGCCTATCCTAAGTCCTTGGGAAGAGCTAAGTAAGTTGATAAAAATGACAAATCCAGTCTAAACATCTGGCTGACTATGTGACCAAGCATAATAATAATATTAACACCACCCTATTGCATGTCCTTGGCAAGGACTCAGTAGGTGGATATAAATTCCAAAACCAGTCTGACTGTGCAACGAGTCATAATATACTCTTTATTGCTTAAAGTGCTGAAAAGACAAGTTCTCCCATATCAGTAGAAATGGCCTTGGCTAACAAACAAAAATATATTTTCCTGAAGTTAGAAAAGAGGCCCAGACTGCCAGGTTAAAATGCTAACATCACTTTTTAAAATGCTAATAATGAAGCCTAAAATTCCAAATAATACTATTTTGATGATGATGATGATGATGGTGATGGTGATAAAAATGAAATGCCATGCTTAATATGGTAAAAAAAATCAGAAATCGGGATAGTGACCACAAAACTAAATGAAAAAGGAGTAACTTTTAGATGGCTGGTTCCGGAGGGGATCCTAATCAATTGGAATTCCAGAAGATACAGATTGGACTCTACTTTTAAAGCAAGAGAATGTCAGCTCTACAAATGAGCATGGCTGCAGCCATTTTCCTTCTCATTCTAGGTTGCCACATAGAACGGAGGGAGGGGGGTTGCCCAGGTGCTTCGTTAGTCAAAATAATCTTTTGTCCCCATCGGCTGCTCCTGAGACTAGACTGGGCGTTGCATAAAAAGCCCGCCAAATAATCATATTGGAGAACGCAATTGCTTACATAGCTTTTATGGGTGGGACATTTAATTTTGTATTGGGAAATTGTTGCTTGTGTATCCAGACTTGGTTTCACTCTTGACGATGCTGATACTTTGTAACTAATAAACATGTTCTTTGAGGAATTTGCAAGCCTCAGAGATCTGCTTTATTCATCTCTGTCTGTCAGAACCATGACAATAAACCAAGTCTGGATACAAGCAACAATTTCCCAGTACAAAGTTAAATAAAAAGCTATGTAAGCAACTACGTTTCCCAATATGACTATGAAGAAGGAAGAATCTTAATGGCGGAAACAATGATAAATCAAAAAAAGATATTGATGATAGTAATATATGCACCAAACAATAAACAAGAATTTTATCAAAAACTACACAGGAAAATATTGGAAATGGAATATCAAAATATTTGTCTAGTAGGAGATTTCAACGCAATCGTGGATGAAAATTAGATTACAAAAGTAGCAAAATAAGGGGGGGGGAGGAAGAAAGAGACTCCCCAAAGCTTTTTTTCAAATGACAGAAGAAATACGTGTACAGGAAGTTTGGAGAGAAATGAACTTTAAAAAGACTCAATATACATTTTACTTGAACAGACATAAATCATGGTCCAGAATTGATAAGATATGCATGTCCCCTGAACTAAGAACCAATATACAAGACATTGAGATAGAACCCAATATTTGGGCTGACCATAATCTGATAAAAATGATCTGGAGAGGAGCAAAGAAGAAATTACGGAGGACACTGAATCAATCACCAATAAAAGATAAAGAATTTATAGAAATAGCAGAAAAGAAAATGAATTTTTTCTTTAAAGAAAATAAAAAAGAAGAAACCTCACTCCAGAACATATGGGACACAGCCAAAGCATACTTTAGAGCAGGGGTTCCTAACCAGGGGTGCGAGACGATATTTCAGGGTGTGCGAAAACTTGGGTTTTCAAAATTATAGTGTATATGCATAATTCATTGCCGTTATTTCTAACCTTTGTAAGGGGTGCGAGAATATATCAGAAGCATTCTAGGGGTGCGGGGTATAGAAAAGGTTGGGAACCACTGCTTTAGAAAATTAGTTATAAGCT
The DNA here is from genome assembly GCF_001527695.2 of Protobothrops mucrosquamatus. NCBI lineage: Eukaryota > Metazoa > Chordata > Lepidosauria > Squamata > Viperidae > Protobothrops > Protobothrops mucrosquamatus. The sequence goes on from NW_015386293.1 coordinate 417,192, forward strand.
ATATGGCAAAAAAGAACAAAGAGAAAAAACAACAATATACCATGCTAAGGGAAGAGTTTAAGAAATTGGAGTTAGAACTACAAAAAGATCCCCAAAAGAAAACTCTGAAAAGACAAATAGAGATAAAACACAAATTAAACCTAATAGAGTCAGGAGAACTGGTTCAACAAATCAAAAGGGCAAATCAAAACTCAAATAAACTAAAAAAAGAAAGAGAGGAAAAACTTGATAAATAAACTGCAAGATGAGAAGGGATTTCAAAATGATGCAATAAAAAATAGTTAAAGAATTTTATGAAAAATTATATGAGATAGAAAAAATTTCTTTGAAAAAAACAGTACAATACATGTAAAAAGCCAACCTACCAAAAAATCCAGAAACCTCTAAAAACTTGTTAAATGAAAAAATAACAATGACGGAACTGATGGAAGTTATAAAAGGACAAAAAAAAATCATAAAACTCCAGGTCCAGATGGGCTACCCACAGAGTTCTATAAATGCTTACAAGACACATTAAGCTTTCCAATGAAGGAAGTTTGTAATGAAGTACTATTAAAAGCTAAAATACCAAATACATGGATAGAAGCAAACTTCATTTTAATATCAAAAGAGGACTGTGACTTGACACAGATAAAAAACTATATAGACCAATATAATTACTGAATGTGGATTACAAAATTTTTGTTTCAGTAATAACAAGGACTGAAAAGAATTTTGATGGAATTTATCCATCCAGATCAAAATGGATTTCTACCAAAAAGACAAAACATAACCTAAGGATCATTTTGGATACGTTGGAATATTATGAAATGCACCCAGGAAAACAAATGGCACTAATTTTTCTAGATGCTCAAAAACCTTTTAACAATGTAAACTGGCAATTTATAATACAACAACTAAAGTGTATGGAGTTTGGAAAAAAGTTTATTAATGTAATTAATATATCAGAAACAAACAGCAAAAGCAATAGTAAATGAAGAATGTACAGAGAATATTAATATAAAGAAAGGCACAAGACAAAGATGCCCTTTATCCCCATTGTTATTTATATTGACTTTGGAAGCTTTGAATAGAAACATCAGACAAAATTCAGAAATCAAAGGAATCAAGATAAAAAATGAAAGCTATAAATTACAAGTATTTGCAGACGATTTGGTATTTATCCTAGAAGAACTGCTGGAGACAACCTCGAAATTATTGAAAAAGATAGAGGAATTTGAAGAAGTAGCAGGATTGAAGATAAATAGAGAAAAAACTAAAGTTATAATTAAAAACCTCACATCTAATCAAAAAAGACAATTGTCAGAAAAAATGGACTTCCAAATAGTTAGAAAAGTTAAATATTTGAGAATATATTTAACAGCAAGATTGCAACAATAAAAGAAGATAATTACTTAATCAAATAAAACTAGATTTGGAAAATGGAAAAATGTACAACTATCAGTGTTAGGAAGAATAGCTACAGTGAAAATGAATATTTTACCAAAACTTCTTTTCTTTTTCCAAACATGTTCTTGCCTATAAAAATAGAGAAGGAGTTTTTTGATGATTTGAATACACTGATCTTGAAATTTATTTGGCAAGGAAGAAAAACTAGAATTAAACTGAAAATGTTACAAGAATCTAAAGAAAATAGAGAATTTGGATTACCAGACTAGGTTTTATATTATCAAGCATGTGTCTTAACATGGCTAAAACAATGGATAAGCCTTAGAAATAAAAGACTGTTGTAATAATAATAATAATAATAATAATAATAATAATAATAATAATAATAATAATAATAATAATAATAATAATAATAATAATAATAATAATAATAATAATAGTAATAGTAATAGTAATAGTAATAGTAATAATAAAGTTGGAAGGGACCTTGGAGGTCATCTAGTCCAACCCCCTGCTCAGGCAGGAAACCCTATACCATTTCAGACAAATGGCTGTCCAGTCTCTTCTTAAAAACTTCCAGTGTACTTAGAAGGACATGATTTGCAACTTGGATGGCATGCATTCTTATCGTATGAAGAATAAAGTTCATAGATACTTTCAAAATCACTATGTTAGAAACTCACTACTTCTTGTGTGGGAAAAGATAAAAGCCAAAATATACCGGAAAATCCCAGGATGGCTGTCAACAATGGAAGCGTTCGTTCACCCTAATTTATTGAAATTTGAGAAAATCTGGACATATAAGGACATTTTGGATATTGAAAGGAATTTAAAATCTAAACAAGAGCTTGAACACCAGGGCATTGAAGTATCATGGTAGCTTCAAATGCAATTGCAATCTAGATATGATAGAGATCTTAAAATGTATAGTTTTTATAAAGAGCAGACAATGTTTGATCAAATATTGCTGACCTCTGATGAAAAACTGATCAAGAAATTATATATTTTTTTTATTAAATTTGAAAATGGAAGATGAACATGTGAAAGAAACAATGACACAATGGGTAAAAAACTTTGGATGTAATATAGAATTAGAGAAATGGCAAAATCTGTGGGAAAGTAATTATAAATTAACAATGGCAACTTCTTATAAAAAGAACTTATATAAAATGTTTTATAGATGACACTTACCACTGGTTAGATTAGCAAAAATGTTCATAAACATGTCTAGTAAATGTTGGAAATGTAACAAAATAAACAGGCACATATTACCATCTGTGGTGGACTTGCAGTAAAGCAAGAAAATTTTGGATTAAAATACACATTTGGTTAGAAAAAATGTTAGAGAAACATAAAGATTTTAAACCTGAACTTTTCTTATTAGGTATAGTACCAGAAAAAATTGATAAACGAAGTGTATACCTAACACTGCATGTATTGACAGCAGTGAGGATTTGGGAGAAGGAAGCTTATGCAGTGTGCTGGGCCCTCCTTACCTGGAGGCACTATTTGGAAGGAAGCAAAATCCCCTTCCAAGTATGGGCTGACTATAAAAACCTAGAAGCTCTCAGAATGCCCAGGAAGCTGTCACCTAAACAAGCATGGTGGGCCTAACACTTCCACCGATTCAATTTCACTCTACACTACTTGCCGAGGGGGGACAATTTCTTAGCTGACACCCTGTCCAGGATGCCACAGTATAACAGCTCCCAAGCTGATGTAGTGAAGCCTTTATTGCCAGCACAGCAACTAGCGGTCCCAGTGGTCACAAGATCACAGAAGAGAAGCCCCATATCACTGGATATTGCTGCCTCAATTGTGTTCAAACAAGCTTTAGAGAAAGAAGAGTGGTTTTCAAAGCATAAAAATCTCTGCTTTATGCAGGATGGACTAGCATGGGTGAGAGGAAAACTCTATGTCCCTGCCATGCAAAGATTAAAAACTATGCAAGTTTCCCATGATTTAAAACTCACGGGACACTTCGGATTTGTGAAGACCCTACACTGATAAAAAGGCAATTCTGGTGGCCATCATTGAAAAAAGACATTGAAAGTTATGTGGCCACCTGCCCTATTTGTGCTGCAGCGAAATGAAGGCAAGGGAAAATGCCTGGTCTTTTGCAGCCTGTAGCGAGCCCTTCGACATCCTGGAGAGAGATTTCTTTTTTATATATAAATGTTTTATTAATTTTCTATTTTTACAAACAAGTGTCCAATAGGCAACGCAATGACTGAGTCCATTAGTAATTCTGTGGTGCATATAAGCTTCTTCAGACTAAGTCCAATATTACACCCTCCAGTACATCCTCTCTTCTTCTGATAATAACCATTTTTTCGCACTAAGCAAATACAATTGTTATTGTTATTGTTAATAAATATACAATTGCATATCAACATTTGTTACATTTTTCTAATAATGTCAATAATATCAGTTTAAAATATCTTTTCTAACCAAAGCATATGTTAATTGCATTTGCATTCAATTTCCATATTTAATCCATATCCTATTTTTGCTTTTTTCAATATTATTATTATTATTATTATTATTATTATTATTTATTACATTTATACCCCGCCCTTCTCCTGGTGGACTCAGGGCGGCTTACAGCCAATTTAAAAACAAAACAATCAATACAATATACAAAATTTAAAAATGTAGTTAAAAAGAAATATTAATATGGGCCTTTTCTTCCTTTTTTTAAAAGTTATTTAAAAACCAAATTTAAAATACCCCTTAGGCCAGTCCTGCCAGCTGAAATAGCCATGTCTTGAGGGCGCGGTGGAAGGAGGGGAGATCCGGAATCACCCGGATCTCTGGGGGTAGTTCGTTCCAGAGGGTGGGGGCTCCAACAGAGAAGGCTCTCCCCCTGGGGGTCACCAACCGACACTGTCTGGTTGACGGCACCCTGAGGAGACCCTCTCTGTGGGAGCCCCAAAACCTATATTGTAAACTTTTCAAGTCTTTTTTTTTTAAGAAAAAGGACTTAAAAACACTTTTAGTCCCCATATATATATGACTTCCAAGAAGTTAGGACCCAAATTCATAGGTCCCTTTCCAATCAAGCGCATCATAAATCCAGTTACTGTGGAACTGTAACTCCCCAAGACTTTAAGATAGATTCACCCCATATTTCATTGTAGCTTACTGAAACCTGAAATAACCTCACCTTTAAGGCCAAAAGCACCTCCTACACCACAGCCCATTATAGTGGAAGGTGAACAATACTTTGTGATTAAAGAAATCTTTGACTCAATGTAGGCACCATGGGGCTGTCCAATATTTGGTAGCCTGGAAAGATTTGCTAGTTTCCCAAAATGAATGGGTTCATGAAAAGCATGTTAGGGCCCAAGACTACTTAAATGCTTCTATGAACGCTATCCTGATAAACCCTGCCAGCTACCTATTTTTCTTTTCCCATTTTCTTATTTTCTTTCTCCTGCAGGTGGATCTTTCATTTTTTTAGGGGGGCACCATGTCAGACCCTCATTTATTATATGCCTTTTTTTTCTATGTTTGGGTTTGCCGCTATGTTGGGAGGGGGGAGGAAGATGCTCTGCTATTCTGCTGGGAGGGGGAGCCTGGTATGGGGTATAAATGGAAGAAGGAATGTGCCCTGGGCCATTTGTCTTAGCTTTGCACCGAGGGAAGGAGATCAAGAGGCTGAGAGGAAACCAAACCCGAGAATGGTGCCTGGAAACTGTGCTTATCAATTTGGTTCCCATAACAACTTTGCATCTGAGGATTGGATAAAATCAAATCGGACTTTTGGCCATTGGGGTGGGGTCTGTAAGGGATGCTTTAATGTAATGTTTCACATGGGAAAATACTAGATCTTGCTTTGCTTTCTTGCTGTCACTGTCTCTCAATAAAAGTTCCTTTTGAGATGATGCCTGTCTCAAGAGTTCTGCTTTCTTGGGAGGACTAGCTGAGGCAAGACCTTACATACTATCTGAGACTGGTGCAAGATCTTAGGGCATTCCATTTCACCTCACTCATTTGACCTCATTCTGGATTTGTTCTGAATATTATTGAAGTTGGGATACACACCTCTTAAAGGTATCTCATTTAAGGATTATGAATAATGAACATAGGAATGTCTGACCTATTACTAATAATTTCAGTCTAGAAATATCTGACTTTTCTGAGTTGTCTGTTCAAATAATTTCCCCAATATTTTAAAGTTTAAATATCGTACAGTGATACGCAAAGCTGGTAACATTTGCTTTTTTCCACCAGGGTTAAAAGAGAGCAAGCAGCTGTAAAAATTCAGAAGAGGTGGTGGATGCACATGACAAAAAGACTATTTAAACTTCTGAAACACACAATTCGTGCAGCGGTATGGTCATGTACACAGTAATGTCTGGCTAAATGTATCATTATGGTTTTACCCCTTAACTTCTTTTTCTTTCCACACGCCCTGTTTTAAGATAGTTCTCCTATCTGTAGACATATTGGTTCTGTTCACATAATGTAAAAATTTCTGATATATAAAAGATTCTGTCTTGCTTTGTAATATTAAAGTTGCAGAAACAGCATAACTACCATCAGTGGCAAGCTATGTCAAGAGGCTGTTGAACAACTAAATTGAAATCCAGGTCAGATATCAGGCAAAAGTTTCCAAACAATCATAAAACATGAAGCAAAAACAGCATCCAAGGACAAATTCAGTGAGTTACTGAAGCAGAGATCCACACTTGTTGAGGGATTGAATGAAATAGCATTGTTCCAGCACATGTGTTCAAAGCTGGTATTCTAAAGTCAGAACTCTCAAAAACATATTCAGACTCTATCACAATTACTCATCCGGTCAGATAAAAATTCGTTTTGACAAATGGTGCCTGATGTCTAAATAAGGTTTACCTCAACACTCTTATTTCTCAGCTAGATGCCATGGTTTTTTTTCAGATTCATTTTTTGTGCCATCCAACTATTTTACCATTTTTCCTGATTCTGTTGAAGGTTCCCAATCACATGAAAATCTGAATCTTCCCTTTAGGTTACAGACTACAGAATTCAATGCTGTCTGGAAAATTAAAAATTCTGAAGGTTTCGGTGTGGGTGTGGGTGGGTGTGTCTGTGTGTAAAAATATAAATTTAAAATGAAAGATAAAATTAATAAGAACCAAGGAGGAAGAAAAAGAAAAAAAAGAAAAGAACAGAAAAAAATGCAAAAAAGAAATAAAAAATGACTTCCAATTTTCTTTTATAGCAGTTTTAAGTTAAATGTAAATTAACCTCTCTTATTATAATTTCATTTTTTTTTAGTTTCACACAAAAAGTCATCAAAGGGTTCCAATCAGCATTAAACCTAGATAAACTTAGATTAAATTGTCTCTAGAATTCTAAAGATTCATTCTGATTCCCTAGAACATGGGTGTCAAACTCGATTGTGTCACGTGACGTATTGTGACGTTTTTTGCCTTTGCGGAGCCAGGGTGGGCATGGCCTGCACGTGATGCATCCGGCCCACAGGCTGCCAGTTTGACACCCCCGCTCTAGGAGAAGTATGGCAAAACCCAGTATTTAGCACAATGCTATACTGAGGTAAATGTATTATGTATCTATCTTATTTTGGTAAGAAATAAAATATTTGATTTTCTTATTGAATATTCAGCTTTAGTTTTGTCTTTTAAAAACATTAGCACTTTTACTGTAAAGATATAAGAATAAAATAGATTTCCCCCCCAAATTTCTCCATTTAAAATACATGTAAAAGCAATAGCTTCAGATACATAAAGAACATGACATTCTGGGATGGGAATTTTTTTTTAAAAAAAAAACCTCCTAAAAAGCTGACAGAAAACATATTTGAACTAAATTAATAGCTCAACAGATTTCACAGATACAGAATAACATTTGCATTGCAGATTCAGAGACAACAAGCAAAAGGAAAGGATTAATTTAGTTTAATAATTAAAACGGATCCATATCTGAGCTTTAACTGTCACCATTCAAAATACAGCTTAGTGCAGTATTGCACCTTTTCAACATCATATGCTCCCCAGGGATATAGACCTGCAACCTATATATACATATTCAGTATATTGGCTAGGCTTTATGGCTTGATAGTGACATCAGTTGCATTCCCCTGCATATAATAATGATGATGATGATAATGACATTGACAAAAACAACAACAATAATAATAGAGTTGGAAGGGACTTTGGAGTTGGAAGGGACTTTCAAGTCCAACCCCCTGCTCAGGCAGGAAAGCCTATACCATTTCAGACAAATGGTTGTCCAGTCTCTTCTTAAAAACTTCCAGTGTTGGAGCATTCACAGCTTCTGGAGGCAGGTTGTTCCACTGATTAATTGTTCTAACTGTCAGGAAATTTCTCCTTAGTTCTAGGTTGCTTCTCTCTTTGATTAGTTTCCTTCCATTGCTTCTTGTCCTGCCTTTAGGAGCTTTGGAGAATAGCTTGACTCCCTTTAACACAGTTTTATCTTTCCTTCCAGCAACCATCTACAAATTTTGTGAGGGTTTCTGCCATTAGTAACGGGAAAGTAATGATTTATCTTCACCAATCATTTATTGGCAGTAAGAAACCAATTATTCCATTTCCCAACAATTGCAACAGGAAGTATTTAAATTATAGTACATATTCTAAATTAATTTTTACATAGTATAAAAAATAAAATATCCCCAAGTTTTTTTAAAGCCTCAGTCTTTCTTATATATGTAATATATTTAGGTTTTTTGCATCGTCTCATGCTTTTTGTTCCACTGAAAATAATGCAGCCTTGGCCACCTATCTCTGCCTTACATTTGTAATTATTACAAATATATTGCAAAATTTATTTTTAGAGTTGAACAGCATTATCTTATCATATTTCAATTACTGTTATTTTGCCTAAAGATGGGATGTTTTGGTAGTCTTCAATCTAGTGCTAATAAATACCTCAATATTCTAATTAAAATATACTGAAAAGCAGATATTCTTTTTCTGAGTGAAAAATTTGAAAACTAGGGCTGTAAATTGTAGTATGGATCATGTTATTCAGTATGCCTCCAAACAGTGATATAATATGATTTCTTTCAGGATTTTCCATATCACTCTCTTTCCCACATCCTCATCCCAGTGATATTCAAAACTGCATAAATACTGAGTATGCACTCCTACTCATTGAGCTATTTGCTTGTTCAAATATTTTTCCAAATATTTCAGTTTCTAAATGTTGGGCTATTTTAAGCATACTGTTGCCTCTCTGTTTCTCTTATTAACCTCAATTTGTGTACACAGTGATCATAACATTTCTGTAAATAGAATGTTACAAATCTATTGGGTAAATACTGTATTTCTTTCAGGAATATTGTATTAGCTATGACATTTTAAAAAGAGTGAGTCCTTTGGAAGCTGAACTTCTTAAAGAACCTACTATTCAATATAAAGTCCGATTCAGGTAACATTAGTAATTTTATTTTCCTTAGTTCTCTGTATGAGATTACTTTTGTCAATATGACAGTGTTTTTGTATGCAAAGAAGTCCCCTGGAATCAGTGCATTTTAAGCATCATTTATATTTTATAGGCAGCAGAATCAAACAGTATTAGGGAGACAGCCACTATATTCTACACTATCAAGCCAACTGTGATTTTGTTTACCATATTGTTCAAACATAGTACATGGATCAGATTATTGTAGAAACCAGACAAATAGCAAGATACGAAATGTGAAGAAAAGAGATTAATACCTTGTTCTTTAAGGTTTTCAAAAGTATTTATTTATGCCACAGGAGCGTATTCAGATTTACAAACAGAAAGTCTGAAATATATAGATTCTATTTAGTAATTTTTGTGAACATGGGCATTAGATTGTGTTTCCTAAAAATATACTTCTGTGTATAGCCTTTAACACATACATATGTTGATCTGATTAAACTGATCACAAGAAAGATGAAGCAAGAGTTATACTGTATATTCAGAATTGGTTTTTATTATGATAGCTGAGAGATAATCTAATGTTTCAGAATTTTCTATATACTTGTAATTCAGAAAGGGAAGACACTCACTAAATTCTTAGGAATTGGATGTGGACAAATATAAATTAGTTCTCAACAGGAAAATATTTACTGCAATACAGTCAATTACCAAAAGGATTTTTTGCACAAAGTACCTATGCTGACTCAGATTATCATAAAGAAAGTAGACTCATTTATTTTAAGTAATATATTTCTACGTTGTGCTTAGATCAGAAATGTGGTTCTTTTGGTGCCTTAATTTACAGCCACATAAAAATGTTTAAAATAATTATTAATCATATTACTTGAATAGGAAATACTTAAATGAGTTATGACTTTTAAGGCAGAACATAAAAAATAAATTTTCCATAAAAATAGTTACTCAATGAGGGTGAAGAGTGTTCTCCAAGCTTGTTCTCTGAATGTTTCATTACCAGCCTAGGTAATATCTTCTGTGGAGTTTAGGGGATGACAGTGTCAGTGTTCTTCTGTTTATAAGGGCTTCAGGTATGGGTGTGTCAAGTGAGGGTCTTGTGATGGGTCAGGTGTCAGTCATCAGTGAGAATTCCTTATAAATAGAACATTGACACTGACATCTCCTAAACTCCGCTGAAGATGTTACCTAGGCTGGTAACAAAATGTTCAGAAACCAACCCACAAGCTCAGAGAACAAATCTTCACCCTCATCCTACACCCTATTTATCACTATTGCATAGTTACTCAGTTTTGATATTTCCTCCCTTCAGATTTGCTGGATCTGATTTCCCCCCTTTTATTATATTTAAAATATTTTGTAAATCAAGAACCAAAACCAATCAATATATCAGTGGGAAAAGAGTAATAACATCAGAAAGTAAGGTAATCTACTGTTGTTTTTGATAATTTTCTATTTATCCAAACTTTTTTGCTTGTTTAATATCTATCATATGTTACTTCAGCTGGAGTAGACATGTAACATATTTGTCATGACATGAAAATTTAAGCATTATTTAATATTTAATCAAATATGATTTGAGGATGCCTTTACTTTTTAATATATCTGTTAAAACTCTTTAACGGGTAGTTCTTGTGGGTGAAAGAATTCAGTTTTTTAAAGAAACAGTTATTTTAGGAATACAGTTGTATCTCTGAATTCTCAAGGGTTAAAGGTCAATGTTTCCTGAAAAATATGTGAAATTCCACAAAAATCTGTACTCTTGCTCAAATATCCCCAGATGTTTTTATGTGTGTCTATACACTTTAGATGTGACCTACAACCCAAAATCATGTGGCTTGAAGTCCCAAAAAGAAAATACATTCATCCAGTCTGGGAGAGAGAGGAAGAGAGTGTTCACCACCTCCTCTAGCAACCATTTTGGTGACAACTTTACCAGCCACCTGAGCATAAGCAGCTCAACAAGTCCTCCACCTGGCACTGGCAAGAGGAAGCCAAGAGTGGAGGAGGAGGAAATGGCAGCACAAGCATGACTTCAGGCCTGTATGTAAAACAGTGTTTCTCAACCTTGGCAACTTGAAGATGTGTGGCTAGGGAATTCTGGGAGTTGAAGTCCACACATCTTCAAGTTACCAAGGTTGAGAAACACTGATGTAAAAGATTAGTGTAATAAATTTCACCACTGCCACCACAAAAATACATGAATATGGAGATCCAACTATAGCAGCAGTACCAAGACATTGCTTGGTAAATAACTACTTCAGAAATGTAAACCTTGATAGTAAAACAAAAATCATTTATTTATTCCTCAAACTGTACTTAATTGATTTATATCCTGCTTTCCTATTCAATAATCATAGTAAAAATATTGCTTAGTATCAATAATACTTAAAATAATGAAATATAGAGAACAAACAGTTAAAATATGATGAAATATAGTAAAAAAATATGCTGTGTCTTGGTTGCTCTTCTGAAGGCAGAGAAATCCAAGTTGAATATAATTTCCAAAGGATTTCATTCCATAGTTTGAAAATAATAAAAAGAAAGGTTTTCACAAACAGATAAATGGGAATTTAAATGGGCAGAATTTAAATGGTCACCATATCTTACCCAGTTCTGTCCCTCCCTCCCACCCCCCAAAAAATGGTATGGGAGAGAACATTGAGTTATCAAGCTTTCAATATATTGGCTCCCCATGATGTGCTAAATTAGATGTTGGGGTAGATTTGTGAGGGAAGAGGAAATGCTCTTTTATTGTAGGAATAAGAATATTTTCCATTAAGCATCTGAACTCATTCTTAGTGATTTATTATCAGTTATTTACTTTATATTTTCTAATATTTTTAGGCAGCTGTTGATGCTTGCAAATTAATGGGATATCGGACGTATTATAATCAGATTCTTCAAGATGAACTTCAGAATAAAAAGCACGGAATAACAGATGAAATAGATATTGCTACAATAAGAGATTACATGCAAGTAAGCAGTGCTAAGATTTATCTATCACATGGGATTATATAATTTAAAAAATACTAAAGTTCCATTCAGTCAAGTCCAATCCCCTTAGGATCCAAATTAAAAGCATTTTCAATACATAGTTCTTAATTGGCTCTATTAAAAGGACCTGTAACATTTGCAATAAATGGTTCCACTGTTAAACTGCTCTTGCTGTTTTTCCTAATATTAAATCAAAATCTACTTCCTATAACTTAAAATTATCATTTCGTATCTTACATTCTGGGACGAAACCATAAGAAACAGGTCCTGATACTCTGTTTGACAACTCTTTAGGGATTTGAAAATAGAGATAACCCTTGACTTAGGACCATTTGTTTAGCAACCATTCAAAGTTACAATACTAAAAAAGTAACTTATGACCAGTCCTCGCACTTATGACTAACGCAGTTTCCCTCTGGCCACATGATCAGAATGCAAGTATTTGGAACCAGCATATATTTATGATGGTTGTAGCATCCTTGGTTTGTGTGATCACTATTTGTGACCTTCCCAGCTGGGAACAACAAGCAAAGTAAATGAGGTGCCATATGATTTGATTAATGCCTGTGTGATTTGCTTAATAAGCATGGTAAAAAAGTTCATAAAATTGGATGTAATCATGTAATGCCTCAGTTAATGACACATTACCACTTAATGACAAATTTACTGGTCCCTATTATGTTTGTAAATCAAGGACCACCTATGGTTGTCATATTGTCCACCCATCTCATAAGTAGTCCTTGACCTATAGCCATTCGGTCAGCTATTGTTCCAATAGTGGTTACAACTGGTGCTCAGAGTTCAGGCTGTCTCAGCATTCCTCTGGTCACATGATAGGGATCTGATTGCTTGGCAACTCATTCACACTTATGCCCAGTTACTGCACATCCCACAATTAGTGATTGCCTTTTGCAATCTTCTCTGTTGTCTTTCCCAGAAAATTAATGGGGAATCCAGCAAGAAAGGTCACAAATTGCAGGGGTAAGTTCTCTCCTACCCATGCACCTTCCCCCAGCCCTTCTGCACTTGTGCCACACTTACAACTAATCCATTCACATGCAATATTGCCAACCTGCACTGTGCCTTAGATAGATAACCTTTATTGTCATTTTTTACTGTGGGCACAATGGCACACATTAAAAATGAAATTTAGTTGCTTATTCTCAAAGTGTACACATACATAACACACATTTAAACATACTATGTACAACATATGTATAGACCTACACCCTTACATATAAGTAACATATAAGTAACATTCCCTGTACCTACCCAACCTGCACCATGCCTCTGAAGCACCTTCTCCTTTATTTTACTAGAAAGCATTAGGTGAAATACTTAGCTGACTAAAACCATGATGAAAATAATGAAGGTCAATATTTACGGTTCTGTCTCTTGACTCTGAATATTTTTATTGCACATTCCTTGATTTAGTGAAAGTGTATGATAAAATGACTAGGGTAGCATTTTGGAATATTTTATATAGTGTGACAGAAATTTGTTTGCTGAATCTGATAAAAATAGTATATGATAAAAGTTTAGCCTAAGTAGGAATAAAGGGAGTGTTTAAAGCTATTCAGTTTGAATAAGAGAACAAAAAGATGAAGAGAACAAAAAAAATGGTGATTCCTTTGCTGCTAAATGTATTCACAGATTAATATATAAATGTTACCTGTGGTAACATTAGAGATGTGATGGTTGGTGATACACATATGTATATACTTTTGTATACAAAATACACCTTGTTTCTGACTGAAAATGGAATAGGTTACAGCAAATTTTAGATTGTATGGTGCAATGAGGAATAATTCATGTATCAAGTACCAAAACAGAATTGTTTGATGGGGAATGTGGATTGAATAATTCCAACATGAAAATAAATAGGAAAACAGAAATATTAAGACATGCAAATGTTTATAGAAAAAATGGTAATATGTGATCTGTTGCGAGGAATATTTGTCAAAATGAAAATGTCTTTATAATAGAGTGTGTTTCTTCCCACTTTATATGTGGAAGTGATGGTTCAGTATTTATGCTGCTGATGTTTGAGTGTGCTATACAGTTCAACATGGGCTACTTCCAAGGAAAGTACATCTCTGTATATCTCTCTGAATTTTTAAGAACTTTTGAAGTACATTAGAAGCTCTGCCATTGAGGAAGGCACTGAGGAATTTGGGAAGGAAATATCCCCGAAACAATGACCAACAGGTCATGGATTGTCTAGTTATTTTTAATAATTTAAATGGAATGCTTCCCAAAAAGAAAGCAGGTTGTTGCCCAAGAATTCTAATACTGTACCAGCCTCCTTCCTATCTAGCAATCTCCATATTTGACCTTGATTCTATCTCTGGGTTGGCAGTAGAGTTTCTCAGCCTTATTTTGAGAAAGTTCAATCTGAATTCTCTAGAGGTGGGTTCTAACGTGGGATTCCCAGGATTTCACAGCTACCATGACAGTCATGGGCCTATCCCCAGTTATCCAGGGCCCAACACAGGACAGTGGTCATACAGCTGATCTGGTCTTTTTGTCAAGCAGTCGCAATGTGATCTAAAAGTGGAGGAACTCTCTGTGATCTTCCTGTCATGATCGAATCATTCCCTGGTGGCCATGAATCTTTGACACAGCTCCCCCCTACAAGGAGGTGGGACCTATTTGATTGGTTCACCTTGGCAACTGATGGATCTGGAAGGGTTCCAGAGGGAGCTAGATATTGTGCCTGATAGTCTGCTGCATGATCCTACTGAGGCCTTAGTTGCTGCTTGGAATGAGATGGCAGCTATGGCTTGGATTGGACTGGGCTACCTTTCTTAGGAAAGGTTATAGAGAAAGTGATTGTGAGAATCCTTTTTTAAAAATATTTTTTTATTTATTTACAAAGTTAAAATACAGAATAAAAAAACTACAAACTACAAACATAACAACCAAACAAAAAACAATAATAAAAATCTGTGTACAACAAATAAATATATCATTAACATTCAACATAAAATGTCCATCTTGATTGAATGCTGAAAAATATATCTCAAATATCTGATACGTTTACCCCCCCTTGCAAAATAGGTCTACAACTAGTTACTGTTTTTCCATCTATATATACCAAAAGTACAATGTTACATAAAAATATGCCCCTGATGTGGAAATTTGTTGTTTGTCTATCAAATTGATCCACTATCTATTCACTTAACAAAAAACAAAAAACCTAAAAACAAAGCTAGTCTTCAAAATCCTCTGTCAACAATCTGTTACTGTACTTAACACAGAGAAATTCCACAAATGGCTTGCAATGTCTTATAAACTTGTTTAATCAATTGTTTCTAATTAATGCAATTAATTTTGCCATCTCTGCCAATTCAGATAGTTTTAAAATCCATTTTTCAACAGTCGGCATCCCTTTTTCTTTCTAAGATAATTTTCTTTCATAGATAATTTTTGCAGCAGTCACCATGTAAAGAAATAAGTTCTCAAAACTGTTTTTCTTTCAATTTATCCATAATGCCTAAAAGAAAAGCTTTAAATTTAATTAGTATTTGCATTTTGAGTATTTTCTGACTTATCATTATTACCGTATGTTTATCCAGTATGATTTAGCATACTTACAAGACCACCACATGTGATAAAATGTACCTGGAATTTGATTATATTTCCAACACTTGTTAGAAGTTCCTGTATACATTTCTTGCCAGTTTGTTCCTAGTCAAATACCATCAATACAGTACATCCTTTTATAAAAAATACCTTCAGAGAATCCAGATGAAATGGATTATCTGGTTTCATTCCAGCCAGGATTCAGATCCAAATTTGAACAAAAACAATATTGGCATTTGGATGATCTCTGGTAGGAATGAGTACTGTAGTGCATTTAATCCTCGCTCTACTTGAACTCTCAGTAACTTTTGATACCGTCATTTTATGTTATACTTCTGGGCCAACTTTGAGGGCTGGGATTGGGCAGCTGGGTATTGTGTTGATTCATTTCCTTCCTCTGAGTCCAGTTACGTTCAGTGTTAATTGGGAGCAAAAGGTAGGGCTTCTGGCTCCTACTATGTGGAATGCTGCAAGAGTCGGTCAGTACTATTTATTATTTACCATATGGCATATCATACATGGACTAGCAATATATATTAACATTTCACCTAGATTAGTAAAACACAATAAAATATAAAGTAAATGTTAAAAAGATCTACGTTCAAATACCAATGTCTAGGCCGAGGGTAGGCAACCTTGGCTCTTTTATGACTCGTGGACTAACTCCCAGAATTCTGGAAGTTGAAGTGGAGTCCTCCATCCTGGGTCGAGCTGTCTCAGGGAAACTGAGGTGGAGCTCTGGCAGGCAAGCGATTGGCGAAAGCGAAATTGGAGCAAGTAACGAGGACTGCTCCCCTGACCACCTGACCAGAACATCAAATCTATCTGGGCTTTGGTCACGGCAATTGAGGCTGATGCCGAAGGCACGGTTGGGGACCCGCTATGGGCTTCGCCCGGAGGCCTTAGGTGGCCAGTCAAGGTGCACCAGACAGCCCAATGAAGGGCGCAGAGGGTCTGAGGAAAGGCCTAGCAAGGAAAGGATGAGGGTCAAAAGGTGGTTGAGCAATTTGGCGTGGTCTGTATGGTAGCAAGTAATATAGAACAAAAGCCCCTCAAATGCAACCTAGGCCTATGTGACTACAAGGCCCTGGCTTGATAAGGCCTAAAGAAGCGACCACATGGCATTCAAAATGGCGGCCGTCAGAGTTGGAGTGGCAATTAGTATCTCTAGGGCTGTGTGTCCTAAGCAGGGACTTAAGTCCTAAAGGAAAAGGGTGATTGAGCCATAGGAGTAAGGATGAACAGACTAGGGCACGGGAAAAAAAATCCATTTAACTCTTCGTTGCCTTTGGCGGCAACAAAATGGTGGCCGCTACTCGTTCTGCCGTCGAAAAATGGCAGAACCAAGGGTAAGGTTCCCCGATGCTGAGGTAGCCCTGGCAGCAGCACCAGGTGCTGTGCCGGGGGATAGCCCCAAAATTAGCCTCCAATCGGCAAGAGAAATGGAGCCCTGGAACCAGAGTTTTTTTAAAAACTTCGTTGCCTTAAACGGCAACCAAAATGGTGCCCACGACTTCCAAAACGGCTCTGGAGGCCTGGGAAGTGAAAATGTGAAGCCCAACGTGGGAGCGCTGAACGCTGCTCCTTGGGACCGAAGAGGGGAGGTGATAGACCGTTCTTAAGGTAGCTCTATGAGCTACTCAAGGAATATTTTCCCCCAGAGCCCGGGGAAAAACGGAAGGAGCAAAATGCAGTTGCCTCCCCCCCACCCCTCACAGTTCAAATCCTCTGATTTGAGGCAGCGCTGAGCCCAGCGCTGCAGGGGGACAGTAGGGAAGGATTCCCAGGCTGTGGTGATTTATCAAAATTATTGAGGGATATTATTAAGGGAGAATTCACAAATGGGTCTCTACCTGCTAATCTGCTGAGAGAGCCAACCCTGACACATCTTCAAGAGCTACCCCTGGTCTAGGCCATCTAACCATTGAAGCACAGCATTAAAAAATCAGATACTCTGTACTTTCCTATTCCTGTTTAACATCTATATGAAATCATCTATCAGCGTGGGGTCAGCATGAGGTTCATAATGTCAGTGTGTTGATGATACCTAGTTATATATTTCCATGCCTAGTGAACTAAGTGATTCTATTCATGTCTTCTTTTGTTGCCTTGAATCTGTGGAGATCTGGAACAAAAGACTTCAACTGAACCCTGAAATGACTAAGTGGCTTTGGCAACTTCTCTATCTGAGGATTTACTGTATTTGATGATGGATGGGATTGCACTATCCTAAATAGACCTGGTGCAGAATCTGGGAGTCCTTCTGGACTCACAACGCCTGCTCAAAAAAACAGGTGTCAGTAATGGCCAGTAACCCCTTTGCACAGCTTCATGTTAAGCACCAGTTGCACCCACTCCTGTATTGGGAAGCCCTACTCTCAGTCACTCATGGCCTAGTCTCCTTTCAAATGGATTACTAAATGTGCTTTACATGGGGCTACCCTTGAAGAGTGTCTGAAAGCTTCAACTTGTACAGATTGCACCTTTTCTCTGCAAGATCCACTGGCTGCCGGTTTGCTTCCAAGCCCAATTCATGATGCTGGTATGACTTGTAAAGCCCTATATCATGTAGGACTAGGTTATTTGAGGGGGCCACCTCTCCCCAATTACATCTACCCATCCCATCAGGTCCAGCAGAAGGGCATGTTGTGGATCCCGTTGGTCAAGGAGCTTTGTTTAGCAGGAGCCAGAAAGAGAGTCTTTGCTGCTGTTGTACCCACCTTTTGATACATCATTTCCTCCCACCCGAGGTGAGATTGCCCCCAACGTTTCTGGCCTACAGAAGAGTCCTTAAAACATGGATGTGCATCAGGCTTTGGGATCTCATGGAGCCTGTTAAATGGTTATATTGCCAAAGTGCATTCTCCTCTATCTTTTTATTATTGTATTTTAAATGTAGGTTTTAAGTGTTAATTGTTTTTAATGGTAGAAGATCATGGTTTTACTTACGTTTAACTATACATGCCACCGAGAATCAAATGTAAGTGAGATGGGCAGCGATATAAATTTAAAAAATGAATAAAATAAATCTATAATTAAGCTACCCAAACTTAATTGAATTATAATTAACATTTCATAAATGTTGTTTCTTTATGGCTTTCTAGTATGCCAGTCATATGGATGAAACTCCAGCATATTATGGTGGCAGACATAATTATTGGAGAAGGCTGACATTGGAAAATTGGCCTAGAGCAATGATAGTGTATGACATCATGGATTATGTACAGTCTGGGAAGCTGTCTGCTAGACTTAGAGCCGAACTTCCATTTCTGTTGCTGAAACCACAGAATGAAGAGACATGTCGTGCTCAAATCTTGGCTGTTTGTCAAATTAGGTAAATAATGTCAATTGTTGCCACATTTGATTACTAACTTTCTTTGGAATGTCTTTCTTCCCTTTTACTTTTATTTGTTAAAAGACAGATAAGAATTATTGCCAAGAGAAGAAAAGTTCCTATTTGTAACTACAATATAATCCCAAACACTGCAATTTCTTAAACCTAACCCACTAATGTTATTTCTTTCTTTAATATGGCTGTCCATCTCAAATATATTATTTGGGTGGCTATAAAAACAGGATAAAAACAATATAATGAAATTATAAATAAATTGTAAACAAGAAAAATTGCAGTGGTAAAAAAAACAACCATATACCAAAAGACACAATAGAGAGCAAACAGCTTCTAAAAAATACATGAACATAAAGAAGAAAACTGATACACCCAAATTGAACACAATAGGGAATAAACAGCTTCCCTAAAAAATGAGCCTACATATGTACCTAAAGACCAATGGAAACATGTCACTTTTAGAAGAAAACAATAACCAAGAGCAAAGCCCCTACTATTTACCCTAGCCCACTCCAATGAAGCCTCTCTGGAACTGAACAATCGCTTTCATAGCCTCCCCCTGGAAGAAAATATACAGACACTCACAAAAGAGCATTCATCAATAGTTTCTTTAAAAAAGGCACAACACTGCATTCCTGTGACAGAAAGAAAAGTATTCCAGACTTCCCTAGGGAAAAAAGGTGAATATTGTGATAGGTGACTCAGTTCTTTGGCGAACAGAAACTATAGTCTGCAGACCAGGCAGTCAATCTACGGAGGTCCAGGTAATCCCCGAGTTATGAGTGTTCCCTTAGCAAATGTTCAAAGTTATGCCCCCTAGAGTTTACAAAAAGGTCCTGAAATTACGAATGTTGCCTCACCACAGCAGTTGTTCACCCTTACGAACGACCGCAGTGGTACTGCAACATTCACACTGGCTATTCCTTCCCCCCCTGCCCTGGGTCTCCCTAGGGAGTAGGCCTTTGATACTCACTTTCTTGGCTGCTCCAGGCCTTCAGTGTATTCGCAGAAAATGGAGGCCTAAAGTAACGCAAGAGATCAGTGGCGTGAGATCTCACGCTACTGATCTCGCATGATCTCATGATACTTTAGGCCTCGGTTCTCTGCATCAGAGAATGGAACTGAAGTAGGGGAGGCTTCCGCATGCCTATGGAGGCCTGTTCTGGGCATCAGAGGCCTTTTCTAGGCTGTTTCCACCTGAAAAGGAGTCCGGGGGATGCTTCCGTGGACCTCTGGAGGCCCGATCCGGATGTTTGAGGCCTTTTCCGGGCTGCTGCCAACCAGAAAGGAATCCAGGTGAACCTCTGGAGGCCCAATCTGGGCCACTGCCACCCCAAAAGAAGGCCAGGTGATGCTTCTCGGACCTCCAGAGGCCTGATCCCGGCGTTGGAGGCCTTTTCCGGGCTGCTGGTATCCAGAAAGGAGGCCAAGGGATGCTTCCGTGGGCCACCAGGGGTACATTCTGTGACTAAATTAGTAGACCAGTGAAATGCTGTGGACATAGTATATTTGGACTACAGCAAAGCATTGGACAAAGTACACCACAACCTACTTCTTAGTAAACTAGAAAAATGTGGGATAGACAGCATTACCACTAGATGGATTTGTAAGTGGCTGACAAACCATACTCAATGAGTACTCCTTAATGGTATTACATCTAAATGGAGGGAAGTGAGCAGTGGGGTACCACAAGGTTCTGTCTTAGGTCCAGTACTCTTCAATATCTTCATAAATGACTTAGATGAGGTAATAGAAGGGGAACTCATC
Source organism: Protobothrops mucrosquamatus (assembly GCF_001527695.2). Lineage (NCBI taxonomy): Eukaryota > Metazoa > Chordata > Lepidosauria > Squamata > Viperidae > Protobothrops > Protobothrops mucrosquamatus. The sequence goes on from NW_015386293.1 coordinate 437,671, forward strand.
AAACTTGCAGATGACATTAACCTGGCAAAAATAGCCAATGGAAGCTCAGGATCCAAAAAAATCTTGACAGTCTTGAATGATGGGTCCTCTCCAACAACATGAAATTTAATGTAGAGAAAAGCAAGGTTTTACACTTAGGCAGGAAAAACCAAAGGTACAAGTACAGATTAGAGGAAACTGGCTCAAAAACAGTAACTCTGAGAGGGATCTTGGAGTCCTAGTGGACGATCACTTAAACATGAGCCAGCAGTGTGTGGCAGCAGCCAAAACAGCTAATACAATCCTTGGTTGTATAAACCAGGGGTCACCAACCCCTGGTCCGTGGACCAGTACCGGGCCGCGGCATGCCAGCAACCGGTCCACACAAACAAGCAAAGCCCCATCCACGGGATGCAGGCAGCACAGAAAACCACGCACCTTCCGGTCTGTGGAAAAACCTCCACAGAACCAGTCCCTGGTGCCCAAAAGGTTGGGGACCTCTGGTTTAGATGAAATAACATTCTGTACCAATGGCTTTCCATGTTTGAGGTGCTGGAAGTTATCTTTAAGGCTTGGGGCTGGGATACTTATGAGATTGTCTCTTCCTGGTTTTATCTTTCCATCCTGTTAGATCTAGCAGAGGCATGCTCTGGGTCCTGTCATCTCAGGGGTGTCATCTGGTGTTGGCCAGGAAGAAAGCCTTTTCTGTCATGGCCCTGTGGAACAGTATTCCTCTAGACCAGACTTACTCTGCTGGCCTTGTGTGGACTGGATGCTGGCCTGGTACTAGTCCACGGACTGGGGGTTGGGGACCCCTGATCTAAACTATTGTTAAAGGTTTACTGATAAATAACCATATTCCAAGGTTGTAGCATTGTCTCCCATATGGAAAATGGATAATGTTCAGGTGGTAGAAATGTGGCTTCTTGGTATTTAAAAAACTTCAATGCAATAAGGACTAGCCCTGTTATTTTATTGGCAAATATTGATGCAATGTCTGACAAGTGCTAAAGATTATTCATGTTTCCCATTACATTGCTCTTTCTAACTGGGCTGCCAGTCATATCATCCCATTATATTTTAAACATGTTATCCATTTTGCCTTATCCAAATGATTTTCTCTTGTCAGTTTAATAAAATTTCCATTGTTATTGAATGCAATTATACAAATGTTCTCATCTAAAATAATTGGCACATTTCCTCTTAGGACTTGAATCCTTTTCCCAAGAAACTTGTGAATATCCCTTTCTATAAGCTGTTCAGAATTCTGAAATGGAGCACGGTATTGGTTCAGCCAGGGGTCATGGTTGTTTATGACAGATTAGAAGAGGTAAAGGGTGGTTTAGTAGCATCATCCTAATGCCATCTTAATGTCTTCTTAGTACTACAAAAGGGGGGCAATATAGTTTTACAGGTTGCTGTAGGAATATTCGGTTTGCACATTTGTCCATTATTTTAATTATGATATTATACTATGAATATTAGAGTAGATGTGATAACACAGATTTGACGTTGGTTCATCTCAAGCTAAAGAGAGTTAGGCTAGGTTAGTACTTGAATGGGAGACTACCAGAAAATACCAGATCCGTGGAGTAGACTTTTTCTAGACTACTTTTCAGCCTTTCAGATATTATATTTAAACCATAGCTGATCCGCAGACATAAAAAAAACCAGTATTGTTTTTATTTATACAATAGTATTGTATTTATTCAAAAGGAAGATGGCTCCCCAAAAGCAGAGATGATTGTATTAGTAACTATTCATTAAAATACCAAATTCCTGTAAAATAGCCCCATTTAAGCAATAATTCATACTGATCTGCATGTACCAATTATTGTTTCATTCATACATAAATCTCTCTTGCACATAGAAACATATCATGCATGCATTCCCCTTCCTCTTCCATCAGGAACAGTAAAAAAAAATAAGGAAAAAAGCATACCAGCAAATGGAGTAAGAATAGGTGAGGGAAAGGAATGAGAACACACTTGGATGGAGGTGAGACAGAGGGAAGCAGTAACTGGATAGAGAAAGAAAAAGGGAAAGAAACTGAAAAAAGATACACATTCAGCGGGCAAAGAATCCCTCTCCCCTTTCAGTCTAGACTCAGAACAGGACATGGTATGAGACAGCATTGGTCACGTTTGTTGCTTGCCTATGGAAGGCAGGGGATGGAAGTAATGCATCCATCCTTCTTGACCTCTCAGCAGCTTTTAATACCATCAACCATAGTATTGGGGGTTGTCTTGGACTCATGGCTTCCATCCAATGAGTAAGTGGAAGCTATGGCCAAGAAATAACAACAACAACAACAACAACAACAACAACAACAACAACAATAATAATAATAATAATAATAATAATAATAATAATAAAAAAAGTTGAAAGACATCTTGGAGGTCATCTAGTCCAACCCCCTTCTCAGGCAGGAAACCCTATACCATTTCAGACAAATGGCTGTCCAGTCTCTTCTTAAAAACTTCCAGTGTTGGAGCATTCACCACTTCTGGAGGCAGGTTGTTCCACTGGTTAATTGTTCTAACTGTCAGGAAGTTTCACCTTAGTTCTAGGTTGCTTTTCTCCTTGATTAATTTCCATCCGTTGCTTCTTGTCCTGCCTTCAGGCGCCTTGGAAAATAGCTTGACTCCCTCTTCTTTGTGGCAGCCCCTGAGATATTGGAAGACTGCTATCATGTCACCCCTTGTCCTTCTCTTCATTAAACTAGACATACCCAATTCCAGCAGCCGTTCCTTATATGTTTTAGCCTCTAGTCCCCTAATCATCTTTGTTGCTCTTCTCTGTACTCTTTCTAAAGTCTCAACATCTTTTTTACATCGTGGTGACCAAAACTGGATGCAGTATTCCAAGTGTAGCCTTACCAAAGCATTGTAAAGTGGTATTAATACTTCACGTGATCTTGATTCTATCCCTCTGTTAATGCACTGTATTGGCCTTTTTGGCAGCTGCAGCACTGATAGGTCTGTAATTTCCTGGGTCCATTTTTCCCCTTTTTTGAAGATGGGAACTACATCATCTCTTTTCCAGTCCTCTGGTAGTTCCCCAGTGCTCCAGGATCTTTGAAAAATATAGTTCAATGGTTCTGAGATCACATCTGCCAGTTCCTTGAGAACCCTGGGGATGTAATCCAGCTGGTCCCGGTGATTTGAACTCGTCTAGGCTGGAGAGGTGCTCACTTACCGTTTTCTTGCCTATCTTAACTTGCGTTTCTATTCTGTTTTTTATGCACTATTTTTGGTAGGTTGGTCTGTTTTTTCCCTTTGTGTAAAGACAGATGCAAAAAACGAGTTAAATAGTTCTGCTTTCTCCCTGTTGCTTGTCACCTTCTTGCCACTTTCACCCACTAATGGACCAATAATTTCCTTCACTTTTTTCTTGTTTTTTACATGTTGAAAGAGGCTTTTTGCTGATATTCTGACTTAGTTACTGTATGTGCCCCTCTTTCCACTTTCTATACTTATCCTTTTTATCTTGCAATTTATCCGAGAGTTCTTTATGCAGCCATGCTGGTTTCTTTTGAGAGAAACTCAAAACTATATGCATAACTACATGTACAGTAGTGCAACCATTCGTGGACTGGGACAATCTGTTCAACATCACTTAGACTGTAGTTACTTCTTCCGTATCTTGGATTATTGCATGAGGGTGCCCTTAAAAACAATCTGGAAGATGCGGCTGCTCCAGAATCTAATAGTGCAGGGGTCATGGATACATCTTAATGCAGGGCTTTTCAACCAGTGGTATGCATACCACAGGTGGTACATTGGCACCTGGCAGGTGGTATGCGACCCTGCCTAGCCTAGCCAAGGGTAGCGGGGGGAGGGAACGGACTAAAGTGGCACAGTGTAGGACTTGCTGTGAGAGAGTCATCAGGAGCTGCTGGGGTGAGACAAACGCCCCAGGATTGGCACTTCCGGCACACTCGGAAGAGAAAGGAGGAGGAGGGCGGAGAAAAGAAGGGATATAAAAGGAGACAGTTTTGGCAGGAGAGGGAGAGAGGGAAAAAAAGATGTCAGAGAAAGAGTCAGAAGAGAAAGGGCTTTTCAGAGAAGCGGTAAGAGAGAGAGAGAGGAAAGGCCTTTTGGGGGAAGTGTGTTTGTGTGAGGTAGAGAGGAAAGGCTTTTTGGGACGAGTGTGTGTGTGAGAGGCAGAGAGGAAAGGCTTTTGGGGGGAAATGTGTGTGTGAGAGGCAGAGAGGAAAGGCTTTTGGGGGGAAATGTGTGTGTGTGAGGCAGAGAGGAAAGGCTTTTGGGGAGGTCTGTGTATGAGAGGCAGAGAGGAAAGGCTTTGGGGGGAAATGTGTGTGAGAGAGGCAGAGAGGAAAGGCTTTTGGGAAGGTGTGTATGTATGAGAGGCAGAGAAGAAAGGCTTTTGGGGGAAGTGTGTATGTGTGAGGCAGAGAGGAAAGGCTTTTGGGGAGGTGTCCGTGTGTGTAGGCAGAGAGGAAAGGCTTTTGGGGAGGTGTGTGTCTGTGTGAGGCAGAGAGGAAAGGCTTTTGGGGAGGTCTGTGTGTATGAGAAGCAGAGGGAAACGCTTTTGGGGGAAGTGTGTGTGAGAGGCAGAGAGGAAAGGCTTTTGGGGAGGTATGTGAGGCAGAGCAGAAAGGCTTTTGGGGGGAAGTGTGTGTGAGAGAGAGTGAGGGGCTTTTGCAAGTGAAGGGTGAGAGAATGAGAGAGGAGAGGGAGGTAGTAGTGCATATTAATAAATATATTAATTCATCATACATTTGTCAGTGCAAAGGTAAGGTGATTCAGCAAAGGAACTGCCATCAAAGAAATTAAAACCGGTACTTTTTTCCCTTTTTTTCATTCCTTTTATAACATTTTATTAGATTATAGAATAAAATACAAAAATACAAAAACAAATAGTAGATACAGTGGGGAGGAAAAAGGAGAAAAAGTGAGGGGGAGAAGGGAAAAAGAAAAGAAAAGAAAAGGCATTGCCTTATGAGTTCTACTGTTGCAGTAGGAAGGAAGCATTAACATTAAACCTCAACTTTTTACTTTTCTATAATATAAACTAGCCATTTCTATAACAACAAATGAATCTAACCAGTAAAGCCCAAAATCCCCCCACCTTTTTTTTTTAGTCATCAAGTTTTTGACACCTTGCTAAGCACTGGTGGTATTTGAATATTGTCATGTCCTAAAAGTGGTACAATCTATGAAAAGGTTGAAAAGCCCTGCCTTAATGCATCAGTGTAGTGGATCCCTCTCCTTTGCAAGCTGCCTTGGTTCCCAGTAAGCTTCCAAGTGCAATTCAAAGTACTGAGTCATGATCTTTAAAGTCCTTAATGGCATGCATCCCAAACATTGCAACAGAGTGGGTATGCTGCAGCTCCCTAATTTTAAAATAATGCCTTCTGACAGAACCAGAATTCCTTTTCATTTGTGGCACCAGCCCAATGGAATGATCTCCTCTTTAATATTTGAACTGGTCTCAATCATGTTAGTCTTTAAGAAGGCCTTGAAGACCTGGATATTCTTTCAGACTTTGAGACCAGAATGTTAGGTGGCTTTATCCTGAGAGATTGACTATATGTCCAATTGTGTTATTTGTTTTCATTGTTAGATTTATGATATTTTTACACTGTGATTTTTTTTATGACTGTACATTGTCCGAAGTCGCATACAGTATTTGCAAATTGGGTGGCCATGTAATCTTAAATTAAAAGATAACCTAAATAGCAACTAAGCTTCAGAGATTATTTTTAAGGCATCCGTGGTTTTCAGGTATACATAGATATTTGCATTTCTTTCCCATTTCTTTATTTTCATCAGTTGTGTCATCCCCCAATTTACAGGTATCATTTGGAAAAAAATAGTGCCTTGGATATTATTAGAAACTTTAATATTTCTACTTCTGAAAAGATATATACAGTAGAATTCACTTAAATCACTACTTTCCAGAAGTGAGAGACAAGAAAGTAATAGCAATGTAAATTTGCACATGTTCCTTAATAGGAAGAAAAAATAGGTTAGCAACATGATCTTCCAGAAGAATCTGTAGTGATATTAATTTAGCTTCAAAACATGTGCAATTTTGTGACTGTGGTTACTCCCTTTTTATGTGCACTGCAGGTGTGTAAAGAGGGCTGGTATGAGCCAATGACTGTTAAGCCAATAACTGTTGCTATATACATCTCTGCTTCAGAGCACAAAAATAGTAGTTTTCACAGTATTTATGTTAATATTTAATGACATTTCATATTCATAATAGCATTTGTACTATAGGAACTGTGAAAATAATGTTCAGAACACCAGTTCTTTTCTAGGTCTATGTCACCTGGTTTCATAACTACTTCCCTATCAAGACAAGAACAAAAAGCAGCCCAGAGAATGTCACAACGCCGCTCTTATCAGGCTAGACAGAAGATTGCAAAAATGAAGAAAGTTTATAAAGCTGTGAAAGAAGAGGTAAGCAAGGATAAAGCACATGGAATATTTGGTATTTAGACTAGTACTGCTAGATCATTAGAAGTCTATCAATATGTTTTAAAGAGATTTAATCAAATACCAGGTTTTTGAAAACTGTACTTTTAGTAGAGAGTTCAAATGGCAGGATATAGTTTAATTGTACTATATATGGATGACATATTTTTATATGAAACCCACACCTGAAAAAAGAGAATAAAACAACTGCTGTGACTAATTGTTTTCTGTAATTATCCAACCTGCTAAAAAAAATCTTCTTAAGGGGGGCACTTTGCTGGCCAATGAATGTTGTGATTACATGATTTGAACATGTTATAAATCAAATTATTAGAAAATAATTTCCACCTTCCAAAACCATTGTGGTCCAGTGAAGTACACAATTTGGCCAAGGATTCCTATAACTGCCAAAGATTTGAAAAGAATCAAATGTGAAGCTACCAGGAACCCATTATCCTCCAGTGCTGTCATATTTCAGAACTGCAACCTACGTGGAGTGTCCAGAAGTACAAGGTGTTCAGTGCTCAGAGACATGGCAAGTTAAGGAAGGCTGAAACCCGACCACCATTGAACAAAACACATAAGTTGAAATGGCAAGACTAGACCAAGAAATATCTGAAGACAGGTTTTTCAAGCGTTTTATGGATGAGAGTGACTCTTGACAGACCAGATGGATGGGCCCATGGCTGGATCAGTAACAGGCATAGAGCACAGAGCTCCACTTCGACTCAAGACGCCAGCAAGGTGGAGGTGGGGCACTGGTATGGGATGGTACTATTAAAGATGAGCTAGCTGGACCTTTTCAGGTAGAAGATGGATTCAAAATGAACTCCCAACCTACTGTCAGCCTACCTTACCTTGGCCATGTCTCTGAGCACTGAACACCTTGTACTTCTGGGCACTGCAGGTAGGTTGCAGTTCTGGAATATGACAGCACTGGAGGATAATGGGTTCCTAGCAGCTTCACGTTTGATTCTTCTCAAATCTTTGGCAATTAATGTGCATCTTTTTTTCTCAACACATTTCTTGAGACCCTGTTAACTATTTGCAACAAAACATTTGATGGTTCTGTAATCACACCCCAATATCTTAGCAATTTCAAGAGTGCTGCATCCCTCTGAAAGACTTTACAATTTTTGACTATTCAGAGTGAGTTAAATCTCTTTTTTGGCCCATTTTGCCTAAGGAAAAGAAGCTACTTAATAATTATGCACACCTCGATATAGGGTGTTGATCTCCTTAGGCCGCACCCTCCCTCGTTACATAAATACACATCATCTGATATGCTTATATCCACTAAGCATTCAAGTTTATACAGCTTGGAGGTGGAAAATATGCATGAAAATGATAATATGGTCAAAATACTCACTTGCCTAATAATTGTGCACACAGTATAATCTCTACCTATGATACTCCCCAATTCCTTTTCCTGGAAAAGCGGCCATAATTTCAGACAAAATTGTTTCAGCTGGGGTAACGTTATTTTTTTTCTAAGGTTTATGGGATCCATTTGGTCCAAAGACATTTTGGAAGCAATAACAATGCAGGACATTAACAATTTATTATGCAGCATTTTTTATGTTGTAAATTAAAATGATTTAAAATAGATTTTTTTCAGATTCCAAGTGAAGTGTATCCCAGGATATATCTCATGTATGGAGAACATTATGTACTTGGCAATAGCTTTCTGCATTACAAATAACTGGAAAATAGTTAAGCTGACACTGACACCAATTTTAAAAAAGGCTCCAAAGAAATATCCAGGAAATTATAAATTGGTTACCTGAACATCTGCTCCTATGAAATCAGTATAACTGGTAATCAAAAGAAAACCCTGTCTCACCAATCTAGTTTTTTTGAAAGTGTCAGCAGGCATCTGGATGATATTCTGTTCTTCAATTTTCAAAAAGTCTTTGACAACATCTTCTCAGGGCACCCAAGGACAATTAGTAGTCAAGAGATAAGAGAAGCTGTCTGTGAGAAAAGTTGGGCAGTGGTTCAGAATATTGCTCACAGCTCCATTTTAAGCCAACTATTACCTGTCTTTTCCTTCTAATCATGTGAGCCATATGAAACTCACTCTATATACCCTCTAGTGCAGGGGTAGGCAACCTTGGTTCTTTTATGACTCATGGACTTCAACTCCCAGAATTCCTGAGCCAGCCATGCTGAGGGGAAAGGGAGAGTTTCCAAGCTGAGCCATGCTGGCTCAGGAATTCTGGGATGTGAAGTCCACGAGTCATAAAAGAGCCAAGGTTGCCTACCCCTGCTCTAGCATAACAGCTATAACACAAGGGGCGAGCAACATATGTGCACAGACACACATGCAATCTGTTTTATTACATAAAGATGCTTATATGACCAGTGCTGGCTAAAGGAGTTAGAAGGCCATACAGTACTGTGCCTGTTTGTTATTTCTAGTGTTTTATAATAATAATAATGATGATAAAGTTGGAAGGTACCTTGGAGGTCATCTAGTCCAACCTCCTGCTCAGGCAGGAAACCCTATACCATTTCGGACAAATGGCTGTCCAGTTTCTTCTTAAAAACTTCCAGTGTTGGCGCATTCACCGCTTCTGGAGGCAGGTTGTTCCACTGGTTAATTGTTCTAACTGTCAGGAAGTTTCTCCTTAGTTCTAGGTTGCTTCTCTCTTTGGTTAGCTTCCACCCGTTGCTTCTTGTCCTGCCTTCAGGTGCTTTGGAAAATAGCTTGACTCCCTCTTCTTTGTGGCAGCCCCTGAGATATTGGAACACTGCTATCATGTCCCCCCTCGTCCTTCTCTTCGTTAAACTAGACAAAATATACTCCCATCTAATACTTGCACATTAAGAATCTAATTCCAGAGCTGCAGTGGCCATATGAATTTTATATCCAAGAATACACATTGTCTCAAGGATATATTGCTCAAAGAATGCTTAATTCTGAGGAGAAAAAATGTGCTTAATTTTGGTTGAAATCTTGAAAAACTACAATTTAATTATATTCTAAATCTCAAGATAGATAGCTGCATTTGTATTAAAAATCTCTGCAAAACAAGAATTTAGTTTAAAATGTATAATATTAGATTTCACTTTCAAATTATAATGTTTGCTGTTTTATATTTTGTTGTTTAGGACTTAAGCAGTCCTTCTTTGAGTGATCAGTCAGCTGGAGATCCAGGGCCCAAAAATCAATTTTCTAATGAAGACTGGGAGCAAGAAGCAGTAATGCTTTACGATTGGGCCAGATCACTCCAAAGTGAAGATATTTGGGAAGATTAATCAGAGATAAATGAATTTTTTGTTTAAGCTTCTACCATTTCTATCATGGTTGCAGCAACAGTTGAAATTGTTTTTCCCCTATAGTTTTTTGCTCTTTTTGCAGACATAACCATGGCAGAAGATGAATATACACAATTCTCTGGCTTTAGGAAATTCCTAACAAAACAAGTTACTGTTGATAGAAAGATGTGATATTATGTCAGAAGAATAAAGTGATGTAGCCAATGTACATCTGTTGCAAGTAATAACTTGAGGCATCTAGATGGAAAATAGGAAGAGGTAGATAAATACTAAAGGTAACTAAAGAGGTGCTTCCCGGTATGCATTAATATAAACAATAATAATAATAATAATAGTAGTAGTAGTAATAATAGTAATAATAATAATATCGTCAATATCCACATCTGTCTATCCCAGGTCCTTGGTAAGAATTTGATAGGTAGACAAAAATGCCAAATCCAGTCTGAACATCTGGCTGACTGTGTGATGATCAATAATAATAATAATAATAATAATAATAATAATAATAATAATAATAATAATAATAATAATAATAATAATAATAGTTGGAAGGGACCTTGGAGGTCATCTAGTCCAACCCCTTGCTCAGACAGGAAACCCTATACCATTATTATAATACGAAATAAAGTATTCACAGAAACAGAATTGGATGAACTGCAAAGGTTTACCCAGGGCAAAGAAATCAAAACCTTGCCAGAAGTAAATCAGAATGTAGAGGCAAACCAGAGGGAGTTGGCAGTGAAGGAATCCAGCAGAGATATACAACTGTTCTCATTTGGAAACCAGGCACCTCTTCCTCAGGAAGAACAAAAACCTCTAACTAAAGAAATAAAAGAATTGAAACAAAGAATAACTGAGCATCTAGAACAGCACAAAAACAACAGAATAAGACTGCCTGCATTGAAGCTTGTTCCAAAGAAACAGCTAGCACAAGCATTAAAAGATGCAAATACTGCAATATCAAGTATAAGCACCAATTCACTGCAAGAAACAAACCAACTAATGTACAGCACAGCTGCAGTTATAACTGAATACCTGGGATGCAAAATCAACAAAGAAGAAAAAGAAACAAACAGTGCACCAGAAAAATTGAAGGTTAGACTAGAAAATAAGATCAGCAAGTTAAGATCACATGCAAGCAAGTTAGAACAGATGAAAGAAAAGAAGCTGAAGAACAAGAAGACCAAAGAATACCTAATCAAGAAATACCACTTAGAAACAAGGAAGATCAAGGAAGCTAGAAATAATAAAGCAACAAATAACAGCTATAGCCAGGAAAATCAGTAGATATGAAGCTCGAATTGCAAATTATAGGCAGAACCTCCAATTTCAATCCAATCAGAAACGTTTCTATCAATCCATCAATGGAGAAACTGCAATGAATCAGTCAATACCTGACAAGGAAGAAACAGTGCAGTTCTGGAAGCAGATATGGGATAACCCAAAGAAATACAACAAGGATGTGGCTTGGTTAAAAGAGGTGGATGCAAATAAAATAAGTTGAAATGAAAGAACTAGTAATAACAACAAAATGGTAGAAAAAAGAGCAAGGAAGATCAAAAATTGGTCAGCACCAGGTGAAGATGAACTGCATGGGTTTTGGTTGAAACATCTAACTGCTATACATCCATTCATTGCCAAGCATTTCAACAATATACTACAAGGAGGAGAAATTGAAAAGTGGCTAACAATTGGGAAAACCTATCTAATAATGAAAAATCCAGCAAAAGGGGCAACACCAGGCAACTACAGGCCAATTACCTGCTTACCAACAACTTTCAAATTGCTAACCGGTGTGGTAACTGATGCAGTACAACAGCATCTAATTGAAAACAATCTCTTTCTACCTGAGCAGAAAGGAAACCGACCCAATAGCAGAGGAACAAAAGATCAACTCCTAATAGACAAAATGATCTTGGAAAACTGCAAGAAAAGGAAGACCAACCTGAATGTGGCATGGATTGACTACAAAAAGGCATTTGACTCTCTGCCACATGACTGGATAATCAAGTGCCTAGAAATAACAGGAGTCGGTAGAAACATCAGAAAATTTGTGCAAAGATCGATGGCATAATGGAAGTCACAGTTGCAGGTCAATGGTGAGAGACTGGGAGAGGTTAACATCAAGAGAGGAATATTTTAAGGAGATTCATTATCACCATTACTATTTGTTATTGCACTGTTTCCTCTGTCAACAATACTGAATAACTCAGGACATGGCTATCAAACATCAAAAACATCTGCCAGACTATCCCACCTCCTTTACATGGATAATCTGAAGCTGTATGGAAAAACATCATCTGAAATAGAATTGCTGCTCAACACTGTCCGTATATATAGCCAAGATATTGCAATGGAGTTTGGCTTAGACAAGTGTGCCACACTTACTATCAAACAAGGAAAAATAATGAAAACTGAAGGAATCAAGATGCCCCACGAAAATAACATTAAGAGTCTGGATGAGGAAGATTACTACAAATATTTGGGTATCCTTCAAGCTGACAACATCAAGCACACTGAAGTCAAGAAAAAGATTAGAGGTGAATACATCAAGAGAGTGAAGAAGATCTTAAAGTCCAAACTCAATGGAGGAAATACCATGAAGGCAATCAACACCTGGGCAATTCCAGTCATTAGATACACAGCTGGAATAGTGGACTGGACTCAAGCAGAACTAAAAACAATGGATAGGAAGACCAGAAAAATAATGACAATGAATCATGCCCTTCATCCATGAAGTGACATTGACAGACTTTATCTACCAAGGCAAATAGGTGGACGTGGAATGCTGCAAGTACATCAGATGGTTGAAGAAGAAAAAAGGGCTTTGGAAGAATATCTGAAGGACAATGATGAAGATGCATTGAAATTAGTATATCAGGAAGGCTTACTGACTACTGGAGAGACCAAACTGGCCTACAAGAAAGACCAAATGAAGAACAGAATAGAGGCATGGGAAGACAAAGCACTACATGGCCAGTACATTAAAAAAAATAGCTGGGAAAGCAGATAATAACAAGACCTGGCAATGGCTAAGAGCAGGAAAATTGAAGAAAGAGACCG
>NW_015386293.1:452638-453686 GCF_001527695.2 Protobothrops mucrosquamatus
TGCGTTCCGCCCAGAGACCCAACGAAAGAGCTTCGGACATCAGGCTCCGAGATCGAGTTCCCCCTTGGCGATTTATATGTGCCTTGGCTGCCACATTGTCCGTGAGGACCAGGACGTGTCGCCGTGATACTAGATGGCGAAAATGTCGGAGCGCTAGATGGATGGCCCTCAACTCTAGCCAATTTATATTGTGTCGTAGGTCTGATGCGGACCAACGGCCCTGTACCCAATGAGACTGAATGTGAGCCCCCCAACCGAACAGGCTGGCGTCGGTCGTGAGGACAATCCTGTCCAGCTCCTTGAAACACAACCCTCTGAGGATGGCTGGTGACAGCCACCAACTGAGGGAACGTAGCACATGGTGAGGGAGAACCACTCTGTTGCTTCGCCTCTGAAAGGGAAGCATGAACCTTTGTAGTTCTCTGGTGTGGAGCCTTGACCAGGGTACTATCGCTATAGCAGAAATCATCTTCCCTAACAACTGGGAGAGACTGACCAGCGTCGCCGACCGGCTGCTGCGAAATCGAAGAATCGACTCCCGTATGCCGTCCCTGCAATCTTGAGAGAGATACACCCGACATTCCAAGGTGTCGATGACGGCCCCCAGGTGTAAGAGCCTCGTTGTGGGATTTAAGTGGCTCTTTGGAAAATTCACCGAAAATCCGTGGCCCTGGAGCAAGTTTATCACCATTTTGAGGTCCGTCAATGCTGTCTGGACGGACGAAGACTGAATCAAAATGTCGTCCAGATAACAGTGGACTCTTACTGGTATCAATCATAAATGTGCTGCCAGGACCGCCAAGACTTTGGTGAATACTCTCGGAGCTGATGAGAGGCCAAAGGGAAGCACCCTGTACTGGAAGTGATTCCCCTTGTACGCAAACCGTAGAAACCGTCGATGGATCAGAGAGATAGGGATATGAAGGTACGCCTCCGTGAGGTCGATAGACGTCAGGAGGTCCCCTTTTCTGACGCTTCCCAAGATGGAACGGAGCGTTTGCATCTTGAATTTGTGGTAAGCTATATGAAAATTCAAGTCCTTTAGATC
>NW_015386293.1:455154-484499 GCF_001527695.2 Protobothrops mucrosquamatus
CTTCCGGACCAGGAGTACCTGATGAGGAAGGCGGGGCACTCATTGAGGAAAGAGAAGTTTCCTCCATTTTCCTATAACCTTGAAACACAATAGGGGGTTTCTGTTATCAGGAAAATGCCAAACTCTGGGTAAGGACAGACGGACTGCAGGGACGCCTGGAACCCAGGTATAATCCCAGTTGGATAAGGACAGGTACACTCCTGGGGCACCTGGAATCCAAGGGAGAAACTAAGTACGAATAAGGACAGACACTCTATAAGGGGAGCCTGGAATTCGTACTGAAAATACTGTGGATAAGAACAGACACGCTGATGGGGAGTCTGGAATCCCAGTACAGTGCCAATTAATCTGAGCCAATTAACCAATTCCAAATGAGGACCAGGAGACACCAAATTTCCAAAGGATAAGTAAGGGATCTGCCTCTATATGCAGAAATGGAGAACACAAAATGGCGGCCTTACCAAAATGGCGGCCTACCTCCCTACCGAAATATGGCAACCCAGTATGACCACCCTTGGCAGAAAGGGAGAACTCGTTTGCCAATTGGAAACTGTACCAGCGCCCAAATTAAATTAATTCCTTTCACTGAATAAGTAATTCAAAAAAATGTTTTTTAAAGAATTGAGGTCTCAAAATGGCCGCCGCGGCCTATGCAAGGCCCACGAGGCTCAAAATGGCGTCTCAGACACAGGCAGGGCCGGGGAACTGTTTCCACCCCCCCCGCGCACTCTGAGGGGTCTCGCACGCCGATCAGCAAGAATGGAGGAATCGGGGGGAAATAAACTTTAACTCAGTCCCCTATAGCCGCCGAAACCGCCGATCGTAGTGGAGGCCAAGCACGCACGCGCGCGCACCTCCGCGATCGAAATATAGCAAATTTGGAAAAAACTCACAACGATCGCTCCAAGGGGACTGCAGCCGCAGCCCCGTGAAGGAAAACGGCGCCGAAGTCAATCCAGGGACCTCCCCCCCTTTTGCCCGGCGCGAAACGCGCCCGAGTCAACAGCCGCAGCCGCGGGCTCCGTGAAGGCTTGAATCTGAGGAAGACAACAGCCGATGTCTTCCTGACGGAGTGAGGCTGGATCGATCGAAAGGAAATTGCCTCCCGGGGCCTGTCTCTTCCCGTTAAACCAACCTACGGAGCCGCAGCCGCAAGCTCCGTTAGGCTTGAGGTGATCTGAGTCCAACAGCCGTTGGCCTCCTGTCGGGGAGAGGAGCAGACCCGTTCGATTCCCTGCAGGCCCAATCCTAATTTGAATAATGGGCTGTGAGACTAACAGCCGTTAGTCTCCTTGTAAATACTCACAGGGATCGCTGATGGGAGATGAAGATACCGAATTAAGTGCAAGCACAGATGAATTTTTTAAGATTTTAAATTGGAAGGGGAATGGAGATCCACCAATGACTGTACCTGCCTAGAGCCAAACTTGCAACGTCTGTCCTGGGCAAGATCAAGTCAAAGACTGGAGATCAACGGTCCAGGACGGGCGTGGCAACTTTGGCTGACTTGATCTGATTGGGCAGGAATACAGTCTACTACCCAATGGTGGAGTCTCCATCTCAGTGCTGGAGAAAGAACTGGAGAAGATAACAAAATACAAAGACCTACAAATAGAAATAGAAAGACTGTGGCAAAAGCAAGCAAGGGTAGTACCAATAGTAATAGGCGCCTTGGGTGCAATCCCAAAACAACTGGAGCACCACTTGAATACCATTGGGATTGACAAATTCGCCATTAGTCAATTGCAAAAGGCGGCCTTACTAGGAACTGCTTCTATCCTGCAACAATATCTGTAATACCATCAAACATCCACATCTGCTTATCCCAGGTCCTTGGTAAGGACTCAGTAGGTAGACAAAATGCCAAATCCAGTCTAAACATCTGGCTGACTGTGCGATGATCCATAATAATAGTTGGAAGGGACCTTGGAGGTCATCTAGTCCAACCCCCTGCTCAGACAGGAAACCCTATACCATTTTGGACAAATGGCTCTCCATTCTCTTCTTAAAAACTTCCAGTGTTTGAGCATTCAATACTTCTGGAGGCAGGTTGTTCCACTGGTTAATTGTTCTGTCAGGACGTTTCTCCTTAGTTCTAGGTTGGTTCTCTCCTTGATTTGTTTCCATCCGTTGCTTCTTGTCCTGCCTTCAGGGGCTTTGAATAGCATGACTCCTTCTTCTTTGTGGCAGCCTCTGAGATATTGGAACACTGCTATCATGTCCCCCCTCATCCTTCTCTTCATTAAACTAGACATACCCAATTCCAGCAACCATTCCTTATGTTTTAGCCTCCAGTCCCCTAATCATCTTTGTTGCTCTTCTCTGTACTCTTTCTAGAGTCTCAACATCTTTTTTACATCATGGTGACCAAAACTGGATGCAGTATTCCAAGTGTGGCCTTACCAAGGCATTGAAAAGTGGTATTAATACTTCACGTGATCTTGATTCTATCCCTCTGTTAATGCAGCCTAGCACTGTGTTGGCTTTTTTGGCACCTGCAGCACAGTGCTGGCTCATATTTAAGTGATTGTCCACTTAGACTCCAAGGTCCCTCTCACAGTTACTACTATTGAACAAGGTACCACCGATACTGTACATTTGATCCAAACTGTTCTATTTGCATTTTGGCTTAGCTAAATACTTTCACAAGTAAGCCTATATATATGACTTTAACAATGTGAAACATTAGACTTAATAATGGAAGAGGAACAAAAATAATAGAAAAACTATAATGAAAATTAAAAATATTTTATTTACATTCTTATTTATATACAAATTTTACACCTTGCTTAAAAACAGTACATATGCATGACTGAACATAATGCATTCACAGGATGAGTCAGATTAACGTTTACAAAGAAATAAAAATGTTTTTAAGAATATTAAAAGATTGCAGTTTCACAACTGCTTCAGGTAATTATTAGAATGCACAGTGCATATTTGAATAAAGTATTCCAATTTATTATAGCACAATTCAAAGGTAACTGAAATTAACATGCAAACATTTATTAGATACGTTGAAAAGCAGCATTGGCTTATGCATAACCATCCTGCAACAGCAACATCTCCAACTATTGTTACTAATATATTCTCAAAATTTGGTCTAGTGTTTGAAATTCCCTTTATAAAACACATATGAAATTTAATCCTAATCAAGATTTATTAATTTAATTCAGAATAAGTAGTCCTGATTTTTATTCAAATGTTTGTCCCTTTTTTTTTCTTTCAAAAGTTGAATAAATCTTGTAATGCTACGATGCCATAAAATTGAGAGAAAGCATTTTCTGGTTATGGAACTTTAAGCAAGTTTTGTTTTCAGGTATTGGCCCTTATTTCTTGTTTATACTGATACTAAGAGATATTCTTGAATTATGTATAAATATTCTCACTTTAGAAATGGAATTTTATTCTTTAATTCCATTACTTCAGAATATCAGTAGCTTATATGATAAGAAAATTCAGAATTTTAATTCAACCACTTTATAACAATAAAAATGAGCAGTGATGGACTCTACGAGGTTAGCCTAGTGGTTGTTATAGTTTTACATGTGACCACCTTTCTTCTAGTACTGATTAACTTAATATAAGAAATGAACATACAAATCATGCTTAAAGTGTTTATTTGGTGTCTGATTTTTTTCATGTGGTATTCCCATTTTACTTGTACTACTTTTCTCCACTAAATAGTATAGGAAATACTATTCACAAGTAAATTGTATCAACGTAAACACACCATAAGATAAAATTTAAGAATAGGCTTTCTAGAGTAATTTGTTTTAAAAAATAATTTATAAAACACATGTAAACATTCATTAATTGCTGCAAGACACTAGAGTTTTTGGAGAGCCATTTCTTCTTAAGAATAAACAGGTTTTTTTTCTTCTAACACTGCCAAGTGTTTTTTTATATATATACAGACTCCCAAATGAAATGAACAGGCCTTAGTCTAGTGCAAGGGTGTCAAACTCACAACGTCATGTGACGTGTCGCGACATATCACGACTTTTTTGCCATTGCCAGCAATGGGATGGGCGCGGTATTGCTATGATGCATCCAGCCTGCGGGCCGGCAGTTTGACACCCCTGGTCTAGTGCATTATGTTTAAATCCTCTAAAAGTGTTCTTGTTTCCTTCCTCTTCCAATTTGGCACTAAAGTTGGCATTTTAATTATTCTTGAAATGAAAATGGTTTAAACTAAATAGTGAGCTTTTTAGGAGAGCATAGGAATCAACAATATGGAAATTGCTCAAAGTTCAGTATAGGTTGAGTAGCTATGTTTTAAATACATTTAAATAAAGAAATTATAGTTGTGACAGACATGGAAAAATACCAAAGAACTACAATTCTTAATACCAAAAGGATGAATAATTGCTGAACTTGCTACATTCTTACATTCTTTTCTCTTGTAACCTTAAGTTATTTTCATATGCATAGGAATTTCAAGAAAGTACAATTTAGAATATTATCATGAACCAAATGAAGATACATAATAGGTTAGAAATCATCTGACATTTATAAGTTGAAGAATATTTGCCTTTTAATCAAAGAAACAAAATCAACATTCATGTTAAAATAAATAAGTTGTATTTTTATCCAGTGTATGTAACAGCAGGTTTGAAAAACTTAAGGCTGACATCCTACATAGGCTAACTTTAAGTATCAGCTCAGTAACTCATTTAAGCTAACTTTCCATTAAATATGCAAACAACCAGGCTCTTGTATTACAATGGATGAGAAATTAAATAAAAAGCACAAGCACCATAGTTCCACTTCATTTCATTTAATGTGCCTTTTCAGATAACTTACTATAATTAAGAAAGCAATTCATAAAATATCTATTAATATATTTCATAACTTTGCTATTGTCTCAGTGGTAAATTATTTTTTAAAACTCTTCTTCTATATGATACCCAAGATGATTTAGGTATTGATCAGGCCACATAGCATATAACTTGGATATGGAGGATTCCTGTTTTAAAAGCATTCTTAAGAGTAAAAATGCCTTTAATTTATCAACTCTGCATGGGTAGACACATGTTGGTATATTTTATAAAAAATATTTTATATATAAGCAGTGAAGACCTTGGCCTTAGAAGCCCTTTGAGATTACTTAAAAGCCAGGCAGGTAAGCCATCGCTTAAGCCTAACCTAATGATTTCCCCCAAGTTAGATGTAATCAAAAACTCTCATTTTCTTACAGCCAAGTCTTTGATCTCATAGCAACCATAATGAAGCAGCAACAGTAAGTGCTTAAGGTTCTCTGCTCTTCATACATGTAATAATTAACATGATACAAAAGTAGCTCTTTAATGTACTTGGGGAAAAAATCACTTCCATTTTTATCTGATCTTATCCTGCTATCACAAACACTTCTAGAATTAGTTAATTTTAGTCAAATGAATAGACTAAATAAAATAAAAGTAAATTTTATGGTGAGCAAAATTCAAGAAGTTACTAAAAAACTGTACTTATTTTGAGAAACTTAGATTATGTTCCTCTGGCAACATAAGTTCTTAAAATGGGATGTGAGAAGTTATACATCACATTTTGAAACATGCTGTGGATTAAACTCATTTACAATTTCCCCCTCTTTATATGCTATATTCTATATACTAATAAAAAATGAATAGGTCTATAGCAAAATAGAAATAACGAATGAATGTGTGTATATACACATTAGTATGCTTTTATTTTATGAATAAAAGATCAGAATTATTTTATTCATTCAGGAATTACTGGCGATATATACCAATATGCCTTCAAAACTGAATCCAAGCAGGGTTGTTTTGCTCTTAAACTGTTGACTTCTGGCATTACATTTTCCCTATCACATAAATTCTGTTTATCTTATTATGTTGTCAATTACAGAATGAAGCTTTGGTTGCATCTTAATAAGGTTAGTAACTGTAAATGTCTATATTAAAAGAAGTAAACATAAGTTACACAAACAAGAGGATCACTTTTGGTTTAATGTGCATTTGAATTTGTGCTAATAAGATGCTTTTTTCAGAAACATAAAATTTATGAACATTCAACTATTGTCTGTGTACAAGAAACTAATGAGAAAATTTGGTCTACCTTTTTTAATATAACATGACCTCAGTAAACATAGCATATTATTACATGGGTAATTTATACTTGTGATCTTTGAGATAATCACAAAGTAATATTGCCCCATAAATTTATCTTTCAGAGAGAAAAGCTTGGAAAGAACACAATTATATAAACATTAGAGCCTCATTTGCTTCAGTCAAGTATGTTGCTGTTTAACACAATACAGATTGGGAACTTATCACATGCATAATTTTAAACTCCAAGAATATAGCATGTTGTTGTATAGAGGTTCCCCAAGTGCTGAAATAAAATTGTGCAGTTTATATCTTTATGTTTTACATGACCATTTGAGTCTCATGAAACCATTTCAGCAGTCTGCCTCGAGTCAGCAAGTTTCAAATTGTCAAGTATTATTTTTCACATTTCCAAATTACTTTAAAGAGATAAAGAAAGCTCATTATCAATCCAAGGTTCTATTCAGATTGAGGGATATCATTCATTTTCAGACATGCATCTACAGATTTATGGAGTGCTTTTAACAATATCCTATTGTCCAGAGATGGGAAGTCCAAATTTTGCCAACTACAACTGGCCTTGTTGACTGAGGTTGGGTGTTGTAGTTCAACAAAATTTCAAGGGATACAGGATCCCTGTGCTGGCCATCCACCTTATTTAGAAATAGTGAAGCCAGTAATATTTTCAAGTTTGCTGAAATAATGCTGAGTCAGTCAAATCTCTGTTTTTAAGTATAATAGCTTAATCAGTGCAAGGAAATGGTTTTGTCAATAGCTGGTAATACCTGGAGAAAACTATCTGCTCATAGCAGATTTTATGCTTATTATAGACATTATGTATATCTTCGGGACAAAGCACTAATATGATAAAACTTGGAAAATCTTTAAAAAATACACACACTTTCTTCACTTTCTTCCTTATTTGCATTAAAAGGACTTCAAATATTATTCCATCAGTCAGCAGATACCAAACATATATTACATTAATGACAATGAAGCTTTCAATTATCCAATGAATGTATATATGAAAGGGTACCATCACAGCTAAAATTCTACAGATATGGCTGATATCTGTGCACTTTAAAAATAGATTTTAGCTGCACATAAAAATATGCATTTTATTTTGACCATACTGTATACATAAATTTTTTTTCACAATTAAAACAAAGGCAGTCTAGAATTTTCATAAAAAACTGTTACTTTCAGAAACTTATTTTTCAGCAAGACTAACTGGAACTATTGCATAAAACTAAGGAAAATCATATAAAAAAATAGAAAACTATTTTAAATTGTGACCAATATCAAAAGATGATGTGTCAAATTTGTTCAGGGGGCATAAAAGTGAAAAAGAAGTATCCAAAAAACAAATTATGTACTTAAAACAAAAAAACCATTGCACTTATTAGAAGAGAATATGTTCTAGTAAGGGTGCCGAAATGTTCACCTGTTTAAAAAATTTAAATGCACAATACATTTGCTTTTAAACCACCTTTCAAAAACAGTATGTTCCAGTATTTTCTGAACCATAAAGTTTTGTTTAGAGACATGTGTTCATGTGTGTCTATTACATGGTTTTATAACAAATAAAATGGAAGAACATCTTTTATTTTCTCTTCTCTCATAATATGTAAAAAAAATTAATCATTATGAAACTGCAGTTATTGGCATTCCTAATAAACTTTGTAAATGCATTCCTGTACACTTTTTTCTTTATTAAGATGTATATTACACAGGTCAGTGACATTTAATTTGCTTTATTTCCCTCTACTTTACTCTGCTTTTCTCATGAATACTTTCTTCTTAAGTCTGTTGTTTTAACTACAACGTCTAACATGTTCTAGCACATACTCAGGAAAATGTAGGCTACAAACTTGTAAACCGTCAAGTTTGCAGGGCATTCTCGGATATTCATCTTCTTTCCATTTATTATCTTCAGGGTCAAAAGTAAGAATTGAATCACTGTAGTGACCATTGTAACAAAGGCCTCCAAGAACCATTATCTGCTTGTCCAGAACAGCCACTCCATGGCCACTTCTACCAATTGGCATAGAAGCCAAAATTGTCCATTGATCAGTATCTGGATCGTAAACCTCTGTAGAAGGGCACCCTTGAGATTCAAACGAGGCTCTCAGAATTACACACACACCTCCAAAAACATAAAGCTTGCCGTTATAGGAAAGCATTTTGTGAAAACATCTTGCATAATTCATTTTGCATTTGTTTTCCCAACAATTAGTCACCACTTGAGTCCTCCTTGTTCGCTGCTCCACTGTCCCTTCTTTACTGGGATCAAACACACAAACCTGCTTGGATGTAGAAGACGATGTTATTCCACCAGTGATGTACAACTTGCTGCCAAGAACAGTTCCTTCATGTCCATATTTATTGACCGGATAAGGATCTACAAACTCCCACTTATCTTCTGTAATATCATATCGTTCGGTTGAATAAAATGTCTCATCTCTTGTTCTTCCAGCTACTGCATAGATGTATCTTCCAATAACACCAACAGCAAATTCTGACCGTGGCACAGACATATCTGCCATTCGCAACCAAGAGTTTTGCCTTGGATCATATCGGAACACCTTGGAGGAAGCATGAAATTCACCATCTGGCCCCAACTCTTCCCCACCCAATAAGAATACAAAGTTATTAACAATAGCAAGGCAATCTGGTCTCAAAGGTACTTGTGGGCCTTCTAACTCCCACCAGACCCTTGGCTTGTGCAGGAGGAGGATTTTGCTATTTACCATGCTGTGTCCTATCATTCCTCTAAATACTGCAGTCTGGGGTTTGGCAGAACGAATGCGATTTGATTTCATTTCCATCAAAGGCTGTTGATGCACACAATGGAAGTAATTCATAGCCTGCTCCACTTCGTGCCGTAACTGTCTGGAATAACGATAAAATTCTGAAGTTTTCACCTAAGGATAGAGCAAAATACATATATTTATTTTCAAGATGCATCTACCATCTGAAAGTAGGCAGATTCTAGGTATTCTAGATACTAGAACTTACCACATAACATGCAATTTAAGTCAATATAATTTAAATAGTAGTCATTAATCTCAAATTAATGCTAAAAGTAATGTTCTATTTACTGAATTATACATTTGCTGGTTATAATTATACCCCAGGACTTAAGGACAGACGTATTTTCACTTGCTTCTAGAAGTCCATGAATGTGAGGGCTATCCTTGCATCAGAGTATTTGAAAGTATTTCAAAGGAGGCAGATCTACAAAAAGTACCCCATGCTGGGACCCTTCCCACTATAACACCTAGCCTATTTGGGACAAAGAGCAACAACTGTTAGGGAGAGGTAGTTCTTAGGTATGTAGGCTATATATGGCATTGTATATAGTATGAAAATATTACAGAAAAATTGTTCAGAAATAAGTTGGTTAATTTCCCGAATTAAAGGAAACCATGAAACAAATACTTCAAATACGATTTACTAGCTGAAATCATAAAAACTCAGAAGAGCTTTTAAATAATCTGATCAACCAGTATCACATTTTGCTGCTCTTCAACAAAATTACTCAATTGTACAATAGAGGATGGTTATAGGCTACAGTGAACTCATTTTCAGTATGACAGATCCCAATACTGATTTTTAGGCATCTTTTAAAATAACATTTTTAGATTGGCCTTCTTCATGATTAACTCCTTCTACCATTTATATCTTTAATATACCAATACCTTTAATAAATATGTAAATCCATTTTTCTATATTTTATATCTATTTCTCCAAGGCCATAAAAACGTGCAACAGAAGAAACTAATTAAAATATCTAGTCCTCTGAACATGCCTTTTAAATTCTAATTCATAAGTTATCAGGCCCTAAACTAAAATACAAAAATTACCATATCAGTCAAATGCAAACTTGTAGTTTACTAGTTCACTTATGCAGTTCAACATAATATAACATCATCAATAATGAATTCCAGAATAGAATAGAATAGAATAGAATAGAATAGAATAGAATAACAGAGTTGGAAGGAACCTTGGAGGTCTTCTAGTCCAACCCCCTGCTAGACAGGAAACCCTATACCATTTCAGACAAATGGTTGTCCAATCTCTTCTTAAAAACTTCCAGTGTTGGAGCATTCACAACTTCTGGAGGCAGGTTGTTCCATTGATTAATTGTTCTAACTGTCAGGAAATTTCTTCTTAGTTCTAGGTTGCTTCTTTCCTTGATTAGTTTCCATCCATTGCTTCTTGTCCTGCCCTCAGGTGCTTTGGAGAATAGCTTGATTCCCTCTTCTTTGTGGCAACCCCTGAGATATTGCTATCATGTCACCCCAGTCCTTCTTTTCAGAAAACTAGACATATCTAATTCCAGCAACCTTTCTTTATATGTTTTAGCCTCCAGTCCCCTGATCATCTTTGTTGCTGTTCTCTGCGCTCTTTCTAGTGTCTCAACATCTTTTTTACATCGTGGTGGCCAAAACTGGATGCAGTATTCCAAATGTGGCCTTGCCAGGGCATTATCAAGTAATATTAACACTTCATGTGATCTTGATTCTATCTCTCTGTTAATGCAGCCTAGCACTGGGTTGGCTTTTTTGGCAGCTGCAGCACGCTTATTATACCGATACTGATTTCCCCAAAGCTCTTTTTATAGAATATTAATGTCTAGTCTAGCACTGAGGCAAGTTCTCCAATTATATTACATTAACTTAACAACATAGTTACTGATTAGGGCCTGCAAAATTCAGGCAGTCTTCATTCAGTGACCATCTGAAATTACAGTGGTAATGAATGGGATTTACAACTGTTCCTCGTAATTGTGGTTGTCACAGCATCCCTTTTGTCATGTGATTATAGGTGCCTGGCAACTGTCTTGCAATTACATTGCAGCATCCCATGGTTGCATGATAGCCATTTGTGACCTTCAGCCTCCATCAATGGGAAGCCAAATAACAATTGCATGACTTTGGGATGCTGTGACCGCATGGGATTCACCTAACAATGACAACTGGAACTACCACAACTGCTATCATAAGTCAGCAGGGTCATATGATGTCACACTTTATGACCATGTCACTTAGTGACAGAGTTGCCAATCCCAATTACCATACTTAAATGAGGAGTATCTGTATTTTTTAAATTTTTAAAATTAAATAAATTTCTATATAAAAATAGGGTATAGTCTCCATTTACTAGCAATTACATGAATGAGAATTATGCTCTCTCATTTTCAACCTACATGAATTGATTTTTAATACAACACACCTTTCTGTGCAAGAGTGCTTCTCTATCTCGTATCTTCTTATTTATCAACATATCGAGACCATCAACCTAGAAATATATTTTAGTTGATAAATGTTTTTTGTAAATTACATTAAATAAAAGATTTTGAAATAAACACCTATTTGATATTTATGACAACTTAATTTCAAAAGGTATTGTTACAAGGAAAGCTTAGTTTTAACACTTTTATTTCTAAACATCCATAATGTATTCTTAAGTTTCATCTCTATTGGTCTTCACCATGAAAATGATTATTTACCAATTAATGACCTTCATTTCATAAATATTTATATTAATTAAACTTTGAATCATTATAATAAAGTGATTAGTGTACAACATGGGTCTTGCTTGAACAGGCTACCTATTATAGTCATAAAACATGAATTCTGAACACAGAAGCAAACGAAAAATTAGTTTATGTATTAAGTCTTTAAAAGAGTTTTGTTTGGTCCACACCAAGTTCCTTTTTTTTAACAGTACCCATTTCATAAAACATTTCCTTCTTCTATAATTTGCCAGTGAAGGCCTTATTACTTCTGGAACTTTTAATTTGTCATTATTTGTTTAAGAATCCTTTATTGTCATTCTAGGGTTAAATGGTACCAGCTATTAGCTTGAGTATTATCACCTTATTCCTCTTTTTTACCCAAAACATGCATATGAAGATACCTTTTACTTTTACTTAACAATTTATAGGATAAAAGAGAAAAGCATTTTGAAAAAAAAAAGCGTCCCTGGACAAAAAGTTATTACAAGTATCCTTGCGTAATTACGATAATTGGGAGCCACAATTCTATTGTTAAGTAACGGGGTTGTTAAACAAAACTTCATGTGACCTTGACTGGCTTATCAACTCATTTCAACCACAGTCATTAAGCAAGTCACATGCAGTCATTAAGTAAGACATCATGTGATTGAGACTTGCAATTTTACTGCGAAATTCTCCATTCTGTTCGTTAGAAGCCATCTGTGAAGTGTATAGATGACATGTGATTGTAAAATGCTGTGACAGTTGTAAACACCCACTAGTTATGAAGTGCCTGAATCTCAATCATGTGACTGCAGAGATGCTGCAAAGGTTGTAAGTGCAAGGATAAATCATAAAATTAATTTTTCAGCACTGTCATAATCTTGAATGTTCACTAAACAGGGCAATCATTAAGTGAGAACTACTTGTACAAATGAGGCTAAGTCTACACTGCAGATAGATGAAGAACAGCAATATGGATACAAATGGATACACTAAGAAAAAAAATAAAATGGAATACAAAAAGATGAAACAGATATAAATACAGTATCTAAAAGTGAATGATGCAATTAGCAAATATCATATATGGAAAACAAATTAAAGTTCAGTGCTTTAATCAATTCAAATATTTGTAACCAATGATTACAGTACACAGCAATCATAATATTTATTTTTAAATATTTATTTTTTTTAAAAAAGTCAATATGTAGCATTATAGTTAAATGTTGGAAAATATACTTGTAATACTGTTGGTTACTTAGCTTGATCTCTTAGGATGTAGTTATTTCATTTTTAACTCAAAATACATAATCTAAGAAGATTGTGTGTGTGTGTGTGTGTATGTTTTCTTAACATATAAACACATAAAAATACAGTAATAAAGACTCCCTTTGCTCTAAAATTTGCTTTTAATGTCAACTACGTCAATTAGGTTTCATCTAACTCATACCTTTAGCAAAATATACATGGATTTTGGTATGTTGCATATTTTAACAGGTGCAATAATTTTATAGATGTTAAGAGAAAACTGGGCAGTTGACACATCTTTACACTATTATAGTTTACTATTATAGTTCACAGTACACTATTATAGTTCACAAATAACTTCAATTTTACAAATTATATTTGTGTATTAGTGGCAGCTGAACAGCAAGTACAGATTGTCCTCGACTTATGACCATAACTGAGCCCAAAATTTCTGTTACAATGTGAGTCAGTTGTTAAATGAATTTTGCCCCCAGTTTACAACCTTTCTTGCCATGTTGTTAAGTGAATCACTGCAGGTGTTAAGTTACTAATACAGTTGTTAATCTGGCTTCCCCATTGACTTTGCTTATCAGAAGGTCACAAAAGGTGATCACGTGACCCCAGGACACTGCAACTATCATAAATATGAGTCAGTTGCCAAGCATCTGAATTTTGATTGTGAGACAATGGGGATGCTGCAACGATCAAGTGATAAATGGTCATGTCACTTTTTTCAGTGCCATCATAACTTCAAATGGTCACTAAATGAACTATTTTAAGTCAAGGACTACCTGTACAGAATTTATATTTGATTACATGATATTTTAGAAGCTCTATGTATTGAAACTGTCTGTAAAATAACAGGATGCATTAATAGAAGATATATTTAAGAAGAGTTTGCTTTAATAAAATCTATTACAGGAATATGGAAGCTTACAGCTCTCTGGATACGCTAGCTCTTTCAACAGTTCAGGTATGCTAATATTTCTGAAGTCATAGGCCAAGTCATAGGCCAGCAATATATAAAAGTCATGGTTTCTCCACACCTATGTCATAAAACATTTTGTTTAAACAGATACATCTCTGAATATCTCCCTGAATTTTTAAGAGTTTTTCCAGTGAATGCAATACATTAGAAGCTCTGCACTGCTGAAGACATTGAGGAATTTGGTAAGAAAATCTCTCTCAAATGATGACCCAATAGGTCATAAATGATCTAGCACCTTTTAAAATTAATCACATATTATTCTAGTCATCAAAAGGGAGATTCACATATTCCAGGCAAGATTTTCCAGTCCACACTGATACGTTGAGGTTGTCAAAAAGTCTAATTCTAGATAACACAGCAGTACATGAGCTATCTCTTGAAGGTTTTTCTTCCATAACACTATTGGGGATTTTTTTATTTAGAAATTATAGAAAAGCTGTTATTTATGTAGATTTAGGGGTCGGGGGAAGGTAGGTATCCTATCCAAGAAGGATGTTAACATTGCTTACAGGCCACACATGCTTCTGATGCATAAGTAAGTATAGAAGGTAATAAAAGATAAAAGAGTCCCTGCGGATTTTACTCCAATAGTTGTCGCTGACTATAGAGGGTAGTGCTTATCTCCACTTCAAGGCCTTTGAGCCAGCGCTGTCCGAAGACATTTCCGTGGTCATGTGGCCAGCAGGATATTATGGAGTGTTAGTTATCTTCCCATCGAAATGTGTACCTATTTATCTACTTGCATTTGCATGCTTTCGAACTGCTAGGTTGGCAGGAGCTGGGGTGAGGACGAGAACTCACCCCATTGCTTGGCGCTCAGAACTTGAACCTGGGCTGCCGACTTTCCAGCCAAGCCCAGTGTCTTAACCGCTAAGCCTCTGTGCTGCCCAAGAGGAAACTCTTATAGTCGCCTAATTTAAAGAGTCTTTCTAAAGTCAAACTGTGCTCAACTTCTAAAGTCATATGTTAATCAGTAAACCTGGTCAATAAACCAGTTCCTAATTGATCCACGTTATTTCTTACCCTCCAACAACCATAGCCTCAAAGATCTGTATCAATGTAGAGAACATCTACCACAATGCCCACTGCTCTGCAGTTGAAAAAAAAAACAATGCTGGAAGAGGAACCTAAATTTATATCCCAATCAGAGAACAGAAAACAGAACTAAAACTTAGTACCTCACATCTCTTTTTATAAAATCAAAATAAAAACAGTACCTAGGTTTTTTTTAAATTACAGTTCCTGTACCAAATCTGTTGGAACCAACAAATAAAGCCAAGGAGGGAGCACTATGTACCCCATCTTGAGCTCCTGTACAAATGGGATATATGTCAGATTAATAAATCAAGTTCAGCATCTAAAGATAAAAGCTGAGATTCTTTTTCTAGTGCACTCTTATATTTTTGAATTTTCATTTTTAGAAGTTAAAACCTTAGAGCAGACATATCAAACTCGCGATGTCGCGTGACATATCGGAACTTTTTCCCCATTGCTGGCAATGGGGTGAGCGCGGTTTCCTCGTGACACGTCCGGCTTGCGGGCCGGCAGTTTGACACCCCTGCCTTGGAGTGTATTTTATTTTGAAATATATAAGACTTCCACAACTGTGCCAAGTCAATACACATCAGTATACACAAATCACAGATTTCACTGATTCTGATTATCATAAACAGTCTTGTAGGCTTTTCACTACTGAATAGTTTTCACTTTGATTGATAATCAGAAAAGCTGTAAACCTACCTGTTTTCTGATTGTAAATTCTTTTAGCTTGTAACTGGGAAACTTTAAAATTAAAACGACACTCATTTCAGACACAATTACAAGGTTCCGCTTTCTAAAACAGTCTTATATTTCCCCTTCAACTAATTTTGGCTATTTTACCTATGAATACCATGTTGCCCTAAACACATGAACACTATCTACTGCTTTCAAATGCACCAACCTTTTCAAAAACACTGGATGGTGTCATCAAACAAAACCTGATATTCTGAATGATGGTGTCGGTATGTCTCCAGCGTCTTCTATCATGCCGCAGCCAAGCCTGAACAGCCTCATAGAGTTCTATCTCTGGGAATCTGCTCAGATGATCATTATCCAAATAAGTCATAAGCTTTTCAAAACTGAGATAGGATAAAAAATCAGGTCTGGCCATGAGAGGCACAAAATTTTCTAACAAAAAGGAATCCAGTTTTTCTCTTACTCCTTCAATGTTTACACCAAAGTCATCTAAAAGTCTCATAATTTCTGCACAATTTTCCAAACATATTTTTGCTAAGAGAAAGGAGCAGCAGAACTTCACCACTTCAATAAGTTGAACATACATGGCAGCCTGCAGGATCTCATGAACAGTGCTCATGCTCAGTTCAATAGTTCCATAGTACATGAACTGGAGAACATGGCTAAAGCCTGTTGCTGTCAGTCCTTTTAAGTGGATTTTATCCTGATCTCGTTCCCTCATATCAGCAGTAAACATAATCCTGAAGTAATCGCTTTGGGTGGCAAGAAGTGCTTTATGAGCTTGAAATTGGTGATCCTCAATGACAAGAGTGACATCAAGCAGTAATCCCTCCTCATACAGTGTTCTGAACCCAGCTGAGACGCTGGTGTCATGGATGGAGGAATTAAATCCTTCCACGTCCCCTGCCATGAATCACCTAGAAAATGTAAACAAAGAAAACTTTAGAATTTCATGAAATTCCTGAAGGTTGGAAATACCTTAATATTTAATCCAGTGTCTCATTTTTTAATCCTGAATAATATAACTGGCATTTTATACAACAACAGTCAATACAGAAAATCTTCCTTTAGCAAAAGTAATCATAACAATCAGTTAAGGATTTGTTTAAATATTAACTTTTAAACTCTTTATCCCCAACTTTCACATTATGCATAGTAATTATAATTCTATTTCATGGAACTAGGTTTAAAATATTAAATTTGAACTAAGATCAGCCTTATTTGCAAATGAAGAGATCATAGGGCAAAAGATGCCACATTTAGTAAGATTTTTTTTTAACATCTTGACTAATGGTGATTGGTTTGATGTGTCCAAGCAGTTTTCTTGGCAAGATTTTTAAAGCTTTTTAAAATTTAAGATCATCCTGAACTTGTGTAAAGTTGAACAGCATCAGTCATAATGGAATGGAGAAGATAGAAACTGTTAACATAGGACAAAAAACAACAATCAAGCCTTGTAAAATACTGAGATCAGTAAAGTCCACAGTATTTCAGGTACTAAAACTGATAAATTCCTAAACAAATCCATCGCCACTGCAATTCATAAAATGCTCATTTTAGGGAAATTCAGCAATGTGAAATAAGCAATTATGTTTCATAACCCCAAACTTTTAAACATAGTTTGGAAATGGGATAAATTACAGCTAAACTTACTGCTGTTTTCCCTTTACTTACAATTTACTTACAATTTATATTCTCAGCACTTCCAGGTAGATCAGATAGGAAATACAACAAGATGAACTAATCCTACTTTATTCTAAGGCTACACTAATAAAATCTTGCAAATCTGAAAGTGCAAATCTCCCACTGTCTCTTTTTACCACCTGATTAGGATGGTAAATTTGGGCGGATCCTTTCTAAGTTTCTTTCTCTACCCATTATGCAGCTGGGGCTCTTCCCTTCCTTTCTCAAGGTCATACCCACATACTAGTATAATATAGATATCAGAAAAGTCCAAATGATAAATTTCTTAATATAACATTTATAGATAAACAGCATATAGAATCACAATGCAAGCTTAATTTTTTTTTAAAATCAGTTATATTTTAATTCTTCACCTCCTCTGTATCTTCAAATAGATCTGTGCAGTAATACTCTGGGGCATCGCTCTAAAGACTTATTTCAAAGTAACCTTTACAGGGAAGATTTCTAAGATCCTACAAAGACATTTCTTAAATGTCATAATAAACATAAATATTTAAGAACCATTTTTGAAATATTAAGTTACGTAATTTTAGTCTAATTGTTTTTTTAAAAAAACCTTGACTTTATTTTTTAAGTTTTAGCATTTTCAATTTTGTTTTTAATTTTTTTCCTTGTTAAATCAATTTCAGAATAGTATTTTGAAAGTATGAGATATAAATCAATCAATCAATACATTCTTGTGATTAAATTGAGAATTAAGAGTCACAAACTTACACTCTCTATAGGCTAACTTCATGGCAAAGTTTCACCCGGTTTCTATCTTACTTCAGGTAACTAAAGCAAACTAAAAGCTAGTATTACCACATAATTAGAGAATAAGTCTGCTTTTACTACATAGCCCTAACCATCTAATATTAAAATGCATAACCTTTTAAAGAAAAGAATATAAATGTCAGCCTGCATCTTCCTTTCTTTCAAGCTTGCTGTCAGCTGCCATGGAAACAGGGGGCAGGGGAAGCACAGGGTATTTGGGGGGAGGAAGTGTACAGGAGGTGGAAATGAAATTTCTGTGAAGCGGTGAGGAGGCCTGGCTTGTTTAACATTTTTCAAGGCCAACTGTCCAGGCTTGGAATGCACGAAGGAGGAACACAGCACCTGGACCAGAGACTTTCCCAAAACATCTTTCTGGCTGATGATTGAACTCTGGTTGCCTGGCTACTGGGGGCTGGGTTCTGGGGCTTGCTTCAGATTGTTTTTTCACAGTGAATTTTCTTCAGATCTTGCCTGACCATTGCTGTATTTAGTGGATCAGAGGAATGCTGTGGACATAATTTACTTGGACTTCAGTAAGGCATTTGATAAAGTAGATCACAATCTACTACTTGACAAGATAGAAAAATGTGGGGTAGACAGCATCACCACCAGATGGATCCGTAGCTGGCTGACTGGCCGTAATCAGCGAGTGGTCCTCAATGGAACCGCATCTACATGGAGGGAAGTGTGTAGTGGGGTGCCCCAGGGCTCTGTTCTGGGCCCAGTGCTCTTCAATATCTATATCAACGATTTGGACGAGGGGATAGATGGGGAAATCATCAAATTTGCAGACGACACCAAACTGGCAGGAATAGCCAACACTCCAGAAGACAGGCTTAAGATACAGGAGGACCTGGACAGACTTGAACACTGGGCGCTATCTAACAAAATGAAATTCAATGGTGAAAAAAGCAAGGTTCTACATTTAGGCAAGAAAAACCAAATGTACAGGTATAGTATAGGGGATACCTTGCTCAATAGTAGTAACTGTGGGAGGGACCTCGGAGCCCTAGTGGACAATCACCTAAATATGAGCCAGCAGTGTGCTGCAGCTGCCAAAAAGGCCAACACAGTGCTAGGCTGCATTAACAGAGGGATAGAATCAAGATCACGTGAAGTGTTAATACCACTTTACAATGCCTTGGTAAGGCCATACTTGGAATACTGCATCCAGTTTTGGTCACCGCGATGTAAAAAAGATGTTGAGACTCTAGAAAAAGTACAGAGAAGAGCAACAAAGATGATTAGGGGACTGGAGGCTAAAGCATATAAGGAACGGTTGCTGGAATTGGGTATGTCTAGTTTAACGAAGAGAAGGACGAGGAGGGACATGATAGCAGTGTTCCAATATCTCAGGGGTTGCCATAAAGAAGAGGGAGTCAAGCTATTTTCCAAGGCGCCTGAAGGCAAGACAAAAAGCAACGGGTGGAAACTAAGCAAAGAGAGAAGCAACCTAGAACTAAGGAGAAACTTCCTGACAGTTAGAACAATTAACCGGTGGAACAACCTGCCTCCAGAAGCGGTGAATGCTCCAACACTGGAGGTTTTTAAGAAGAGAGTGGACAGCCATTTGTCCGAAATGGTATAGGGTTTCCTGCCTGAGCAGGGGGTTGGACTAGATGACCTCCAAGGTCCCTTCCAACTTTATTATTATTATTATTATTATTATTATTATTATTATTATTATTATTATTATTATTATTATTATTATTATTATTATTATTATTATTATTATTATTATTTCAGACAAATGGCTGTCCAGTCTCTTCTTAAAAACTTCCAATGTTGGAGCATTCACAGCTTCTGGCAAGGGGAAAAACCGAGAATTAAATTCAAACTTTTACAGGATTCGAAGGAAAGAGGTGGATTCGGCCTCCCCAATTGGGAAAAATATTATTAAGCAGCCATGCTTACTTGGGCGAAGCAGTGTATACATCTGAGAAATAGGAGATTATTAGCCTTAGAAGGCCACGCTATGCAGACAGGGTGGCACGGAATTCTTTGGGAAGGAAAGCACAAGGCTCACCAGTACTTCCAGAAACATTACATCAGATGGGCACTACTAGATGTATGGGTCAGAATTAAAAAATGTAATTACATGAAAATCCCTAATTGGGTATCCACATTGGAGATATTCATACATCCAAATTTCATGAAATCAGGAAAGGCGATCAATATAAAGACATCTTGGACGAAGGAGGGGAATTAAAATCAAGGGAAAAGTTATTAGAAGAAGAGATAGAACTTGAATGGTGGGCGTACCTTCAAATTCAATCACGATATATGAAGGATAAAAAAGAATGTGGAATAAAATTAGAGCACACAGAATTAGATAAAATTCTATTAGGAATGGAGGAAAAAGAGATAAAAAGGATATATCAATATTTATTGGAATGGGATATGTTGGAAGAGCAAGTAAAAGACACAATGTTAATTTGGAGTTAAAATTTCAGCTATGGTATCGACTTAGATAATTGGCAGGATTTATGGGAAAGGAATAGGAGGCTCACATTAGCTTCTGCCTACAAAGAAAATTTATACAAGATGTTTTATAGGTGGCACCTTCCCTCTGTGAGATTAGCCAAAATGGAGGACCTCACCGAAATGTTGGAAATGCAAAGAATCACTAGGGACTTATAACCATATGTGGTGGGAATGTTCAAAGGCACAAAAAATTTGGCATTTAATAAAACAGTGGTTAGAAGAGATACTAATGCAGAACATTGAGCTAAAACCAGAACTCTTTTTGCTGGGTATCACTAAAGATAGATACAATAAAGGATCCCTATACCTATTATTACACATGCTAACAGCAGCAAGATTAGTCTTTGCACAGAGATGGAAAGACAGTGAGACACCCTCAGAAGAAGAGGTAATAAATAAGGTTTTATCCTGTGCTGAAATTGATAGGTTGACGTTAGAACTTAAGGATAAGAGTGAAACAGATTACTACAAAATCTGGAACAAATTGTATGATTGATTGGGAAAAAATAGAGGGAAAACGCTCCGATTTAGCGAAACAGATTGATCAAGCATGATACTGATTAAAGGGAAAATATTTAAATATTAAAGGGAAAATTAAGAATATTGATGACGTGAACTATCAGAGAGAATATCAATGGGGGAAAAAAGAAACATTTGTGTGAATACGTGGATTATGGATTATAGATATTAATCGTTGACTATTTTCCTTTATACGTAAATGTAAACCAAGCAAACACACTGTTAACTATTATGTGATTTATGATTTAAAAACATTTAAAGTTTATTAAAAATAACAACAACAACAACAAAGTTGGAAGGGACCTTCGAGGTCATCTAGTCCAACCCCCTTCTCAGGCAGGAAACCTTATACCATTTCAGACAAATGGCTGTCCAGTCTCTTCTTAAAAACTTCCAGTGTTGGAGCATTCACAGCTTCTGGAAGCAGATTGTTCCACTGATTAATTGTTCTGTTAGGAAATTTCTCCTTAGTTCTAGGTTGGAGATTTGGATTAAATTATCCTCCCATTGAAAAAAACATAACCCTAACTTAGAAACCTTTTGGACTCATGCCTCCACTTCAAACAACAGGTGGAATTGACAGGTCTTTGCCCATAGCTGATATTACAGTTGCACCCTTATCCAGATCAGAAGGGCCTACCATATGCCCTTATTACCACATATTTAAATTATTGCCATGTACTTTACTTGATGCTGTCTCTGAAAATAATTAGAACCTGAAGCTGATAAAAATGTGGTAACCAGGAATGTAACAGGCTAGAGCAGGAGTAGGCAACCTTGGCTCTTTTATGACTGAAGTCCATGAGTCATAAAAGAGCCAAGGTTGCCTACCCCTGGGCTAGAGCTATTATCTGAGCATAACATCTATTTTTTGGTAATCTATTTTCTGATAGATTAAAGCTAGCCTTTCAATGCAATTCAAAATGCTTTTTTTGACCTGCAAAGCTCTGCAAGGTGAAAAACCATCCCCCCCCTTTAATATACTTTACAAGCTGTTTTCCTCAGAATATAATCTGCCCAGCCCATGAGTGTACATGGAGAAGGGATGTTTAAACTTCCAATCCTGTGAGAAATTAAAGGAACATGGAATACTATGAAACATCTTGGCCCTAGAGGTCTGCTCAATACTCTCCCTCTTGATCTTCTGGAAAATAGTAAAAATTATGCTACTAATTGGTATGAAAATGTTTATAATTTAGATCTTTAAAGTACCAAACTATTAATAAATATTGCCATGCATTTTTTCATGATAGTAATGAAATTGTTCTATCCAAGAGCAAATTTCTAATTACGCTAAAGTCATTTTGATTTATTGCAATTTTTAAAAAGAGAACTATGATTCTTATGTTCATATATTGTTTACTTAATTCTTACTATGTCTATTTTATCATAAAAAGTTTTTAAAATCGCTTTAGATTTATTCTAACTCTATGTAGACCAGGGTGAGAAGAGTTGAAATAAATATCCCAAATGCAGTTCCAGTATGTATTTCACATTAATCCACCCTAAGTAGTCAGACAGGATATAGGACATTCCTTTAAAGGATACAGAGTTAAGTTACCAACAAGAGAATGGAGTGGGAGACACACACATTCTATCCTGGGTCAGCCACTATGTTTGAAAAAAGTAATATCGAAATCAAAAGTTGCAATGTAGTCCTTCATGGATTCTTTACACTACCTTAAGCAGTAGTTGCTATTGAGAATCTTCATGCAGGAACATAATCCATTTTGTAAATCAAAGATAGAAATCAGCAACTCCTATGAAACACAGTAGCATAGCTAGTGGTGAAGAAAACTAGGCTTTATAATATATAGGGGTCAGTATAACTAGAACCAGCCCCATCTGAAGTGTTATAGCAGAATATTTGATTGAGTTGGTGTCTCACCAAACAGAACCTGACATTCCTTGAATGTTCCACCATAGAAAACAATGGTCAATTGAAACAACTCCTTGATCATTTGTATTTTATCTTCAGGCCAAAAGTCTAGGATGAATGCTCTTTCCATCCAATTTATTATAAAATAAGCTTTAAAAATCCGTAATAAACATAAAAATACATTTTGTAGCTTTTGTCTGTATAAAGGATTGGAATGACCAATCATTCCCCATTCAAAACGAACTCCAAAGAAAGCTCAGAATATCTTCTACAACCCAACAAAAGCTAGACTAATCCAAGTTCCTTAATTCTGTTGTAGGTAGTATATACTACAGATCATATATGTTATATATATTATATATATGTTATTGTATGTCCAAGCTATACACTACAAATATTTTAGGTTTTCCTCTACTTCGTAAAATATCTATCCATTTTGGGCATATGACTGGACCTACATTTTTCTAGTTAAAGAAAATATTCATGTGAAATAGTCATATTCTTGCAGTTTCTGTAATGGTTATAATTTTTACAGAAAGTTTGCTAGCCCAATGCCCCATTCTCCTCCCTTCTCATTTCGGCTTGCGACTGGCAATGGTGGTCGTCAAATGATAAATGTTTTCCAAATGCATTGGAAAAGCCACAGCTGTTTTCCAGAGGATGAATAAAATCTGGTCCTCATTTCATCATCATTTTAGCCATTGTCTATCCATTGCAGGATGAAGGCCTCTTCCGCTTGTTTCCAACCACTACTGTCCTGAGCTTTCTTTTGCCAATGGGGCCCGCAAAACTTGCTGATGTCATCAATCCATCTTGTTTTAGGTCTCTTTCATGGATGCTTTTTATCAAGTGGGATCCATTCTATGACTGCCTTGGTCCACCTGCCATCAGTTCTTCTTGCTATGTGACCAGCCCATTTCCATTTCAATTCTTTTACACTCTTGACAATATCGTATACTTTCGTTTGTTCTCTAATCCATGTGCAGGTCTTTCTATCTTGCCTTGTAATGCCGATTATATATATTTCCATGGCTCTTCGCGCCACTCGTAGCTTTTGTATCGATTGTGAGGTTAGTGTCTATGTTTCACTGGCATATGTTAGAGCAGGTAGCACACACTGATCGAAAACTTTTCTCTTGAAAATTATGCTTAGCTTGCTAAATGCCTGCCAACCACATTTAACACACCATTCAATTTCTTTTATTGTATCACTTACCATTGAGATCCATGGCCAAGGTATATGTAGTGGTCTACTACATCTAGTTCTTCTCCAGATATAAAAAAAATTCTTTCTTTGGTGAATTTATTAAACATAACCTGGCTCTTTTTCAGGTTTATTTTTAAGCCAAATGGTTCTCCTGCTTTGTGCAGCTCTTGTATGTGTCTCTGTAGCGCTTTTGGATCTTGTGAGAAGAGAATAACATCATTTGCAAATCTTAAGTGATTTAAATAGGCATCATTGATTTTTATTCTATCTTTTGCCCACTCTAATTTGCGAAATACTTCAAAACAGGCCAAGAAAAGGATAGGTGATATTGTATCACCTTGTCATACACCTCGTTTTATGTTGATTTCCACATTAAAATCATTAAGGCATTGTCGCCATTGTTTTTTCATATATTGATTGTAATAAGTTTAGGTAAGCAGTGTCTAGGGCTTGGTTGAACAATGCATTAATTATTGCTTGCTGGAATATTAAGTCAAACACCTTTTCATAGTTGATGAAAGCCATGCACAGAGACATGGTGTACCTGTTGTGCCTCCCAATGACTTTCTGAACAACCTGGATGTGATCCATTGTGCTGTAGTCACTTCTGAACCCTACCTACTCTTTTGGCTGAGCATCATTTAATGTTCTCAATATTCTTTTTGCTGTTATCTTGGTGAAAACCTTGTAGGTGACTGAAAGAAGGTGTATTAGGCGATATTTCTTTAAATCATCTTGGGCCCCTTTCTTGTCTATAATAATCACTTCAGCATTTTTTCATGCATCTGGTATTTTTTCTTCTCAACTATAGTTTTGCTATTATCTTGTGTAAACTGTGACCACCAGCTTTCAGCATTTCAACTGTAACCCAGTCATTACCTGAAGCTTTGCCATTTTTCGTTGATTTTATGGCATTTGATACTTCCTCCACTATTTCCTCTTTTGTGGGTGTTGTTACTTTTGAGTGATCATCTTTGTATAGCTCTGAATAGAATTTTCCAATTATTTCTAACTTATCTATATCACTGAAACTTAAATTCTGTTTGCTTGCCTTTATAGCGATCCCAACAACCATTTATGCCAGTGAGACCAGGAAGGCATCAGTGAATATTAACAAGAGACTTGATGTCTTCCAAAAAAGATGCCTTTGCCGTATCCTAAAGATTAGCTATTTTGACTATGTTACTAACAAAGAAGGGATCCAAATGAGTTTCTCCTGCAAATTACATAACACTGTCACACACAGAAAATTCCAACTTGCAGGTTATATTCTCTGTATGAAGAACAATCAAATCCCCAAGATGGCAATGAGACAGACTCCCCCATGCCAAAGAGCTAAGAAGATGCCCTCAAAATACATAACGAAGAACGTTCATAGAAGACTTAAAGACTTTAAATATCACATGGCAAGACATTGAAGTATGCACCCCAAACCAAAAATATGGAAACTCCTTACTGTCCAATATGCTACATAGCATGGGAGGATCTAATGCTAATGAAATAGTTATCTATCCACTCAGATCCATAAAATACTCTCAACTACACACATTTTTCAGGTATTTTAATGACATTTTAATTGCCATAAGCTAGCTATCCAGTTTGTCTACAAGTACAGAATATGAATTGAAAATTACAACACCTTTCCAAATTAGCAATAGCACTTAAGACTTATATATCGCTTCACAGTGCTTTACAGCCCTCTCTAAACAGTTTATAGAGTCAGCATATTGCCCCCAACAATCTGGGTCTTCATTTTACCAACCTCGGAAGGATGTAAAGCTGAGCCAACCTTGAGCCTGGTCACATTCGAACTGAACTGCTGGCAGCCGGCAGTCAGCAGAAGTAGCCTGCAGTACTGCATTCTAACCACTGCGCCACCAAGGCTCATTCCTGTTGTTTTCATATTTCAGTCTAGATGTTGCCTAGTTTCAAGTGGTACAACATGATGATTTTCTGAAATCAGTAACATATATTTATATCTACCCTGTGGTTAAAAAATCAAATTAAGACCATGCAGATTTCCAGGTGTTAATACTGTCTTTGCCAACTTGGGCATTCTCCAAAATACTGCACGGCAAAATGTGAACATGTTCTACTAATCAGCAAGGCTCATAACAGCATACAACAGACTGTTTATGTCTAGGAATAATTTAAAAAAATCTAACATTATTATTAGAAATAAAAATTAACATGATATAGCAACTGCAATGAATTATTTTTCCCACACATTCCACATTTTTGCCTAGAACCAATTAATTATGAATGTAAAACAGCCTGCTCTAGAAAATAATTATTCATGTACCATAGTCCTTGACTACAGCCATTTGTTTAGCTACCATTTGAAGTTATAACAGCACTAAAAATTGATCCTCGCATTTATGACTATCACAGCATACAAATGATCCTAACATTTATGACTGTCACAGCATCCAATCAGGTGATCAAAATTCAGGCTCTTGGTAACCAGCATATATTTACAATGGTTGCAGCATCCCAGGGACATATGATTACCATTTGCAATCTTCCCAGTCAGCTTCCAAAAGAAAAGTTAAACATGTGATTCACTTAACAACCATAGCAAAAAGAGGTTGTAAAACTGGCCGCAACTCACAACTATCTTAACAGAAATTCTGGTCCCAATTGTGGTTGTAAGTTAAGGGCTACTTGTACAGAAGGCTGAAAGTATGTACACTGTATTCCATATTGGAATCACTAATGACATATGAAGTGATGTCATGGGAAAAGACATCCATATTATTCCATAAATATAGCCTTATTATTCTTAAGGCCAACACTTATTTCTATTTTTATAATTTTCATTGTATAATGAAAATTATAAAAAAAATATAATTTTCATAATCATTTAGACTAACTGAAAAAACCAACTGTGGACTAACCCTGTAGCTATTTTTTTTCTCTTAAAAAAGATGCATTGGTGTCCTACTAACAAACATTTAATTATTTAAAAAATGACCCAGAAAACTATTTTTAATATGAAGTGTTACCAAAATAAAAAATGGCAGTGCAAAAAATATAATATTCTTCACTGACATACACTATCTCAAAATAAATTATTTTTCCTTTTTCTGTTTAACTGGTTGGCAGTTAAGCGAGTTCAAGGAAAGTTACACAATTATGCCAGATCAAAATGTGAAAAGTTCAAAGTTAATTAGGATAATACCAATTACTTGAATGCTGGATTAAAGACTGTCAATACTGGATTAAAGTATTGTCAGATACTATAATTCACACTAACATAACTTTTGAAACATTTTCCAAATATTGCTGGGAGGGGACAGGATAAAGCTAAACTGAAATTAAAGCTAAATAGTTCAATTCACTCAGAATTAAAACAGAGACAGAGAAAATGGATAATTTTAGGTATAGTAGACTGGAGTTCTCTGAAAAATCACTAATACATTTACACAGATACACAGATGTACACTAATACATTTACACAGGTGAGCCCTTACTTTAACCTGCTTTCCCACCTTGTTTTTTGTTTTGCTGAATTAAAAGAAAAAATAAATACAACAACAAAGTAAAATATCTGAATATAAAAGATGCGTTTTGTGTTCATTCCTAAAGCCATTATCCATATTCTCAGTTATCAAGAAAAGTAGCCAAAAAATTCCCCCACCCCCTTCCCCAACGTGGGATAGTAGCATCTATAAACAGGACATCTTTCCAGCCTTTTTCTGTTGGAAATTTCAGCGAAGATTTCCTCTCTTCTTAAAATGAAACAGTCGCCCCTTCTAAATTAAGAATTCGGAGAAAAGTAAAAAGGCCTAGCTTAAACGTTCATTTTGGGTCAAACATGGTAGCAAGAGAGTGAGAGGAAGTAGGAAAGCTTTATCCGAGAAGGATCCAAAGGAAAAGTACAACCCAAGTAACGCTCAAAAAGCAGCAAAGAGGAGGCCAGGAGCAGGGAGAGTAACGAGCGAGAAAAACGCCCCGCTCCCAGCTTCACATACCTCTCAGCAGCGCTGAAGATGCAGATCTTCCCGCAGACCCTACGAAGAGGGGCGGTCTTTGGGGGACATAACGATAGAGGAGGAGGAGGAGGAGGAGGAGGAGGAGAGTCTCACAGTCGGGCTGAAGTAGCTGGACATGGCAACTGAGGTGTTGCGCCCAGGATATATCTTCATCAACGCGTTCTGAGAAAGGCCTCTTTCGGAGGTAACGCCCGGGCACTGGCTTTTGCCGGGCCCTGATGCTTCGTCCCCCTCCCAGAATCCCTGCCTCTCCCTTCCCTGTCACAGTTGTTTACCTTCTGGTTTGCCTAGCACAGCCACAGTCGGCATCTTCCCCCAACGACAAGCACCCCACACTGACCGTCACTTCCGCTGTTGCTGTCGCCGCCGCCGCCACCGCCGCCACCACCACCTTAGGAAAGGCAGAGAAATACAGAAAAGGAGGAGGAAAAATCTCCATGAATACGAAGATGCTACTGCTGCTGAGGGCGTCGCAATCTCCCAGTGTCGCCACCTTCCCATTTCACGCACACCAGCCACCCTATTCGCTGCCGCCGCTGCCTCACAAAAGTCGACAACCGCGTACGCAACACTTAGCCCCACCTCGCCTGCGCCCCTAGCCTCTGAATCTCCTCCCCTTGGGGTTTTCATTCATTGCCGCCTTTCTCATTCGGCCTCTTCTTCGCCGCTAGGACTCCCCCGGCTTACGCTTTTTTTTCCCATTCAAAGTTTTATCTGTTTGGCTTTGGCTACAAATCCCCTGTTAATTATGTTGCAAACCAGGTAAAAAATCGGCTTTATTTCACAGTGGTTTTTTTGTAAAAAAAAAAAAAAAAAAAAGGTGCCGGAACTCACACGTTATACAACCCGCCTTGCCTACCCTACCCTACAAGGTTCCATCCCAAAAAAGTGCCGGAACTCCGTTCTGGGCGTTCTATAACAAAAAAAAGCCCTGGATATATACAGGTGAAACTCGAAAAATTAGAATATCGTGCAAA
This sequence comes from Protobothrops mucrosquamatus, assembly GCF_001527695.2. Lineage (NCBI taxonomy): Eukaryota > Metazoa > Chordata > Lepidosauria > Squamata > Viperidae > Protobothrops > Protobothrops mucrosquamatus. Next base: position 484,217 of record NW_015386293.1, read on the forward strand.
AGTTCATTTATTTCAGTAATGCAACTTAAAAGGTGAACCTAATATATGAGATAGACTCATTACATGCAAAGCAAGATAGTTCACGCTGTGATGTGTCATAACTGTGATGATTATGGCTTACAGCTCATGAAAACCCCAAATCCACAATCTCAGAAAATTAGAATATTACATGCAATCAATAAAACAAGGATTGTACATAGAACAATATCGGACCTCTGAAAAGTATAAGCATGCATATGTACTCAGTACTTGGTTTGGGCCCCTTTTGCAGCAATTACTGCCT
>NW_015386293.1:484941-577426 GCF_001527695.2 Protobothrops mucrosquamatus
CTTCCATGCCATGCCGCATTGAGGCAGTAATTGCTGCAAAAGGGGCCCAAACCAAGTACTGAGTACATATGCATGCTTATACTTTTCAGAGGTCCGATATTGTTCTATGTACAATCCTTGTTTTATTGATTGCATGTAATATTCTAATTTTCTGAGATTGTGGATTTGGGGTTTTCATGAGCTGTAAGTCATAATCATCACAGTTATGACACATCACGGCTTGAACTATCTTGCTTTGCATGTAATGAGTCTATCTCATATATTAGGTTCACCTTTTAAGTTGCATTACTGAAATAAATGAACTTTTGCACGATATTCTAATTTTTCGAGTTTTACCTGTATATACCTCAAGAACTAATTTACAGTAAAAGGTGTCGCTTAAAACATAGTCAAGTCTACTTCAACTTACACTGATTCTGTGGACACATTTAAAGTTTAACTGCTTTAAACAAATTTAATAAAATTTACAAATTGTCACGTGCCCTTTATATTTAGGGAAATATCTTTCTGGAAACTAGTTTGATGATACTGTTGGAAAGAGATTCACAGTTTATTAGATTCGTAATAAATGCGATGGAAAACAATTATCCACATCATTTTTCCTCATAGAAAACGTTAGACTGTGTTAGAAGTAAGTCTTCATCCTGGTTCATCCAAGCCGGGAATAAATAAGCAAACATGGCGACTGCTTTGGGAAGGTTACAGTTTATTGCAGAAGAAAGATGGTCCTTGCAAGAAGGAGCAGAGGAGAAGAAAGAGAGTGAGCACATGGGTAGAAGGTTTTTTATACCCCCTCTAGCCCTGTTTGGAATAGTTTCCTGTTCCTGTGGCATGAACTTTGAGGTTATTTCTGAGTGTTTTCTAGGCCTTGATATCTGTGGTTTAATCCTATTATCATATCCTGCTTCCCAGGTGATGGGGCTAATGACTCCTAGAGTTTGGGTGGGGCATGCAGATTTTCTCTTTGTCTTCTTGATTGCTCTGTCTTCAACTTTCTGATGGTTTTACATCTGAATTTGTATGGGGCTAGGTCTTGCTTGGAGCAGAGAGATTTGGAGCCAAAGTTGGTTTCTGCTTTTTAAAATATTTTTGAGGAAATATATATTTCTGCCCTTTTAATATTTCCTTCTCTGGGGCTCTGACTTCCCACAACTGAAAACAATTAACTGTGGGACAGCTAATGTCTGTTTAAATTTTTATTTACTCTTTCTAGACATTAACATGCTATCACCATTTCACAACTCATCTTTCCTGGAATGACTACCTGCAGAGAAAGAGTAAATACTAAAACGCTAAGCATAAGCATAGCTATAATTTTAAGATTATTAATACATATTCACTCCAAAAACAACTGGGGCAATATCTTTATTAGTCAAAACAGGGATAACAAGCAATCTTTTTAATAGTAGTATTATGCCTCCTTGGTAGTAAACAAAACAAGGAGGCAGAGAGAGATAAATCAGGTGGCTAATACTGTCCTTTCAGGTAGTTTTAAATATAATAAAGAGTGCAGCTGACATTGATTAAAAGATTAGGGGCATTAGAATCCAACAATATCCAGAAGGTTGCCCACTTTTGGATAGGTAAAATAATACTGTATTGTTGATTCATTTTTTCTGGTAAGAACAAATTAGGCAATGGTTGTTTTCCCAGATTAATTAATGTAAAATATAAGGGAATGTTATATATGCAACATTGGCCAGTGACCATAATTCAGAGACATTACAATTACTGAATTAACCAAACTGCTCTAAAATAAATAGACTGGGCCACATCCTAGCCATTCATTTTATTGCATCAAAATGTGAAACCTAATTGCTTATATTAATATATTTAACATCAGTGCTACTTAGTTGCATAGATGATACTATTCAATTGTTTCATTTCCTATTGCACAATGGCTGGGAATACAAAATGGAAAATGTGGGATTAGCTAGGCTAAACAGATCACTCTCAATCTCTCCTATTATCTTTCCTGGGTCTCTTGGAAAGCAGTAAAATACCAGTGCAGCCATAAAAATGCTTAGAAGGCAAAGGAATGTTGATAACAGAAGTGATGTTTGAAATTGAGGAATGCTCCAGAAAACAAGACCAAGGGAGGTACACTTATAAATAAAAATTTAATAGTAATGGCTATTCTAATACACAGCTTCTGCATTTTTAAATATATTTTATTAATATTTTACAATAACGATCTTTAGTACTTAGTGAATAATGTGTTGTCTGGGTTCATATCTATAAAAACAATAATAATTAATTTCTATAGTTGATCAATATGTTAGTTGATAATATATTTCCTTGATCCACTCTTCTTCCAACAATATTCTCTTTTGTCTACATTAAAGAAATATAATTCTTAATACTTTCAATACATATAGAGTTGGGTATAAACATTTTTCTAGCATTTATACATATAACAATAACATCAAAATATAACATTTTTTCTAATCAGCTTATATTTCAATTGTATTTATAAAAGTAATCTTATTAAGTCATTATATGTCCTGTTTTCAAGATCTTATTTAAGGTTTATTTCCCCTCAGTATTGAAACCACTGTTATCAATCATAATTTTCTCAAAATTCATTACCTTTGAATATCCAAACTTTTCATTCAAATACACCGTCTCAATATTTTTACATTTCATATATTATAAAAATATTATACTACTTATATATCTTATCCCTCTTACTATTGGTCCCCCTTATATCCAAACTTTATCTATTCTTTTAACCATGTTCAAACAAGTATTTAATCATATAATACACCATCTAGCAATCTTACTATAGGGCAGGCATGTCAAAGTTGCGACATCATGTGACATCGCGCGATGTATCGGGACATTTTCCCCATTGCCGGCAATGAGGTGAGTGCAGTTTCAGCGTGATGCATCTGGCCTGCGGGCCAGCAGTTTGACATACCTACTATACGGCCTCTTTATATCCAAATTTTATATTTTTAAACAGTATTCAAACAGGTGTTTAGTTATATAGTATTCCATCTGGTACGTTGAATCACATCTCTTAAGTCTAGTTCTAATCTTCTTTTGCCAGGTCGCTTTCCAAATCAGTAGGTTTAGCTTGCCAGGTTGTATTTTTGCAGATACTGTTGGGGATAAAAAAGACAAATTGAGTAGAATATTCATTTTTTTTCTCCCATGCTTTAATTATTCTCCTGACAGCTCTTCAATCCATTTTATTAAATCATCTTTTTTTGTCCTCAAGTTTGTTTTGAAGTCCTGGAAGATAAAACATCTTTTTTATTTCCTTCGTTGTCGCAAAATTTTGCGGATTTTCTTTTGTTTGTGTTAAGTTGTAGTTATCTTCATTTGTAGCTTTCATATTTAAGTCATTTTCCTCTGCTTTGTGTTCTATTGTCTGATTTATTTGTTCATTCTTTATCATCATTTTTTGAGTGTTATTTAATTGTGAGTTTAGGTTAGAGATATGTTCATTTATGTTATCAAAGATGTTTTTAACCTCATCATGATTTAAGACAATTGTTATTTGAATCTGTCGCAGCATTGCATATATTTTCTTCTGGAATGTATTTGCTTTGTCTTGAGTCATTATTCCTGCAGATCTCTGATGTTCCACACTGGGGTCTTCAGGAGGAGGTGTTAGGTGTGGTTTTCTGTCACTTTTAGATAGATATACAACATCCATTTTGTCTCCCTCCTCTAGGTAGTCTTTCACTGGTGCTGTAGTCTCTTTAATTAGCTTTATCAAACCAGTCCATCTTAAAATTCAAACAACCAAATCTTGTGTAGTTCTTACCTTTATATATGGTTTTTGTAATTTAATACATTCCAATTATCAAAGCACCACTGAAAACTGTGTTTTGTAACAGATTTTTTTTTCAGGGATCTTATGATTATCAGCCAGCCAAGATTTCAGTCCAAAGTGTTTAACCACCTGAAAGCTTTCAGTAACTTCCCCTTTAGAAGATTAGCCAAAGGCCAAGGTTTTTCTTTCTCTGAAAACAGTTCTTAAACTTAAAAATGCAGCTCAGTGTGTTTATAATTCCAGAAGATCAACAGTTTCTAAACATATATAGTTTCACTCTGTGTTAGATAGCCCAATGTTTTGTTCCTGGCTGTTTTTTGCTATTTCTGGCATCTTGCCAAATTCTGAGTCAATGCAGCTATAGTTTTCTCTAGTCCTCCACTAGGTGTCAGTAGCTGTTCATTTTCCAATTATTAAAGCAAAGAGTTATTATTATTATTATTATTTTATAATTTCATCAATACTTTTTCAGGTATAGAATTTTAACAGTTTTCTTAGTTTTCAAATTTGTCCAAAATGTAGTATTTTTAACCTCATTTCAATATATTTTTGTTCCCCATAAGAGTTTAATTTGCCGCTTCCGTCTATGGGAGGGTGGGGGTGTTGTTCCCTTCTCACTTTGGGAGGATTTTTGCTTCTTGTGGATCTTTTCCAGGAAATCAGATACAAAATAGGAAAGAGAAGATCGAATTCCTCATCCAGTTTCAAGCACACTGTTCACCATTGTTCTGGTTAGTTCCTTTGGACTTCGGCTGCAAGTAGCTTGGGATGGTCATCGAGGTGTGGCCAACTTTTCTCCTGTTGAGTTACTTCCCCCGGATCGAGCGGGATGACCACTGTCGTTCCACTATCATTGGGGCACCCCTCTTCCTTTGTCGCCTCTCGGGTTACTTTAGACCAGCGGTTCTTAACCTGTGGGTCGCAACCCTTTTGGGAGTCGAACAACGCTTTCACGGGTCACCTAAGACCATCGGAAAACACATATTTCCGATGGTCTTAGGAACCGAGACACCGCTACTCTATCCGGCCGCCGCCGCCCTCCTCCTCCTCCTCTGCTGGCTCCTCCGCCTCCAGGGCGCCCTTCTCCTCTGACAGCGCATGCTCCTGCCGCCGCAGTGCCATCACCCGTGCCCCCGACGCCACCCCGGGCTGGCTCAGCTGTGTGGGCGGCCGGGCCGAGCCGGGTCTGGGCCACTGCTGGCGCTGCCGCTGGGCTGCTCCGCCGCTGCCACTGCTGCTGACTGAACTGAGCTGCAGTGCCGAGCCGGTCCCCATGCCTCCTGGTTGCCCGACCGTGCTCTGCCCCCGGCCGCGTTCCGCACCACGCTGGAGCCTCCCCCGCACCGCCCGGCCTGCCTCCCTCGCCACCGGAGGCCGCCTCGGCCCTCTGGCGCCCGGCATGGCCCTGGGGCTGGCGGGCAGGAGCGGCTCCTTCCCGGCTCGCCGGGCTCCGGGCTTCGGAAGTGGCCAGGAGGCGGGGAAGAGGGCGAGGCGGCGGCGATGCCCGCATGTGCGTCGGAGGCCAGCCGGCCAGGCCGGGAGGGAAGAAGCGGCGCCTTCTGAGCGGGAGCTGGCGCTCCAGCCGCGCCCCTCTTACATGCAATGAGTCGGGGAAGGGTCGTAGAGATGAAGGGCTGCGTGGCGTGGAAAGGGGCTCCCGCGACCTTGCCGCTGCGATGGTGCTCAGGAGGCTGGAGGGGCGGGCAGGTCCCGGGGGGGCGGCTGGGAGAGGGCAAGAGGTGCCGGGATGAGGATGGGGGGCTCTCTCAATCTCTCTCTCTCTCCTTCCTTCCTTCCTTCCTTCCTTCCCCCTTCAATCTCCTTCCTCTCCATCTCCTTCCTTTCCCCTTCAATCTTCCTTCCTTCCTTCCTTCCCCCTTCAATCTCCTTCCTTCTCCATCTCCTTCCTTTCCCCTTCAATCTTCCTTCCTTCCTTTCCCCTTCAATCTCCTTCCTTCTCCATCTCCTTCCTTTCCCCTTCAATCTTCCTTCCTTCCTTTCCCCTTCAATCTCCTTCCTTCTCCATCTCCTTCCTTTCCCCTTCAATCTTCCTTCNATTTTTGAGCAAGGAAGAGTAAGCTTCTCCAGCGAGCATTGCTATATTGTTTTTGTGATTAATCACTATGCTTTAATTATGTTCAATTCGTAACAATGAAAATACATCCTGCATATCAGATATTTACATTACGATTCATAACAGTAGCAAAATTACAGTTATGAAGTAGCAACGAAAATAATTTTATGGTTGGGGGTCACCACAACATGAGGAACTGTATTAAAGGGTCGCGGCATTAGGAAGGTTGAGAACCACTGCTTTAGACCCATTTAGGGTCCCTTGGCAGGGCAAAACTAGCCGTGGGGTGTGGAGCTTTGCAATCCCTCAGCCGTACGCTATGGCGCAAAACCAGAAGTCTCCCACAGCCTCTGCATTTTTAATAACACAATTGGCTTTGTAGTCTCATCTTCATTACATCAGTACCTCTGATCTCATTAATTACATATATACTTCAATTTGCATAAATCTATATAAAGGGGTTGCATTCCCACCCCTTTTGGGGTGTGCTATTGCAATCCACCATCCTGAAATCAACAGAATTACAGAGTTGAAAGGGAGTTTGGAGGTCTTTTCGCCCAACCCCTTGCTCAGGCAGGAAACTTTATACCACGGCTGTCAAACTGGATCATGTCACGTGATGTATCGTGACGTATCGTGACTTTGCAGAGCTGGGGTGGGCGTGGCCTGCGTGTGATGGATCCAACCCGCAAGCTGCCAGTTTGACACCCCTGCCCTATACCATTTCAGACAAATGGTTGTCCAATCTTTTCTTAAAAACTTCCAGTGTTGGAGCATTCACAACTTCTGGAGGCAAGTCATTCCACTGATTAATTGTTCTAACTATCAAGAAATTTCTCCTTAGTCCTAAATTGATTCTCCCCTTGATTAGCTTCCATCTATTGCTTCTTGTCCTGCTTCAAGTGTTTTGGAGAATAAGTTGACCCCTCTCTTGTTTGTGGCAGCTCCTTAGATATTGGAACACTGCTATCATGTCACCCTTAGTCCTTCTTTTCATTAAATTAGATATACCCAATTTTTACAACCATTCATATGTTTTAGCCTTCTTTCACTTTGTGAAAAGAAATTTGCATTTCTATTGATGAGGATTCTGGTCTCCATTATTATGTACAATCTGATGAAGGACCTATAGAAGTTATCATACAGGAGGTAAAGTACCCCTCTTCTAGTCTTTCATACAAAATTTCAACTTAGACTATCATGTGTGTAATCATTCAACATTCAGGATTAGAATCCCATCCACTTGTGCATCATGACTGTCTTTAAATTAATTTCTGAATTGTATTAATGGTGTTCAAAGTACACATTTAGTCATAGAATTGGGCCTACTATCTGAATCCTGAACTGTTTTTTTCCCCATTTATTTGATTATTTTTATTAGATTACAAACCACCCATATTAAAAATATTCTGGGCATTATACAACACCAAAAGCAAATAAAAACAACTTACAGAAAATTATGGTAACACAGAAGATTCGTATCAATTAAGACTGTACATACTTTGTCACTATCTGATTCAGTAAAATCATTCCTGCAATAATTTTTTTCAATATTATGTTTGCAGTTCAGTTCATCTGAAGAGCTTACCAATTTGCTTCATTCAGGGTGGAAAACAATAGTTGCTCTGAGATCATCTGAGATTTTCAGGTGAATTCTCTAACACAGGTCCCCAACCCCTGGTCCGTGGACCAGTACCAGGCCGTAGCATGCCAGCAACCGGGCCGCACAAACAAGCAAAGCCCCATCCGCAAGATGCAGGCAGCACACAAAACCATGCCCCCCTCAGTCCATGGAAAAACCTCTCTCCACGGAACTGGTCCCTGGTGCCCAAAAGGTTGGGGACCTCTGCTGTAACACTTTGTATTAGGCAGTTCTACCAAAGGACTCTCCTACTTGAAAAGTAGCACCAAACCTCTAGTAGAGTTATACATGTGCAAAAATGATTTGGAACTTTTGGAAAATGCAGGAGCTAAGTATATCACCCTTTAAACTCATCAGGTCATTTTTCAGACTTTCCTATAAATGGAGGAGAATAATGAGAAATTTTTTGTGCAGCCTAAAATAAATTGTTTTTGTTTTTTGTAGAAACTACTGTGTCACCTCCTGTTCCCATGCCCTACCTTCCCTTTACTTGCTGTTGCCCCTATAGCTATGGAAGCTTTATAGAAGTGCATGTTTGTGAAATGATTGATAGAGGGATTTTTTTAATATAGGAAAATATCATTTTTTAAAATAAGAGAGCTTCATTTTGCCACAAGTTCATAGTTGGTTATGTTTTGCAAATGGAAATCTAACAAATATACATATATAACAAAAATATGACTTGGGGATATTAGCAATTAATGTTATTTCCAGTTTGTGTGAAGTGAACTAAGAAATGCATAGGAGCAGGGTCAGAGGATAGCAAATATGCACATTTTTATAAAACCAGCAGCTGGGAAACTATCGTTTATACTAGGTCAGTGATGGCGAACCTATGGCACAGGTGCCAGAGGTGGCACTCGGAGCCCTCTCTGTGGGCACACACACCGTCTCCCCAGCCCCAGCCCCTCCCACGACCCCCTCACTAGCAGCCCCCCCGGAGAGTTGCCCCTGGGCGCGGCCCACACGAAGCAGTGGAGCCAAGGACATGGTAGCTGGGCAGCGGGGACAAGACTCCGCCCTTGCACCCCATTGCACACAGATGATGCTGCGGGGCAGGGGCAGAGGACATGGCCACTATGGCACTGCTGGGCTGCCTGGGTGATCTGTGGCGGGCCATGGAGGTGGTGGGTGGTCCAGTGGGCAGGGCAGAGCGGGGACGGGTGGGGGGCAGTTTTTGAGCACTCAGTCTCTAAAAGGTTTGCTATCAGTGTACTAGGTTATATAGAAAGGAAAAGTCTTCATCATGGTTCAGTCCAAGCCGGAAATAAACAACATGGTGACTGCTTTAGAAAGAAGGTTGCAGTTTATTGAAAAGGAGAGCCAGACAGAAAGATGGCTCTGGAAGAAAAGAGTGAGCAGATATAGTAGGGAGTGGGTTTTATACCCTCTTGAGCTTTTGCTTGGAACCATTTCCTGTTCCTGTTTGAGGCTTTGTATTTCCTGTGTCATGTACTTTGACCTGAATCTGAGTGTGCCCCTTTAGCATCTGTGGGTTAATCCTATTATGTCCTGTTTTAGAGTTTGGATGGGGTATGTAGATTTTAGGTGTCTTTGTCTTCTTAAGCTTCTAGCTGGAGGGCTCCAACCTTCCTGAATGGATTATTTACATCTGCATTTCTATAGAGCTGGTGTCTGCTTGGGGAAGGAAGCGTTGGGGCTATTAAGAAAAACTAGGTATGTTTTTCTGCCTCTTTAAGATCCTTTGAGGAAATATAATATTCTGCCCTTTTAATATTTCCTTCTCTGGGGGGGGGGGCTGACTTCCCACAGTTAGCTTGCTGAACAAACCAAGCTGTGTTTTATAAAGTTTAATTAAGCTAATACAGGTTTAGAATAATGATGACTAAAGATCACAATGGACTCTGAGCAAAACAAAGGTATGGTAGTGCAATTTCTGCAACTTACTGAGTCTCTTTTCGTATACATTTAGCACCGTTGAGATAGAATGGTATTAGGAAAAATTACAACAGAGCTCTAATGAGACACTCGTAAGCAACGATACTTCCGGTTTGGTCGTAAACTTACGGCCGTTGGCACCACCCCCTCCGCAGCCGACCGAAGAAAACGCGCTCTGCTGCTGTCATGCCTTTCCTTGGACGCCGGTTGCATCAGCCAGGCCCGGGGTCCTTTTTGAGCAGCTCACCATATTGCCTGAGCCAACTGCGAATTCTTTCCAAACTCTTCCCTGGACAAAGCAAGGCGGCAGGATGTAACTCTGTTCCTAGATATTTTGCAGCATCGTCTGGGAGTAAGCTGCGTGCCTCTGAAATTACTGGGTTCTGTAGGGAAAGATCAGGCAGACTCGGCGGACTCCTAACTTCCTTTCAGGAAAGATGGCGGGGACTGAAGCGGGAGTGACACTGGGGCAGCCGCACCTTTCCCGGCAAGACCTGACTACTTTGGTAAGAAGGGAATTCGGAGTGGGGAGGGCGCGTCATCTGAGGGGCGCAATATTCCAAGGATTGCCGTGAGCTATTCTTTGTCCGGTCCTCGAAGGCTGGGTGATGGTCGGGAATTCAGAAAATTTGCCTCGCCTTGCTTGTCTTCTGTTTTTTTGTTCCCATCAAAGGGTAGTTAGAATGGGAAAGAAAGTCTTTATGAAACGGTGGGAAATGTTCTCTATATACAACAATTTTATTTCATTTAGTATGAAAGTACAAAGCCATAATGCCAAGCAGAGCGACATCCTACCTTTACAAGCTGGTTCCAGCGAAAGAAACGTGATCTTTATCAATATCTGAATTCCAATGTTATATAGTTGTGTTCAGAGAGGATATTTCTTTCTCTCTGCTTCTTTCTGTAGCGCAATCAATATGGGGTAGAACAGAGAGAAGCTGAGTTCCCATTGCATACTGTAATAGGCTATGCTTTACTTAACAAGTTGTTCGATCGGGTTTGCATAAAAAGTCACAGGATACTATAAAGTTAGAATGGTTAGTGCATTCCCAAGCCACACCTGGTCTTAAGTATAGTAGTTGCGATCTTCAGTGTTACTAATGATTATGAAAAATTGTTAGTATGGTATTGCTGACATTTCATTTGGGAAATATATGTTTACTTAGCATTTGACAATAAATTGGGTAAAAGTGTTTATTTGAGTAACGATGCATTAACTCATTACCCAATGCCAATGCAAAAGGTCCATCCTTAATGAAAGATGATAGATGTTTTCCAATAGATATGAAAAACAATCTTGATAAATTAATTTCAATTTTAAATCACAGGACATCAGTTTGAGGACTTTGCATAGTGGGCAAGCTTTATAGCTAATTATCAGATGCTTATAGGATAATTATAAGTTGATTATAAGGTAAGATGTTTTATGACATGAACAGCTAGTAAATAGTTAATTAATTTATATAACTGCTTCTTAAACATTATTTCAAACCGTATTTTAAAAAAAACCTCATCACTCTAAAAGCAGTGGAAGGAAAATGATATATTAAAATTCAGTTTTATTTAGTTGCAAAATAATCTTAAATTATATGTCTTATATGCATTTTGGGATCTTTAATGCTCTGGAATTCACTAATATGTTCTCTGCAGGATATTACGAAATTAACACCTCTGTCTCCAGAAGTCATCAGTAGACAAGCTACAATTAATATAGGTAAAAATATAGCAAATTATAGCTAGATGTTCTGACTGGTATTAATTGCGTACTATTCACCATGCAATACTTCAGTAGGAACTGTTAGAAAATACTGTATGTTTTATTTCTTTAACGTTTAATCTAAAATGCAAGAGTGTAAGACATAAGTGCATGTACTGTAGCTCTGCATGTACCCTCTGTATTGATTAGTTGAATCACAAATAAAACTTTTTGAAACTTTTTTCTGGGATGTATAATGCTTTATGGGTTGACTTTGTTCAGCTTCTTTAATCCACTGCCTAAATAGTCTGAATTCATTTTAATTTGTAAGTCTTAAATGGTTTACACCATCACACACACCCAAAAGGGTAATTATTTGATTCCTGAAATGTACTGCATTTTCAATAGGAATCTTTCATTTGATTTCTATCTTTTCTATACCTTTCTGGTCCTTTCTTTGAACTTCTTTTTGTAAGAAATATATGTTCATGTGTGTGTATGTCAGGGAAAGGGAGGGACAGAAGAGTATATTCTAGTTAATTTTGCTACACTGAAAACAATTCAGTTATATGGAGCATAGTTGCTATATGGGAAAGAAGGTTAAGATTCAAAAGATCATCTTATTATAGAACTGATGTTGCCTCAAGTATATTTAGAAGAAGGTTAATTGTAAATAAACGTATTGCTGACAGTATTAAATCAGGCCATCAGTTTAGGTTGCTCACTAAAATATTTTTCCATGAATGCATGTAATATAATAAGACTAGTTTCAGAATTATTAGATTAGTATATGAAATGATATCTTTTTGGCATTGTTCCTAATTGCAGTTCTCATATAAGAGCTCTGCAAAATGTTTTATGTTAATATTGTTATAACTAGACTTGGAGTACTTGGGGATAACATTATATATTCAGTATTTAAATAGATGTTGAGGATTATAAAATGCAGTCACTTCTTAGAGAATTTTTATGAAATTAATAATAAATTTTGCTTTGAAAATGTAGGTACAATTGGCCATGTAGCTCATGGAAAATCAACAGTAGTAAAAGCCATTTCTGGAGTTCACACAGTCAGATTCAAAAATGAACTGGAAAGAAATATCACTATCAAGCTTGGCTATGCCAATGCTAAGGTTTGTCATTATTGTACATCTAATCAAATTATCAGTTTTTATTTGAACTACCCTGTGTTATCTAAACTCAGCTGATTGTAGTAAAGTCTTATTGTCTTTTCTCTGCAGATTTACAAGCTTGATGATCCAAATTGTTCCCGACCAGAATGTTACCGATCCTGTGGAAGCAGTACACCTGATGAATTTCCTACAGATATTCCTGGGACAAAAGGGAATTTTAAACTAGTCAGGTGACAAGTCTAGTTCAACGTGATTTATTTTTTATACATCTTGCAGAATGTCCAATTTCAGTTTGTTATTAGTTGTTTTCCGTGATTAGACATAGAATCAGTGTGTTGATAATCATAACATTTCCATAAATTCTGTTGTGCTTTGTTTATTTGTAATTGTTACATATCTCAAGTCATTAATGTTTATATTTCAAACAAAACACATATTATGAAACATTTAAAATATATTCTTTATATATTCCTTAGGCAGAATACAAATCTGTTTTATTTAAACTCTCAAAATATATTAATACATAGCACAGGAAAAAGGGTGTGTATACATCACACACGTGCACATACACACAAAACATACTTATCATAGTGCAATATGTTATTTAAAAACAATGAAATTAATAATTAAAATTTAAAATCCTTTTTAAATCTGTGAGAAAGCTGTATTCTCTATTAGAATCTTGTAGTCTCAAGAAAGATACATCATTTTTCACATTTGCTATAGTATGTCAACTTTCATGTTTTTTTACATTCTTTTGTGAGGAAACACTATTTATGGTTATTCTTCCCCCCCCCCCTTTCCTTATATTATAGACATGTCTCTTTTGTGGATTGTCCTGGCCATGACATTTTGATGGCTACTATGTTGAATGGAGCAGCTGTCATGGATGCAGCTTTACTGTTAATAGGTAATTATTAGTGTAGGAGTTTGATATCGCAATACACCCATGGCATTATTGTAGCTAAGGAATTTTACTGCTAATATGAGGTTTGCAAGATACATTATATCGAGTTATGCTGGAGGGATTTTATTGATAGATATATGCATTCCTAAAAAGATAGTGGGAAGTACCTGTTGGGACAAAGAGCAGGGAAATGAGTGATCACCAGTAGAGAAAGCCAAGTAATTCTCCTTTCATCCTCATCATTTTTTCTTAGCAATGACTAGGAAGATTTAAGCACTGCTGTGTAATCATCAAATTTGTTGCCTGATTGAATTTAATAAGGTTTTGAAGCAAGTTAATATATTATGTGCTACTTTCTCTGCTGGAAAAATAGGTAGTTTCTACATCTCCTCTTCCATATAAACCTATCTTTCAATTAACTTGTCATTCCTGAACAAGAAAAGGCAAAGAGAATGGTGCCAGAAGTATGCATTTAGATCATGGAGAACTGCACTCCTCATATTCCATACAAACACAGAGAAGTATAGGCTTCTGGAGTCACATTCTGCACATGCTGATTACTTGTTCTGCTCTCAATCTCCTGAAATAAGGATAGGGAGCTTCTCTGCTGAGTTACAGAATAGAGATAAAATTGGTGGCTAACATTAGCGGACACCTAAAGTAGACTTCCTGCTATCTCTGCTTCAGAAAGAAGAAAATGAAATTCACAGCAGTATGAAATAGTTCCTTTGCCAGATCTCTTCCTAATACTGCACTGATTCGTTTATAGTGAATGTATTCAGTCAACCTCACATCCAGTACATTTTCTCTCTTTTTGTCACATATGCACAGGTATGTTAGCATTGAAATATAGGGGTTTATAGAAATAAGGTTGTGCTAGTGTTCATATTGCTATAAGGATACATTTCCTGGATTGCATAATCAATTAGAGATACAAACTTAATGTGCTTGTAAACAAGGTTTCATTAATTGTAATCCTTATTGTAACATAAACTATATTTACTCATTACACGAAAATCACATGTACAGTTTCACTCTCAGGTGTTCTAATTATTCCTAACTATCATTTACAGGAGGATTAGTATCCTATATTTTAAACATTTATTAAGAAGTCGATCAGTGTTCTATATTCTGTTGTAAACATTGTTTTTCTGTTGTTCCAGCTGGCAATGAATCATGTCCTCAGCCGCAGACCTCAGAACACTTAGCTGCTATTGAAATTATGAAACTGAAACACATTCTAATTCTACAGAATAAAATTGATTTGGTCAAAGAGAGCCAAGCCAAAGAACAGTATGAACAAATTCTAGCATTTGTGCAAGGTGAGTTTCCAGATCAAAATCAAGAAGTCTCTCTTGTTTACTACAAGCCAACTTTTGGTCTGGCCTCACAAACAGCTCATTTTCACAGTTATTGCCATATCAAATCTGTCAAACTAATTTTGCAAATTTATTAGCTAATTTTAGTAAATTTAATCCAACATCAGAACACTAAAAGTAAGCAAGCAAGCAAACAGTGACTAAAGATTAAATGGGGAAACCCAGAAAAGCAACTAAATTCTTCATAGCAAGGGCTTTGACAAAGTGAGAGTCAAACAAGACGCTCATACATCAAGATTGCACCAATAATTTAGACTTGCCAAAACTGATCCTTAAAAGATCTTAGTCTAGATCCGTGGTGGCGAATCTATGGCACGCATGCCACAGGTGGCACGCAGAGCCCTCTCTGTGGGCATGCGCACCGTCGTCCCAGTCCTAGGCCTTCAGCTGGGTTTTATAAAACCTTTTCGCTTTAGGCCTCCACCGCCGTGTGCAAAAAAAAAAAAAAAAAGGTTCAATCAATCAATTAGTTTCAACTCGCAGGAAAAAAAAGATCTCGCAAAGTTGGAATTGATTGATTGAACTTTTTAGTCCCACCCAATCTGCCATTACCATAGAAGCCACGCCCACCCAATGAGCCACGCCCACCCGGCACCCAACGATACATAAGTGGGTTTTGGGTTGCAGTTTGGGCACTCGGTCTCTAAAAGGTTCGCCATCACTAGTCTAGATAATGGGTTCAGCAAGAGGTCCTTTTTCACACATATTTTTATTTATTAAATGTATAGCCACCCAACTTACACATAGGTGACTCTGCAGCTTACAAAATGATGTAATGGAATGTGTGGGTGACCTTGAGGAATGAGGGGCAGAGATGCTGCCTAGGAAATAATCAAACAAGAATCCCAAATGTGCTTTTTCCACAAGGCAACTCGACTTAGGTTTTTCTTTGGAAGCATTTCACTTCTCATCCAAGAAGCTTCTTCAGTTTTAACTGAAGAAATTAGAACTGAAGAAGCTTCTTGGATGAGAAGCAAAATGTTTTCAAAGAATAAAAACAAAGAAAATCCAGTTGCCTTTTGGAAAAAGCATCTTTGGGACAACCATGACCTGTATCATTGAGGATCTCCATAGACAATCAGACGAGAGATGGAGAAGTCTCCAGTGGCTTAACATGAGAGAAGGAAAGGTAGGATCAATCCTAATTGATCAGATGGTTAAAAGGGACAAGAGGAATTTTGTACCTTCAGTCATGCAAGATTCTGTAATGTTACCTTACAATAAGGTAGAATTACTCATTTAGCTGTGATTCCTATCTGGTTTACCAGGGAATGTTGTCATAACAAACAATCTGTAGTACTTCTGATAGTTTGGTTGAGCATTAACTCTATGTAATCCGGTCACTTTTCATCCGCACTAGAACATTTAAACATTGAGCCAACAAATAAATGAAGAATAGAGACAAGCAATTCAATATGATTGCAACAGCGCTATCTGTATAGAATGATGTTGATACATACACTATACTCCTTCTAAAAAATTAAATATTTACTAGATTTTCTATTTGTAATGTCCTTATCTGTTAAGAGTAGAATATTTATCCAATGATTTCAAGTCATTGTAGAGTCCTTACTGTATCTCAAAGAAAGCTTGTATATTGTTACTGTCTTTTGCTTATCTGTTCTCAAGTAAAATTATAGACTCAGGTTTTACACTAAATACTCTTGCAGTCTAATAACAAAAAAGAGTAAAGAACATTACATCCCATTTGTTTCCTGGTCTTTTTTTTAGATTTTTGTTTATTGTAAGGGATTATCAAACATTGATAAAAAAGATGAGTTTTTATCCTTTTAATCCTTTTCAGGCCAATTTTTGTTTGTTTCTTATATAAAACTCTTTAATTCAGGAAGTAGAGGAACATACAAATATTTCCTAGCAGAAAATAATCCTGAAACTGCTCAGTTGCTTTTAGTCAAGGAGAAGCCAGAGCAGCCATTTTTATCATTAGAAAAATCTTCCTCTTGCCAATTATTCAGAGGAGGAATTTGGAGAGTGTTGGCTAATTGTAACTACTACTTCCAATTGAAGACCAGTAGATGAACTGAAAATAAATTGATGCTTCAGCTGAAGGAAGCATTTTTCCACTACAAATTCTTTCCTATTCTTAATTGTGGCATGAAGAGCTCTTTGAAGCATAAAAATCAAATCACTTTGGACTCTGAATCTTTGTCATTCATTCTCAAACATTAATTTTCTAGGAATAAAATTGATTTATTGAAAATTATGATTATTTCTTCCAGACCAACTTTTCTTTAGCAAACCATTCTGTTAGTGAAATCTGTATAGTTTCTTTTTTTGTTATCCAAGAATAGCATGTATTCTGTAGATTATAAAGCAGAAAATGTATTTGTGCTGGAGTTTCCAATATGTTAATCATAATAAAGCTTTACAAGTATTATAATAGTGACTGTTTGTTGAAATAGGTACAGTTGCAGAAGGAGCTCCAATTATTCCAATCTCAGCACAGCTAAAATACAACATTGAAGTTGTTTGTGAATACATTGTAAAGAAAATTCCAGTGCCTTTAAGAGACTTCACATCAGAACCAAGGCTTATTGGTATGTCTATTTGAGTCACTGTTTGATTCTACATAGAACATACACTGACACAGGAATTTGGTTAATGATGTGATAAATATGTATTTACTGTACTCACTTGGTACTATTGTTAACATAGCATCTTTGCTACATAGACCTTATAGGAAATATTTTGATACGACAAATTTAGCTTAAACTCAACAATGCTATATATCATTAATTCTAAGTGAAAGTGATATATTGTGTGATTAGAATCCGGCAGGATGCATATTTAGATGAATTGGGACACATTAAAATAATATGTATTTATGTAACATATTTTAGAACTTCATAATGATGTAAATTTCTGTGCCCTCCTAATGGAATGATAAGCATAGTCATAAATTAAATCATAGGGCCAATATTTATTGATTTGAGGATTGCAACATTTAATAGTTTATAAGTGGAACTCATTATTTTGTATGGCTAATAGAGTTTTTTGTCAAATCAAGTGCAGTTTGGCTCATATTCATGAGGTCCTTATTCAAGAAAACCGAATAGATGGCTCCATAAACAGAGTTTGAAATTCTAGTTTGTAAATTACCATGTCTTTAAAATTGCTGTTCAAGAGAAATAAATCTGATATTGTTTTACTCCTACAATTAGTAACCTGTTTTTGAATTGAACCTTGTCAGACATATTTTCATAAATGGGTAAGATGTTTAGAAGGAATTTATTTCTAGACACACAATGTTTGTTTCAAGGGTTTATGATAATGTCACATCTACCACATGAAGGACTATCAAGAAACTGATTTGAGGAAGCAGTCACGTATATCTTTAGTTTCTTTAGATTTCTTTTAATCCAAATAATATTACCATCTTCCAAAAAGAAATATGGAGTCAACAATATATACCAAATCAGTGGCTTAATAAAGTATTAGATCCAGAATTTGACTAATCGATAAATATATTATGTTTAATTTTGTGTTAAAGGGGAGTTAAAGCACATTATGGACTAGGTTATTTTAATAATTGGTTAATGCTAGATAGATTTTGATTATTATATTTGTAACCCTGCGTTCAGCTCTGGGAAGTGGGGGAGGGTGGGGTTTCGGGGTGGGTATGAGGGTTTATACTGTAATCTTCATAAAACTTTTAATAAAAAAAATGCTTAAAGTTTTTTGCAAGCTGAACCTAATGGAATATTATTTTCAGTTATTAGATCTTTTGATGTTAATAAGCCTGGATGTGAAGTTGATGACTTGAAGGGAGGTGTAGCTGGTGGTAGCATTCTCAAAGGTGTATTAAAGGTAATGTTTCTTTCCAGTGCTGATTATCACACTGTTACCATTTTATGTTAATGATAGAATTGTGTGTATTCTTGCTCCTATTCTCTCTGCATATGTGGAAGTTGAAGGACTCTCTAGAATTTGTTTGGTGAACATGAAGGCTAAGAGATTAAAACTAAATCCTGTTGGATGAATAAAAGTCCACTCACATAAGTTTAGATGTAATACTACCGCGTTTCCCCGAAAATAACACCTGGTCTTATTTTATTTTTGCCTCCAAAAGAGGCACCAGGTCTTATTTTTGGGGAATGTCTTTTATACTCACCTCTGGCACCGACAGCCCCGCCCAGCCGGTCCACTTCTTCTGGTCGAAGGAGCAGCTTCATTCTGCAGCTGCATTCTGGCCTGCATTTCGCAGTCAGGCTTTTCCGGAAGGCCACTGCAGTTGAGTACCGAGCACACTCCCACCCCCGCCCTAGCTTGATTTTTAGGTGTGTGCCTCGCCCCAAAACTAGGGCTTATTTTTGGGATAGGGCTTATATTAGGCCCACCTCCAAAAATCAAGCTAGGACTTATTTTTGGGGTAGGCCTTATTTTCGTGGAAACACAGTACTATAAATTGATGTTTATGACAGTAACTGTCCTGTCCCAGGCCAAACGTGCACACACTTACACAAGTGGTTTTGTTCTCTTTACTAAATGAGGATTGCAAACAAAGGTACTTGCAGTATAGAGACAGGTTCCAATTCCTGTCCCTTCCAAGTTCAACAAGTTTGGCTTAGAAGTGTTCCAAATCAAAGGAGCACACAAGAAAGTAGTGAAGCAAAGTCCAAGGGACAAAACTTGTAGCAGATTGGCTGGCATGTCCAGGCTCAAAATCAGGGTTGTAAAGTTTTGCAAATCAAGCTACAAGGAGTGGGAGTTAATAGGCAGTTGTCAACGGAGAACTCTATTACGTGTTCTATTCTCTTTGCAGCCCACCAAGCTGTTGTTTTGGGAAGGGGAGGTAATTCCACACCCTCATTTTCAGAAAGCTACAGCAGCTGTGACTGCTGTATGTTGTTTTGCCTTACGTTTTTTGCCTATTCACATGTCCGTTTGGTGGTGCTGGAGCTGGCTACTTATCATCAGTCAGCATTTCTGAAGTTGGCTTTGTTGCTGGTTGCTCATCATTAGTCCCCTCCTGTGAATCTGAGAATGAAATTATTCCAATAATGGAATCAATGACATTGTTTCAAGGTCTTTGTTGTGATCTATGGAATGCTTGGTGTTTTCTTTGGAACAAGGATCTCCATGGCATACTCTACATCAGAGGCGTCAAACTGCTCAGCCCACAGGCCGGTTGCATCGTGCAGAGCCGTGCCCACCCCAGTTCTGGCAATGTGAAAAAAGTCGCGATATGTCACAACACGTCACGTGACTTAGCGAGTTTGACACCTGTGCTGTACATATTTATGGTATCTCATTAATTTCCATGATACTTATCATGTAAAGTGATGATTGGGGGAAAACAAGCACTTCTGAAACTAATCATGAGTGTATGTGGACACATTATAGAGAAAAATCATTGTTCTACATAAACCTGTACAAACCATGGTTATAGCGAACTGACATAGACAATTAGTTATAAAATCCATTACCAGGGCATTATATAGAAATTGATATGTAATAACCTTCCTTTCTTATATATTTTATTACTAGGTTGGCCAGGAACTTGAGGTGAGACCTGGCATTGTCTCAAAGGATAGTGAAGGAAAACTTATGTGCAAGCCTATTTTCTCCAAAATTGTATCTCTGTTTGCAGAACATAATGATTTGCAATATGCTGTACCAGGAGGCCTTATTGGTACGTCTGTTTTACATTTATGTTTAAGAGATCATAGAAGATACCAAGATAAAACTGTGGCTATGAATATACAGTTTCAATGTTTTTTTTATGCAACAGCTATATTTCTATACTTTCTAAAACCATTTTTAAAATAGTAGCTATATGTGCATTCTGTAGATATAAAGTAAATCAAGCTAAAAATGAATACTTTTCAGTTTCATTTAATAAGTTTCATTTATAGCACAGCACAAGGTGGTAGATAGAATTAAGATCTATCAACAAAAGAGGAAAATGTAAGGTTTTTTTAGTTTGTTCACCAATGGCTCTTGGTTGAAGGGGAAAGGAAACTATAACTCTTACATCACTTCAGTTCGTTTTACTATGTAGATGATTTAAGGAGTCTATATTCCTGGTAGTAATGCTGTTTTACTGTCAGCTGGGTCCTTACTAGCTTTCACTCCCCCCCCTCCCCCCGAGAATGTGTTTTGAACAACTTAGTGTCTTTCAAATCATCTAAAGCAAATGTTATAATATTCATTTATTAATACATATTTATGGAGTATTACAAATAAAATTATAAACGTGATAAAAGAAACTGAGGAACAGTGAAACATATAGGTAATCCCCGAGTTACCTTTGATGTTTCAGGCCTTTCCTGTATTTGCAAAGCATTTGCCATCTTTGCAAAAAGCCTTTACTGCCAAGAACGGAGCCCCCAGAGGGAGCACGCATCACTCCAGGGCTCTGTTTTCATAGAGAATGGAGGCCCTGGAAAAAATGTGCATCGCTCCAGGGCTCCATTTTTGTGGGGAAAGGCCTTGAGGAAAGGCCTTTGCTGAAGAGAATGGAGCCCTGGAGGGAGCTCACTCCGCTCTGGGGTTCCATTTTCGTCGGGAAAGACCTTTCCTCAAGGCCTTTGCTGAAGAGAATGGAGCCCCTGGAGGGAGTGCTCCAGGGCTCCATTTTCGTCTGCAAAGGCCTCCTCACACTCTATGGGGCTCTTTGAATTGGCACCCCATAGGTGCATAAACACTTTTCGGCCAGAGGCTGAAAGCTGCTGAGGGCCATGATTTCTTGCGACCAGGTACCCATCCACTTTTGCAGAGAATGGGTGCCTGAAGTCTCGCGAGATTAGAGCATCCAGAAGCTTCCAGTCTGTGCGTGCAAACGCTTTTCTGTGCCGAGCCTGAAAGCCCTTGGAAGAGACTCACCGAGGCTGCCCACCGCTCCTGGAATGGCAGGCAGCCCGGTGAGTCAGAGAAGCCGAGCAGGGCGCACTCGTCCTGCTTTCCCTCTGCTCTCCCTGGGGGCAGGCAAAGAAACAGGCTGGAAGGGAGACAGATCTTCACAAGGTAAGTGACCCCGCACAGCCAGATGGGGGGAGGAGCAATTGTGGGGACCCCAAGGGAGGGAGAATGCGTATTCGATTAGCGAATGTGTGGACAAAAGGAGTGGTGGCATTCAAGGTACGCCATTCACTCCTACGAATCCTCGGGTTACGAATGGAATGGGCAGACTCCATTACATTCATAACTCGAGGACTACCTGTTTATGTGGCCTAAATAGCAGAATCTATTTTTTGGCAAATTCATTAGAATTATTAAACTATACTTACAAGATCAAGAAAAAGAAAAGAATCCATTGGAATAAATTTAAATAAATAAATATTACCCTAAAAGCACTGAATGGAGTCTGTTGATTTAAAAGTAAGTTAATAATTGAAAACCTGTTGCTTTTTTAAAATAAAAGTATTTTGTTATTAGGTGTTGGTACCAAGATTGACCCAACTTTGTGCCGAGCTGATCGAATGGTAGGGCAGGTTTTAGGTGCAGTTGAAGCACTACCTGAAATATTCACAGAGCTTGAAATTTCCTACTTTTTGTTGAGGCGACTACTGGGTGTCCGTACTGAAGGTGACAAGAAAGCTGCCAAGGTTAGTTAAATTATTTCTGGTGAATCTGGACATTCTGTAAATTTCTGTATTTTAAAAGGGATACTTGCAAATTTAAAATGGCACAAATTGCACGTCTTTAAAATTCTTAACTACTTGTTGTAGGTGCAAAAATTATCTAAAAATGAAGTCCTAATGGTAAACATAGGATCTCTTTCAACTGGAGGACGGGTCAGTGCGGTGAAGGCTGATCTGGGGAAAATAATGCTAACTAATCCTGTATGCACTGAAGTAGGAGAAAAAATTGCCCTTAGTCGAAGAGTTGAGAAACACTGGCGGTAAGTTGATTTGAAATAAAACATAATGAATACTATATAATGAATTATCACTATGAATACATTTTAAACTAAACACAAATTATTGGATGAATATAACAGAAAAAGCAGATAATATAAAGTTAGTATCTATTCTGCTGGATGTAATCCATGATAATTAATACTAATTAATAACTTTGTTGGACCTGACATAATGTTTCAAAGTACACTGAACGCTATGTTTTTACATGCTGATAAATAGATATTACTTTCCAATCTACCCAACAGTTTTCCATTCATACCTACATCCTGCCATTCTATAGAAGTTGAGAGAGTTTGTTGAGAGTTGCCTCAAATCACAAGATGGGTGGCAAATAAATTTAATATATAAAAATAAATTCCTCCGTAAATGTTTCAGATTACTTTTGTATTTTTGCAAACCCTTGTGTACCCTCTTATGCATAAATGTAACATTTTAACAACGTAAGAACCACTATTTAGAGATTGCAATTTGTATATATAATGGTAAAAATTCTAAGATTCAATAAAATAGTATTATAATAATAATTTCAATTACTGAAGTATCACACAACTCTAGGGACTGTTGTTGCTAGTGTTAATGTTTCTTATCAAATGTAATAAAATAACAAAGATGTTAAATAAATGAAACACAGGTAGTCCTTGATTGAAGACTGCCCTGTTTAGCAACTGCTCAAATCATAATAGCACTGAAAAAGTAAGTTTATAGTTGGTCCTCAAACTTATGATGGGTGCAGAATTCCAAGGTTATGGGATCACAATTCAGGCATTTGGTAACCAGCATCTATTTTTGGTCATCTCAGTTTCCCACACTCACATTATCACAATTTGTGATTTCATAGTTGGCTTTTGATACGAAGTCAATGGGGAAGGTGACAGTAATTGCAACTCACAGTCACCACGGGATGTTGCACTTAATGACTGCATGTGATTTGCTTAACTATATCAGAACTTACATAAGTCAGGCATGGTCACGTTTCACTTAACTGTTGCTTAGCCTCAGAGCTACCAGTTCCAACTGTCATTACGTGAGAATTTACCTGTATACAATGGTGTACAAAACATTTCATATTGGACCGATCAGACTTTGGAATTTTTTTTTCTGACAGTGGCCAATCCCAGCATTCCTAAGGTGATTCATGAATTATCCGGAATGAGAAATGATTACTAATGTTTGCATTAGCCCATTTTGTTTAAATCAGCCCATCTGGGGGATTAGTTTTCAAATGTTAAGTATTACTATTACCTATCCCTGAAATAAATGTTCTCATATTTCAAATATTTTGTGCATCATAAATATCAGGAAACCCAAGAATACATACAGTATACCTACTACCTGCTGTGTTAAAGTGTGTATAAAGGAGAAGAAAGTTTCTTACTGCTTGCAACTTTTTTTTCTTACAGTGGCAGGGAAAGACACATTGGGTATTTTTATTCAATCCTTTAGAACTGGGCTGGTCCCCAATCCCTGGGCTGGTTCACAGTGTGCCAGAAAACAAGCCTAAACTGTGATCAAGTAACTGAATTAGCTGTCAGTTTTAGAATTAAGAAGAAAAAGATCACAAACTATAAAGTGGAAGTAACCTCTGCACAATTGAAAGTTAAAGAGAGATGGGGAAATCTGGAGTCAGATTTCCCAGTTGGATAGGTTAATGTCAGGAAAAACTGAACCAAACTATGTTGCCCAGTTAACTGTCTGACACTGAAAGATGTCTTCCTGCCTCTTAGTCTGAGGAAATATTTTTTACTTAAATTTCAGAGATTGGCCTGCATAAACCTGGAGTTTCCTTATTTCTGCATGTAATACTTGGGAAGTGATATTTGTTCATGAAGTTAAATAACTAATTTGAAAACAATTAGGATTCAAGTAAAATTAGTATATATTGTATTTAGAGGATTTTCTTTTATTCTAATTTATTTTTGATACCTCTACGTTATTCTAATCTGCTTTTCTTGTTTTCCAGTTTAATTGGATGGGGACAGATTAGAAGAGGAGTGACAATCAAGCCTACTGTGGATGATGACTGAAAGCAAAAAAAAAGTTCTTCAATTTGTAAAGAATGATATGTGTTTCCATACAATTGGAATGCATTTTCAGTGAGAAAGCTGTTGCACAGATAATGTCCACATTGTATTAAAAATCAAATCTCTCACTAAAAGTCTTGACAGTATCTACAATAAATTAAACAAATTGGCAAAAATAGATCTAATTCTCCAGTATTTACTAAAACTAAATCTGTTTTGTGTTTATTTTATGTCAGTTTTTTAGAGACTGGGGCTGGCTATTTGATTTTAAACAATGTAACTCAAGACCCCATAATCTGATTTGAAATTTTGAAAATTGCTTGTTTTTTTCATTTAACTCTTATAGGTCATAGAGTAACAAAAAACTGAAATATTTGTCAATGAAACAAATTTAAACAAATAAACTTTTCTTGGAAGATGAATTTTCTTGTTGTATACCATACTTTGAACTTGTAGCAAATATGATTCTACATATTATTGAACGCTGTTATATCTACAGCTAGATGGTCCAAAACCACTGGTCCTATTTATCTGTCAGTAGATGTTTTTTTAAAAAGAAAACCCTCAAAAGAGAATTTTGAAATATAATTCTAATTATACAGCCAAAATAAAATATTTACAACCTCAATGGACAATATCCAAAAAGGGAAGTTAATTACTGTCTATTTTAATTATATTTGGAAAAGGCTGAAATTATTGTATAGAAATGCCGTATAACTGAATTGCAAGTTGAGAAGTGAAGAATGAGTTATATAGATGATCCAGTTTAATGTAATTATGATGCAATATTATATCAGTCATTTATGACATTTAGCTACTCAGTATCCTATAGGATTGCTAATAGAACATGAATACTTTAATTAACTAGATTTATACCCCACTAATAATTCTCAGCAGGTTTGGTAATATGTAAGTTATAAACATCCACAGTATGGCTAAATATAAATCACAATAAATCTCCAGAAATAAAATAACAAATAAGATAATACAGCAATACAGGATAGAACATTTCTTAAACTAAATGAATGCTTCCCTCAGTTCATTTTCAAAATCTTCATGATGGTCAATAAAGAAGGCAGCCTGATTTCTATCAGAAGTTATTCCAAAATATTGGAACGACCAAGGAAAAATTTCTAGCTTTGCCCCTTGCCCCAACTTCTTGAAAGTGAAGGATCAAAACTAATTTCTCCCTAAAGGATATTCTGGGTCACTTTAGTTCTGGTTAGAGCAGATGGTCCTGCATATACCCAGGTACTAAGACATTAAGAATATAGGACAAAAAATGTTAAATTGTACCTGGAAAACCAATCAGTAACCAATGCAGGGCTCACAGAATCAATGTTATTTATATACTTCCAATGCCAACAGCCAGTGAGTTGGGAGCTGCATTATGGACTATTTGCAGTTTCCAAATAAAAAATTTAAGGGTGACCCCATGTAAAGCACATTGTAATGTCCAACTAGGTGGCAATTTGTGTAATGGTGCTTAAAAGTTACAAGTCCTACAACTAGATAAAGATAACCCAATTAAACAAATGAGTCAAAACATATTTGTTCATTTATTTATTGAGGAAAATATTTTCTCTGAAATTCTTGATTTGGCCCCAACTGAAATAGTTTAGTTGGGGTGATACATTCATTTTGGTTATTGCAATTGATCCTAACTAAGGTAACTTTAAGCTCCTCCACTTTTCAGTGTCTCTTCTCTTGTCATAATTGAAATAGTATTCTTGATTGTTACCTGTCAGGTACAAAACCTGGCATTTCATGGAGTCAGCTATCTTGACAACCACATTTTTCTTGCAGCAGATTAAAAAATCTTGTTTTCCTTAACTCTTTTATTGCCTTTTGGTGTCCTATGACAGTTAATACCACATCATCTGCATAACCTTTCAGCATATATTCATCTCTGCAAATTTTCAAATCATATCCATCTTTGGTATGGGATGAATAAGCACAAAAATTTAGCATATATTATTGAAAGCAAGTTGGACAACAGTAGGAATATAACCTTGTCAGTAATTTGCCCACAGTGGTTTTGAGTCCTGTATCAGCCATACCAGTTTGGCTAAGGAAAAACAGTGGTTGTAAGCACTGATTTAGAAGTAATCAGTTGGGAGTCCTTCCAATTGGGCTATTAAACTGGTGTTACTGCTGTAATACTAAGTATTTAGCTGCATGGCAGTGACTCTTTATAAGACCCCTGCTTTACAAGCTCCTGATTGTCATTTCAGGACTGGGGTTGGAACTCCCAAAGTATCCTGGGAGGAAAGTCTGATGAAACTTGTGAATTCATGACCTCCATGGCAACTATGGTCCTTTTCAGATAATCTGAGTCTTACACACCTGGGAGGATATAGATCTGGTTTTTATTTCATACCAGATGAATTGTGTTCTAGAAATGAAAGATACTAATTAAATAATTTTCTCATCAAACTGCACTTCCACTGCCTTTGACTTCAATATAGATGGTGGACTTTTTCAAGTGGATCCAAAAATGTCCAGTAGTTTTCCTTCTAGTTGGTAAGATCTCAGAAATTGAGCAAATCAACAATAGCATGGCCAAATGGATGCAGTATTTAGACACAATTGATATGCAGCAATGGAAATTCAATGGAAAAAATAGATTTACAGTGAATGTTGTACTTTAAAATGGTACGTTTTACTAATATTACTCCAGTATTGGTTCCTAAACTGACAGCTAATTTTCTAAAAAGTATTGGTTATGTAACAACCAAGTTGGATCAGTATTCCATACTTAATGGTACTACTGTAAAGTCCAACAATTTTGAAAAATGATTTACAACCCAAGTTCTAAAAGGTGAACTTCTTTTCTGTTAAACATCATGTTAAATACATATAATTTCCTCAATAAAATAATGGCAAATTATGTTGTGGGATTATAATGTCTCAAATAACTTTGCATATGAATAATAAAATTTACACAGAATTTAAGTCAATATAAAAACCATTTTTGAACTAAATTTCATTTATGGGTTTTTATCAAATCCAAAATTTGAATTTTTCTTAATATAGAATAGTGGACCAGATGACGAGCCTTTTCTGTTTTGGTCCTTACTCTGTTTGGTCCCTTCCTCGTGGATTCCCAAAAGCTGCCAAAACAGCCTAATTCTCCTAATTTTTTTTTTTACTCTACTTAATTGTTGGAGGTGTTTATCTTGATGAGTATTTACAGTTTTGTATTGTTTAATATTATTCCTCTAACTGGGGCAGGCTATAAAAAACCATGAACAAATACATAATATAATTAAAGTAAATTTTTCAGTACAACATATTTTAGGTAATGAATTATTGCAACTTGATTCTGGAATACTGTTATAAATTTTTTGTGATATGCTTGCAAGATTATTTGAGCATAAAGTTACTCATTTGCTCTGAACCTAATTCCATTATTGGTAAGCTTTATGTGAAGTATCCTGAGTAATGAATGGCCCCTGAAGGGCAATCTGAAATACCTTCGATTTAATATTAAAACTTTTTCAAGCAGAATATGGAATTGTGTTTTTTTTCATTTTTAATTTTTGTACGAATAATGCAGCTGCTACACTCTGCAAGTATTTGTGTGAATGGTTTAAAAATAGTTTGCTATTTTCTATCCTTGAAATTTGCATATATTGGATTTTCTCCTGTTCTATAGTTTTGAAATAAGTCAGATTCTATTCTGATAGGTTTATCCTGTCTCCTTTAAGGTTTTGGTCTAGGAAAATACTTAATAATTTTCTCAGATCGTTCATTGATCTATTTAACTACAAAACACACCTAGTATGTATTTTACTGGGATTAGTATAGGACTTCAAGGAATTTTTGCCATGAAAACAAAATTTCTGGGGGACAAAAACACAGCCTTAACCTAGGATTGGTCCTCCTGTTGCATTGCTTCTAGAGATCCCTTGGAAACAAGTGTTTACATTGTCTTAAATACTGTATTACTCATTCCATCATAAAAATTCTAAATTCAAAATATCTTGATTTTCCAGAAACAAATTATTTTTCTAGGTTTGGAGACTATGCCAAAGAACACAGGTTGATTATTGTTTGTTGGTTAATAAACAAAAAGAGAAAATGGTTAACAAAAAAAGGCTTGGCTTACATATCACACTACCGTAAGTAATATGTTCGTCTTAATTCAACAAATTAAGTTTTATTCAAACAAATCATAGCTTAGGATAATATACAAAACTTCCTACTATCTGTAGTACAAGTAAGGATTGTAATCACCTTGCAACTGAAGATATACTTTGGGAGCTTAACATTAACTGATATAGTGGTATTGTCCTATCATAGTTGCATTTGAGCCAATATCAACAGGACCGTTAATATAACTGCTGTTCTTCATAGCTTACATACAATTGCAGACTTTTCAAATTGGCTAAGAATTGCACAATGTGGAAATAAATCTATACTGTTCATAATGTAATTTCCAAGCCTTATTTCTTCTATGCTTATCATTTTTGTGATTGTTGATCCTTTTATAGTTTTATATTTTTGTACATTAGTGTATCATAAAAACTGTGCAAACCAGCACATTTTATTTGTTTACTAAGGTTTACTGATCAGACCAAAAGATCCCAAGTCAGAATTTTGTTTGCAATTAGATGCTTCTTGAAAGCCTCAAGTTTTAAAATGGATTTCATGCAGACACTTGATGAAAAACCATAGCAGTCTTTATCTCCCTACATCTGTTTAATCCTATTTTTAATTCTAAATTGAATGCCCATTGTTACATCATGTGACACTGAATTCCATAAACTATGGTATATAAAGTGTTCTTTATGAGGGTAGATAGTTGCTCCTGACTACTTCAACTTTTAATGCTGTTCTTCTATCCCCCTAAATGTTGTACGTTTTATTAAACCAAATGTTATTAAAATAACAGTAAACCATCCAATTAAAATAATATTAGGGAAACAAGGTACACAACAATTTACTAAATGTGGTAATGTATTTTATTGCTAATAATTGAAGATACACCGCATAAACTATAAGAATAAAAGAAGTCTTCTCTAACCTTGTCATCCCCTTCCAGAGGATGGATTTCAGTTCCCAGAATTCCCCAGCTAGTTTGACTATACTGTACCTGAGAATTTTGCAACTTGAGATTTACTTTTTTAACTTTAAAAATGCTATCTAAACTTAATAGAAAATATATTTTGAACATTTATAACATAAAGCGAAGACATAAAAATTGTGTTCTGCTATTAAAGGACACATTTTAAACAAAGAATTAAATGAGATACAATGCATATGTGATCTGCACCTTAGGTCTCCGAAGGAAATGAGCCTTAATTTGATCCACAATCATATCAAGTATCCACAATTTGATTTTGATATCTGAAAACAGAACTGTACAAACCATCTACATAACTTTTAAATAATTGTGTCATTATAGATTGTTACAATGAACAGTAAATTTAAAGTTTGCAACTATGAAACGAGATTAACATTTCGAAACATTTTACAACAAAAAAAACTAAAAGACACACTGGCACCCAATGTCTAATAATCGCAAAATTTGTATTTGCTAACTAAAATTGCACATTCTGCTTTGGAAAAGTAGCTGTACATCAATAGTACACCTGATTCCCTATAAAACCAGAAACAAAAAAAGTGGTAGATAGCTGCATTTACCAAAACGATTGATATATATGAACCGGTCTTAAAGCATTGTACTTTCATTTTCCTGGTTTCCTATGTAAGAAAAATGTCTGTTCTCGATCAAATGGGAAAGGGGAGGGAAGAGACAGACAGCGGGACAATACTTTCATTAAAAATGCCGTAATAAGGTACCTCTTATTTTCATATTCAAAAGGCTGCGGATAAATTTATTTTCGGTGAGCGAGGGGGATGTGTTACGATTCGGGAGGCGGGGGTGCCCGGGGCAATGCCTGTGGAGAAGCCACCCCAAAATGTTGGGGATTTTCCAGGCCTAAACAACTCCTCATTCCCCGGCGCCGAGTTGAGCAAGTCTGAGCCCGGAGCGGAATTTTACGGCCGAGCTGGAACGGAGGCGGCGGCAGGAGCGGCAGCTGCAGCGGGAGGGGCTGGCAGGGACCCACCGCCCTTCTACTTCATCCACCCGGCCCGGCCCGGTTCCTTCTCGGTCGCGCGTCCGGCCCGGCCCGGCCCAGGGCCGAAGAGCAGGCGGCTCAAGCAGCAGCGGCGCCGGCAACTCCTTCCGCATTTCCCTGGGTCTCTCTCGGGCAGTGACGTGACGTGCTGACGGCTGCCCGGCCCGGGGAGCTTGGCCGCTTCCACTCAGCTCCGAGCTCGGCCCCTCCCTCCCCTTCGCTCCCGCCCGCCCGCCCCGCCGCCGCCGCCGCCGCCGCGACACTACCACCGAGATCGGCCCAGCTACGCGGAGAAAGGCCTCCCAGAGCCCACCGCCACCGCCCCGCCTGGTAAGCAGCACGGGACAGGCCCGAGCTAGGCCCTTACCCCTACGCGGAACCAGGCCTCGGCGCCTGCTTCGGTACAGGCCCCGAGAAGGCCGCAGCTAGGCCGCGCGGCGTTCCTTCTTGCAGGAACGGGCCGGAAACCTTGCAGGGGGGTCGGGCAGCTGTAACTCAGCTTCCAGAGAGGGAAAGGCGGTGGGCTGTTGTAGCTTGCACGAGGAGTGTGGGCCAGGCATTCTTAGGGGCAGCGGGACCAGGCCTGAATCGGAGGGAGAACTGCTAGGAGGAGGAGACAAGATGGCGGCGGCAAGGGAGGCCGAGGAAGAGTGCCGGACGCCATCTTGAATTAATCGCTTCTGGCCCCAGACAGTCCCCATTACAGGCGGGCAGGGCAGGGCGGAGACGGCGCCAGTGGGGGAAGCTTGCCCCTCCCCTCCCTCTCTTTCTTGTGCCCAGTTGTCCTGCTCGGCTGCTCCCGAGCCCTGCATACTTTAGTCCCGCCACATTCTTCCCCTTCACGTAACATCGAACGGGTGCAGAGGCATTTTCTACCTATTATTGCTTTGCCTCCTAGCCCTAAGTGTCAGACAATGACCGACGGAACACGAGTGATTATTCACATAGCCCCCCCCTCCCCATTATGTTGATACTGGAGGGGCGGCTTGTAGCGCCAGGTGTTCGGTTTTGTCCCGATGGTTTTGTCCCCGCAAAAAACAATTTCCTAACTATGAATAGATACCTGCCAGTGGCGAGAGATATCGAGGAAAATAAGTCTGGGTCAGTTGCATTAATTAAGAAAAGCTGATTGCTTGACAGGAATAGTGGTGGAAGCACTATTAGTGGAAGCATAGTGCTGCCACGGCTTAAGCACCAGAATTAAATTCAAAATCCCATCAGAAATAAGCTTTCAAGTGCACACACATGTGCAGAGAGAAAGTAGTGAAGGAAACCTATGCTCTGATAAATTCATTAGTAATTATGTGTCAAAAATCCTCTGGCCTCTGTTCCTCATTTGATAATTTTATATTAGTAATCATCAAGCTTTACATACAGTGAGGGGAAAAAATATTTGATGCTCTGCTGATTTTGTACATTTGCCCACTGACAAAGAAATAATCAGTCTATAATTTTAATGGTAGGTTTATTTTAACAGTGAGAGACAGAATAACAACAAAATAATCCAGAAAAACACATTTCAAAAAAGTTATAAATTGATTTGAATTTTAATGAGTGAAATAAGTATTTGATCCCCTATCAATCAGCAAGAGTTCTGGCTCCCAGATGTCTTTTATACAGGTAATGAGCTGACATTAGGAGCACTCTCTTAAAGGGTGTGCTCCTAATCTCAGCTTGTTATCTGTATAAAATACACCTGTCCACAGAAGCAATCAATCAATCAGATTCCAAACTCTCCACCATGACCAAGACCAAATAGCTGTCCAAGGATGTCAGGGACAAGATTGTAGACCTACATAAGGCTGGAATGGGCTACAAGATCACAAAGCAGCTTAGTGAGAAGGTGACAACAGTTGGTGCGATTATTCACAAATTGAAGAAATACAAAATAACTGTCAATCTCCCTCGGTCTGGGGCTCCATGCAAGATCTCACCTTGTGGAGTTTCAAGATTGTGAGAATGGTGAGGAATCAGCTCAGAACTACACAGGAGGATCTTGTCAATGATCTCAAGGCAGCTGGGACCATAGTCACCAAGAAAACAATTGGCAACACACTATGCCATGAAGGACTGAAATCCTTCAGCGCCTGCAAGGTCCCCCTGCTCAAGAAAGCATATGTACAGGTGCACCTGAAGTTTTCCAATGAACATCTGAATGTTTCAGAGGAGAACTGGGTGAAAGTGTTGTGGTCAGCTGAGACCAAAATCGAGCTCTTTGGCATCAACTCAATTCACCATGTTTGGAGGAGAAGGAATACTGTCTATGACCCCAAGAACACCATCCCCAGTGTCAAACATGGAGGTGGAAACATGCTTTGGGGGTGTTTTTCTGCTAAGGAGACAGGACAACTTCACCGCATCAAAGGGACGATGGACGGGGACCATCAAATCTTGGGTGAGAACCTCCTTCCTTCAGCCAGGGCATTGAAAATGGGTCATGGATGGGTATTCCAGCATGGCAGTGACCCAAAACACACGGCCAAGGCAACAAAGGAGTGGCTCAAGAAAAAGCACATTAAGGTCCTGGAGTGGCCTAACCAAACGTCAGCTTCGAAACCTTAATGGCCTGGAGAGGATCTGGAAAGAGGAATGGGACAAAATCCCTCCTGAGATGTGGGCAAACCTGGTGGTCAATTACAAGAAATGTCTGACCTCTGTGATTGCCAGCAAGGGTTTTGCCACCAAGCACTAAGTCATGTTTTGCAAAGAGGTCAAATACTTATTTTACTCATTAAAATGCAAACCAATGTATAATTTTTTTGAAATGTGTTTTTCTGGATTTATTTTTTTTTGTTATTCTGTCTTTCACTGTTAAAATAAACCTACCATTAAAATTATAGTCTGATCATTTATTTGTCAGTGGGCAAACGTACAAAATCAGCAGGGGATCAAATAATTTTTTCCCTCACTGTAAATACTAGGATGGCTAACAATTTATTATTTGAAGTATAGGGAGTTGAAAAGCAGCTTAGAGATTTTTTTTCCTGTGGGTTGATATGTGAAGTAGATAAATTGGATTATTAGATATAAAACCCTCAAAAGTGACCATTGTTTTGAAACAACACACTGCAGTCAGTAACAAGCATCTGAAAAACAAATAGGATAGACAATAGCTTGTGAGTAATAAGGGTTGATGCGAAGAATACTAACTTTTCTAGAAAAATAAAATATTAGTCCAGATTTCTACAGTAAAGATGTAGAATGTATTTATGGGAATACTTATTTCAACAGATGCATTCACAAAGACACGAGCAGAAAAACTTTTTTTATCATTGTGAAATGAATGGAAGCAGGAATGTATGCCAGACACTATAGTAATACATTTTAGCATACTGTATTCAGGATTCAACAAAGTCAAGAAAATAAAAAGTTTTAATTATCCAGAAGCTTTAGATATTAAAATGGATGAGATTAAGAAAATACAGTTAGTACTTGCACTATTTGATACAGATTATACCAAAAGATTATAGTCTAACAGAAAATGCCACAATGTTCATGGATGGGGAGAAAAGCATGAAGTGTTACAAAGAAGGTATTGATATTTTGCTCTGGTACAAGTGAATTCTCCCATTGCTTAAAGGAGGCAATGAAGGGACACCAACATATTAGCCATTCTTTTTGTGCTTCTCAGGAATGGGGCAAAAAGTTCAAATCTCAAGAATGTGACAATTTCTTTTTCCCAATGCAGCTCTGATTGCAATATATGTACCATGTGCTAGTCTGGGACACTTATAAATCTATGCAAAACATATTTGTTTTACTTTTATAGACATTGTGACTGATGAGATTTAAAGGCCATGGATGAGGATGGGCTTGAACTACAGCCACATGACCCACATGCGTTTTTTGATCCAACAGGTATGTAAGAAAATAATATGTAAGCTTCTTTTCCTAAACTCTATAACTATTAGGTCTTTAGTCATGAATCCACATTACTTTATTACCCAAGTCTGGATTTAATTTATTTAATAGTTAATAATCTAATTTAGAACTATTTTAGAATAGTTAATCTATTTTGAGGCTAAATATACAAATATATATGTTTCAAATATTTACATATTGTTATGTACCATAATAAAGGCAAGATAAAGGCAAGATAACTAGCAATGTGAGAAGGCAGCTTATGAAATGTCTGTGAAACTGATTGAAAAATAGGTTATCAATTATTAGCTTTTAAAATAGCTTTTTACCTTCTATCACACTAAATTATTTTGAGAAAATATCACTGGTTGCTAACAAGTAGGAAGAAAACTATAAAATACAGGTAGTTCTCAACTTATAATCTTTCATTTAGTGACCATTCGAAGTTACAACAGCATTGAAAAAAGTGATTTATGACTGTTTTTCACAACCGTTGCAGCATCCTCATGGTCACATGATCAAAATTCAAATGCCTGGCAATTGTCTCATATTTATGACGGTTGCAGTGTCCTGGGTCATCTTTTGCGACCTTCTGACAAAGTCAGTGGGGAAGCCAGATTCACTTTATAACCATATTACTAACTTAACAACTGTGGCAAAATGGTCGTAAAATGGGGCAAAACTAACATAACCGTCTCTCTTAGCAATAGAAGTTTTGGCTCATTATAGTCATAAGTTGAGGACTACCTGTATACATGACTTCCATGATTTGCACCTGATAAATGGATCAAGACGAGTAAAGCCCTTCAGATTAAATTTGTTTCTGATATGCCAAATAAGCTAAGCGATATCCCTGCTATCATAATCAAA
Source organism: Protobothrops mucrosquamatus (assembly GCF_001527695.2). NCBI lineage: Eukaryota > Metazoa > Chordata > Lepidosauria > Squamata > Viperidae > Protobothrops > Protobothrops mucrosquamatus. The sequence continues at coordinate 520,180 of NW_015386293.1, forward strand.
ATTTGCTGATTTTCCCTCAAGTAAGATTTATGATTATATAGGACTGATTATAATTTATATATTTCAGGAGCTGATGAAACGCATTTGAACGGAGATGAAATCGTTGTCGAAATACAGGAAACTGTATATGTATCAGATGTAGAAGATTCCGATATAGCTGTACATAATTTCGTCCCTGATGATCCAGATTCTGTAGTAATTCAAGATGTCATTGAGGACGTTGTTATAGAAGATGTTCAGTGTCCAGATATCATGGAAGATACAGATGTGTCTCAAACTGTCATTATTCCTGAACCAGTGCTGGACACTGATGTCACCGAAGAAGTGTCTTTGTCACACTGCAGTGTTCCAGAAGATGTTTTATCATCTGAAATTACAGCTTCAGCCATGGCAATACCTGAACATGTACTCACAAATGAATCAATACATGTACCTGATATTGAACATATGGAACATGTTCATGACCATAATAATGTTGTAGAAGCAGAAATTGTCACAGATTCTCTTGGAGAAGATGTAGTTTCGGAGGTCTTAGTGGCAGACTGTACTTCTGAAGCTGTAATTGATGCCAGTGGAATATCTGTGGAGCATGATGAAAAAAACAACTGTGAAGACTATCTGATGATTTCCTGTAAGTGTCTGGGTAAACTATTTTAAGGACTATAGTTTAAACTACAGAATTTTTCATCTTTGCTACTCTGATTGATTTTGTTCTTGGATTTTTGCATTGCTAATGTAATCTAATCAATACAATATGTAGGCAGTTTTAGATCCTGACATTTCATGTATCGGGAATGTAACAAACACATTTTAATTCTATCACCATTCTACATAATAATTGAATTAGCTTCTGGTGGCCTGATATAAAAATAATTTGTTTGGTAACAAGAACAATTTTGTTCTTAAAAATAATTAATTTAAAGTTAAAATAATAAAATTAGCATCAGTATCCATGCCTATGGCTCTAACATTATTTAAAAAAACTTTGCAGGGAACATTCCCATTTCATTGGGACTGGGATATCTATATTAGTATCACTTTAGTGGGAAGATAACAGTATTCCGTGCACTTCAGCGCATAGTCATGCCAGTCACATGGCCACGGTACCATCTTTGGACAACACTGGCTCCTTTGGCTAGGAAATGGAGATGAGCTCCGCCTCTTAGAGTCAGACACAACTGGATAGGGGAAACCTTTACCTTTTTTACTATTAAAATATCCATTTGTTGCTGCATCAGTCACCTATCATTCTTTGACCATTGGGCTGCAAGCCTTGAAATAATGTGCAAAATCCATCACTTGACACCTATTATTACTAAAATCATAAGAGTTCTTACTGTACGTTTTTGAGACTGATAGACTACTACTTTCCACTTACTCATAGGATCTGGAATGCTCTTCTTCCCAAATTTGCAAGGTACCCGTTCTTACATTATTTAGTTCCTACTGGAAATCCAGAGCTTTTATGAATCATCCTTATATGTAAATGTTGTTAGTTATGTTTTATTTTCCATTGTTCCATTTTTTTAATGAATAAAGGTTATATATTATTTTAATCTATTCTTGTATTTTAATAATTTTAGGTTTAAGATGCAGTTGTTGAAGAATCTATAGAGATATATTAAATAAATGTCTCTGTTTAAATGGTTGCCTGCAGAAATACAGGATGGAGAGTTAACTGGCAACAGTTAAAGGATTGAAGAAATATTGATTTTTGGTTTTTTGGTTTTTAATCAGAAGAGAATAGAGGAAGCATACAGTGATGAAGAGTAGATGCGTAGTGAACATGTTAGCAAAAGAAAAAGCATGAAGTGGGAGGATCAAATATGCAGGTAGTCCTCAAATTACAACCACAATTGAGTTCAAAATTTCTGTTGCTAAGCAAGACAGTTGTTAAGTGAATTTTGCCTCATTTTACAACCTTTCTTGCCACAGTTATTAAGTGAGTCACTGCAGTTGTTTCACAGTTGTAACATGGTTGCTAAGTGGCTCTGGTTTCTCCAATGACTTTGCTTTTCAGAAGGTTGCAAAAGATGATCACATGACCCCATAAATACATGCCAGTTGCCAAGTGTCTGATTTTTGATCACATGCCCATGGTGATGTTGCAGTGGTTGTAAGTGTGAAAAATGGTTATGTCACTTTTTCAGTGTGGTTGTAACTTTGGCCACTAAATAAATGGTTGTAAGTCGAGGACTACCTATACCTGGAATATTTCCTAAATACTTTATATAAATGTGCACCCTCTAATTGTCCAATATTTCTAGGCAAATAAATACAGATCTTACGAAGAAAGTTATTAGTATCACTGATTAACAGGCAACATGTTGCAGTCTATTTCTAAGCTCTTGATTTACTGTTCCATGTTTATTGCTGAGTTCAGTGTCTTTTGCAGGATAATGATAATATGCTTTGTTGCCTTTTTCTTAGTAGTACTATTGTTTGCCAGATGCAGAATTGCAATATTATCTAAAGTTGTTGAAAAATACAGTCTTAGACAAAAGAACTATCCCTGCATCATTATCAAGGCCGTATTATACACTGGAAATCTAGGAGTAATCTTTCATAATGTGATAGCAGCAGACCAACAGTAGATGATGTGCGGATTTCTCTATATCCTCTTAATGATTGATTTGCCTTTTTTTTTGTAATAAAATGTAGGCTGCTAGATTCTTATTATGCATACGTGTGTTATCATCCTTATTTCCTAAAAATATATTTTACTTTCTTGTGGAAATGCTGTGAAACTAAGAAAAACAGGAATGATATAGCAGGTCTGAATAAAGGTAATTGATTTTGTAGGATGAAGATGATGAATGCTTTGATAAATTTGAACAAAAGATTAATATATTTCAGAATAGAATAGAATAGAATAGAAGCTGGAAGGGACCTTGGAGGTCTTCTAGTCCAGCCCCCTGCTCAAGCAGGAGAACCTATACCATCTCAGACAAGTTAATGTCAAGTCTCTTCTTAAAAATCTCCAGTGTTGGAGTGCCCACGATTTCTGGGGGTAAGCTGTTCCACTAGTTGATTGTCCTCACTGTCAGGAAGTTTCTCCTTAATCCCAGGTTGCTTCTCTCTTTGATCAATTTCCAACCATTGTTTCTTGTCCTGCCCTCTGGTGCTTTGGTGAACAACCTGGCCCCCTCTGCCTTGTGGCAGCCCCTCAGATACTGAAGGAATTTCATCTACATCGAGGTGTATAAAGTAGCATTTCATAGATTAGTGATAATTGCATGTTGTGCTTCAGTGAATTGTGATAATGGGATAACTAACATTTAAAATTAATGCAATTGGGGGGGTGAAAAAGTATTAGGTGACATGAATAGATGGTAGAAACAAGATAAGCATGACCATTCATGCCTACCTATTCAAAGGATTGATTGATTTTATAGTTCACGGTGAAACACTGAGAGGCTTAGTGAAGAATACAAAAATAATACGTTTTGAATGAGGAGCAGATTATTAGGGTTAGGGTTGGGGTTAGCATGTGTAGCATGAGTATGAGCTTGAATAGAATGAGCATTAGTAGCATGAGTAGTGAATCTTGGGAAGAAAAGGAACAAGGGAAAATAGGATGACTGCAAGAAGATAAAGTACAAAGACTGCTTGTAAACATTAGAAAATGAATTTATTTCACAATAGAATGACTGGAAAGTGGACATCAGGAAATGTGGAAACGTCTTGGGAAAATGGAAAGAATTAAGTGAAGAGTTATACCAGGGGTAGGCAACCTTGGCTCTTTTATGACTCGTGGACTTCAGCTCCCAGAATTCCTGAGCCAGCATAGCATAGCTGGCTCAGGAATTCTGGGAGCTGAAGTCCACGAGTCATAAAAGAGCCAAGGTTGCCTACCCCTGAGTTATACTAATGAGAAGTACACAAAAGGATTGTGAAATTGTGAGGCAAAAGGCTGTGAATGAGAAAAAATACATATATTGTAATATAATTATTTCTGTGTGGATAAAAACAATTACAAAAATGAAATTATATGTTTAATATATAAACATATAAGAAATGCTTGTAAATCTGTCAGAAGTATGTTATCCTGATAATATTATTGATTTTCTTGTAGTGGATGATGCTGTCAAAACCGACGCTGACAATTCTGTTGACCTTAAATCTGAGTCAGAAAGTGATCCATGTAAAATGGACGGCATTTGCCCAGAAGTCATCAAAGTCTACATTTTCAAAGCTGATCCTGGAGAAGATGACATAGGTGAGGATTTCTTTAAATATATATATATATATATATTTTCGTGCTTGGAGGTCTCAAGATGAAAACTGAATCTTTAAGAAATGTTCTGAGAATTTGTCGTACTAAAAGTGAAAAGAACCCTGAAACACTCTATGAATGGCATCCCTAACAACTGCACTTTTTATTACTATTATGCATGTAGTGTACCATATATAGAGCCAGTTTGGTGTACAGTAGTGGTTAAGGTCTGGTCTAGGCTTCTTTTATGCATGAAAGCAGACTGAGTGACTTTGGACCAGTTAATCTCTCAGCCCAACTGACCCCACAGGGTTGTTGTGGGGAAAAGAAAAGGCAGGCATATTATGTATGCTTGTCCCCATGGGGTATATATATATTTAAAAGTGGGATAAAAATCTACTAATATCAGTTAAACTTCAGTCAGTTATCTCACTTTGTAAAAATACAGACTATGCACTTAGTCTGTAATCCTATAAATTTACTAAATATAATGAAGCTTATATTTCAGTAGGATTTTCATAATATCCTTCTTGTTTTACTCAGTTCTTTCCAAATGTCTAATGTCTAGTTGACAGAAGCTTCTCTCACACTTTTTAAAAATTTGTGTTACTATATTTTTTTCCAGTTTCTTGAAGTTGAACCATAGTGTAATAGAAGCATATTCTTACAAATAATGTTGCTAATTCTTTTTAACATAGGAGGCACAGTAGACATTGTGGAAAGTGAATCAGAAAATGACCATGGTGAATCTTTAATTAATCAAAATAGCAGTGTTCGCATTCCAAGAGAAAAAATGGTCTATATGACAGTAAATGATTCTCAGCATGAAGATGAAGATTTAAGTAAGTATGTGACCTTCTTTTGGGGTAAAGGTTTTAAAAATTATACAAAACACACATTACATGTTGTTTCTTCTATTAGATGTTGCTGAAATTGCTGATGAAGTCTATATGGAAGTGATAGTAGGAGAGGAAGATGCAGCAGCGACTCATGAACAGCAAATTGATGACAGTGAAATCAAAAGCTTTATGCCAATAGCTTGGGCAGCAGCTTATGGTAGGTCATTATTCTCAAAAATTAAAGATTACCTAGTAAGAATATTGGTTTCTGGTCTTCTTATTCAGAAAATTAAAGTAATCTTTCTGGAGTGGTGTCCAGTATTTCTGCCAGGATTTACATATAAGAATACATATATATTATTTGACTCTTGATTGAAAGGAAGTATGATTTATTTGAAACTAGAGGAATTAAGAAGAAAACTGTAATAAGCAACCAACTCTATTTCTATTATAATTAGTAGTAAAAATAAAAAAGAACAATTTAGCATCTCTTTTAAGTCTTTTTCTGCAGATAGTTGTGCAAAAATAGATAATTAATTCAACCTTGGAGAGTTTTTTCAAATCGTGAGACTTGGCATTTGTTAAGTGTACTCAATATTTTGAATCAGATAAGTAACAACAAAGTTTACCGACCTCCTATAAAATTTAGATTTTTGTCATGTTAATTATACTTATTTTCTTTTTGTCAGAACTTCCAGCCTGGGTCCATTTCTTTTACATGCATCCATCAATGTGGGACATACTTTTATGCTCTCATCCATAAGGGTGGAGGGTTGCTAGTTGACTTATTCCCTACATATTAACATTGAAGTAGAAACAATATAATAATCAACCATATGGCTACAATATTTATGTACATCTTCCAGTGGCCTTGGAAAAACAGACTCTTGTAATTGGATTCTATGGTGTCTGTTTGCCAAGAGCATCTATCTTTTATAATATTCTTTCTACCTGTATATTTGTCATGACGTGATTAAATTCATGCTGTGAATATGTATGTATAATACTTGAGGCTCTTTGCATAGTCAAGTGAGAACAGTGAACAATATATATTGGCAAAAGCTACACATGAATAATTCACGGAAGAGAAGAAGGTGTTGGTTTTTTTTTTAATCTGAATGTTGCTTATTGTCTTTATTGACTACAAAGAAACCCAAATATATTTATTAACAGAGAGCTAATTATACAGACTTACCTTTTAAAAATATAAAAATCATATTCAGAGATAGTATGTGGACTAATCCTTAGAATGCTAAATTCTGTTCCACACTAGGAAATAATGATGCAGTTGAAAACCGAAATGGAACTGCAAGTGCCCTCTTGCACATAGATGAGTCTTCTAGTCTTGGGAGGCTAGCAAAACAAAAACCAAAGAAAAGGAGAAGACTGGAATCCAGACAATATCAAACAGGTAATGAACTCAGCTTTTGTTTGCTTGAAAATAGAATTGAAATGGAAATGCATTCTCTATTAGCATATTTAAAAGCACAGCCATCTATACACATTCCTGGTGGGAGTTTAGTATAATATTGCTGCTATGTTGGGGCTGTAATACCACCACACAAATTTTATTTTTTTTCAAATAACTGATTTTTTTCAGGATGACAATTATTATCGAATGCTTTAAAATAAGAAAAATGGAAGAGAAATAAAACCAGGGATTGGCTAATAAAGGATGGTGAATAATAGACATAAGGGATCATTTTTGAATATATGGACACATGTTCTCTGGATACATCCAAATAATGTGACATAAATTTTTGAACACAGAATACATTTTTCTAACAATTTTTAAAAAATCCCTGTTTTTTTTAATCTTTTGCTTAGGGAAAGATTTGGTTCAAAATCTTATAAGTTGTAGGTACATACAAAAAAACACCAAGTGAGTTATGCCAACTAATGCATTGCTTACAATTCTCAGGATATGATACACGCTTTGAAAAGAGGTTGACACAAGTGGACTTGTCAACAGAAATGTACAAGTTATGTCCTAACATACAACATGGAAAGAAAATGAAGCTGCACTGGCATAGCATTCAAGAACTTATTGAAGGAAGGCAGGAATTAAAGGAAATCATCCCAGGCATACTGCAAAGTCACATTGGTACACTATACAAGTGGGTTTTGGTGGGACAGAAAATGGGAAGGTCTGCAATTCTCCTGCACTCCTTTGGACAGAGAGTTCTGATGTCATTCCTGGGATCTGCTGGAGCCATTTTTCCAGCTTAGAAGTCACAGCTCTAAGTGCTCTTACTGGGACCATTTTGGCCATTACTCCCCCCCCCCAGATACACATACATATAATTAGAGACAATTTGGTGTACTGCTTAGAGCATCAGGTTAGAAATAAGGAGTTTTAGTCCTGCCATAGGCACAAAGCTGGCTGGGTGACCTTTGGCTAGTCACTTTTCCTCAGCCCTAGGAAGGAAGTAATAGCAAACAATTCCTGAAAAACCTTGTCAAGAAGATTCTGAAAATTAGACACCATTGAATGGAAGAAATACCATATACTGTTGTACACACACAAACACAAATACACTACATAATTGCTTCCCAATGTCCATTGTTAATTTGGTTACAGGGCTACATGGTCACAATCTTATGTTTTCAGGAAGTAATAGCATACATGGTAGGTTACAAGTGATATTTAAAGTGATAAATAGATTTTATGGTGGGGCAAGTATGATTAAAAGTGTGGATATGGCAAGAGAAGACCCTACATGGAATGTATGGTAGCTGAGAAGGCTGACATTGAGAAATCCTATTAGTGTTAGACAAGAAAGAGTTGGACCAAAAGGATGTGTGTGTTGTTCATCCATCGATTTCGATGAAGACCTTGACATCTTGTGGATTGTGGGCCATCAACGGTGTGTCCGTAGATGGCTGATTAGACCGATGTTAGCACAGAATGTTCTGCCACATACTGAACAGAGAAATGTGCACACTGTTGCTTCAGCATTTGCAGCTCTGGCTTTACGGAGTGCTCGCTTCTCTTGTGCCAAGATTGTCCTCCTGTGTTCATATGTCTGGCACCCCTGGTAAACCAGGGTACGCCATGTCGGTCGATCATGCGCCAAGAGTTCCCAAGAGATGGTGTCGATATCCAGGGACTTGAGAGATGCTTTCAGCGTGTCTTTGTATCGCTGACAGCACTGAGGCATTGGTCATAGCAGCACAAGACCAGCCATTAAATACCAGATCCATAGAGGCAGAGGTTTATCACTAGACACAATCTGAGTTGCAGACTGCAGAGAGGCCGCAGGGACAGTCCAATATGTAGTAACAAGGTATAAGATGCTGGCAAGAACAACATACACTGAACAACTCAACCAAGTAGCTGGCATTGTATATAGGAACAGTGTATGGACTAGATCCCTCCCAAGTCCAGATGGGAGATTCCACAGAAGGTTGTGGAAAATAAGAGGGCTAATATCTTGTGGAACTTCCAAATCCATGCTTGTTGGCAGGCACTGGCCAATCATCCAGGCATTTTAGTAATAGACAAGGTCCAGAAAACATCAGTTGTGATAGATGTAGTGGTGTCAAGTGACACAACATCAGGATGAGATATGAGAAGCTAGAGAAATACCTGGGCCTGATGAAAGATCTAGAGAGGATGTGGAAAGTAAAGGCCAAAGTTGTCCCAGTGGTGGTAGGAGAGCGGTAACACCTAAGCTAGGAAAATGGCTCCAACAGACTCCAGGAACATTAGAGCTCTGGATCCAGAAGAGTGCAGTGCTAGGAACAGCTAAGATACTATGTAAAATCCTCAACTTTCCAGGCCTGTGATAGAGGACCCAAGATTAAAGAAAACATATAACAAAACCATATTTTTATACAGACATACAAATACACCTAGGTAATTGCTTCTCAATGTCCTCTATTGATTACATATTATTTATTAATTAGATTTGTATCCCACCTTTATTACCTTATAGTAAAGAAGGCAGTAGACATGCATTATATTCTTTCCTCCTCCTCTTTTCCCCACAACAACCCTGTGAGGTGGGCTGTACTGAAAGAGTTTGACTTGCCCAAAGTAATCCAGATGGCTTTCATGCCTAAGGCGGGACTAGAACTCGTGGTCTTCTGGTTTCTAATCCAGCATCTTAATCACTACATCATACTGGCTCCTGATATAGTCATGATCTTACATTTTCAGAAAATAATTGCTTATGTGCTAGGTTACATGTGATGTTTCAAGTAAGATACATCCGATGGTGGGGCAAGAAAGACTAAAACGTACAAGTAGTCCTCAACTTACAACAGTTCATTTAGTGACCATTCAAAGTTACAATGGCACTGAAAAAAGTGACATGATCATTTTTCACACTTATAACTTTTGCAGCATCCCCACAGTCACGGGATCACAATTCAGATGCTTGGCAACTGATTCATATTTATGACAATTGCAATGTCCTGGAGTCATGTGATCACCTTTTGCCATCTTCTGACAAGCAAAGTCAAAGGGGAAGACAGATTCACTTAACAACCATGTTATTAATTTAGCAACTGCAGTGATTCATTTAACAACTGTGGCAAGAAAGGTTGTAAAATGGGGCAAAACTCACATAACAAATGTCTCACTTAGCAACAGAAATTTTGGGCTCAGTTGTGATCATAAGTCAAGGACTACCTACATAAATATGGAGAGTTGAGCAATGACAGGAAACAGGCAGTTTACTAAATCTTCCAAACTCTGTTGGGATACACAATTATTTTAAATAAATTCTATGTCTTTTGTAGTTAGGAAAGATATTTAGAAGCAATTGCATCTCAAATACATTTAATAAATAATAAATAAGCAAACAGTCAGAATAGTCAGGTATTTTCCCATGTTATGGTCATGAACATTTAGCAGTAACTTTTATATTATTTATGGACATGGACAGGGCAAAACCATAGCAAACTATGGTGACATCATTTTACAAATGCTGCCACCAGGTACTTGCATTCAAACATCGGATGCAGTGTGTAATTTATAGCATATTATGGTGTTGTCACAGTCATCCTTTGGTCCCTTCCACAAAACTATATGGACATGGATATTAAGGGGGGGGAAACTGTAGTAATGAATACAATGAGATTGTGTATATATTGATGTGTGCATGTTGCCAGCACAGGCTTGTTATAAGTGTGGTTAGTATAGAAGCCATGAGCACACTCTTCCTAGCATCTCTAGCAGTTGTGAAATGTATTTGAGGCAGGGTTCAGTTCATGGAAGAGCAAGATTGCTATTAAAATTCGGTCTTTTGCTAGCATAGTTACAGTAATTGAAATGTTTCATCAAAGGATATGCTATGTATGTATTTGTATTAATTTTTCTATCGTGTATATAACATGTTATATAATACCTTTCTAAAAATCTCTGTTCAAAAACATAATTTCAAACTATAGTTAACATTACATTTGATGAATGTCTAGTAGACTGAGTTCTTATTTAAATGTAACATATCTTGAACTTCTGTCTTGATGGATGTTTTGCATCAATACACACAGGCACATATGTGTATACCTGTATATGTGTTCTTTTGGAGAATATTATCTTCAAACATGCCAGATACGAGTCATTTCTTGAAAATATGTCTATTCTCACAAGATTCCTTTGAAGAGAATGCAGATGTTGCAATTGCTGACATGTCAAGATATTCCTTTTCACAGGGTTAATTTGTCTAATTAAGTGATATGTTGGCACTTGACATTGCTTCCAATTATTGAAATTCTGTAAGTCTTTCATATTTCTGTTGGAAGATTTTTAATTTTGCAGGGAGAAAGCTGACATACTATTGTAATTACTTCTTGACAATTAATTGATCTGAACTTAATTTGCAATTCCAGCAGTGTTCAGGATGTTGGTATCCTATGTATTTCAATGTGAAACTCAAGCATGTGTTTAATTTTGCTACTAAAGCTTAAAATGTATAATTTCTGTGCAATTATGCTCATGCTTGCCAGGTATTTAGTAGATGCCATTTTTATTTTATTTTTTTCTTTTATTATGCAGCCATAATTATTGGGCCTGATGGCCATCCTTTGACCGTCTACCCTTGTATGATTTGTGGAAAGAAATTTAAATCCAGAGGCTTCTTGAAAAGACACATGAAAAATCACCCAGAGCACCTTCTTGCTAAGAAAAAATATCGATGCACTGATTGCGATTACACTACAAATAAAAAGTTAAGTCTGCATAATCATCTCGAGAGCCACAAGCTTACTACCAAGACTGAGAAACTAATTGAATGTGATGAATGTGGGAAAAATTTTTCTCACGCAGGAGCTTTGTTTACACACAAGATGGTGCACAGGGACAAAGCAGCAAACAAAATGCACAAGTGCAAATTTTGTGAGTATGAAACAGCAGAACAGGGATTACTGAATCGTCACCTTCTAGCTGTACACAGCAAAAACTTTCCTCATATTTGTGTGGAATGTGGAAAAGGATTTCGGCATCCATCAGAGCTCAAGAAACATATGCGAATCCATACTGGTGAAAAGCCCTATCAATGCCAATATTGTGAGTATAGGTCTGCTGACTCTTCCAACCTGAAAACTCATGTAAAGACTAGGCATAGTAAAGAAATGCCATTCAAGTGTGACATTTGTTTTCAAATATTTTCTGATACCAAAGAGCTGCAACAGCACATTCTTATGCATCAAGAAAGCAAAACACACCAGTGTCTGCACTGTGATCACAAAAGCTCAAACTCAAGTGATTTAAAAAGACATATAATTTCCGTTCACACAAAGGACTACCCCCACAAGTGTGACATGTGTGATAAAGGCTTTCATAGGCCTTCAGAACTGAAAAAACATGTTGCAGTGCACAAAGGGAAAAAGCTGCACCAGTGCAGACATTGTGACTTTAAGATTGCAGATCCATTTGTTTTGAGTCGTCATATTCTCTCAGTTCACACAAAAGATCTTCCGTTCAGGTGCAAGAGGTGTAAGAAAGGGTTCAAGCTGCAAATGGAACTCAAAAAACACATGAAAACACACAGTGGTAGAAAAGTGTATCAGTGTGAGTACTGTGAATATAGCACTACAGATGCCTCAGGTTTCAAGCGGCATGTTATTTCCATTCATACAAAAGACTATCCTCACCGTTGTGAATTCTGTAAAAAAGGCTTTCGGAGGCCTTCAGAGAAGAATCAACACATCCTGCGACATCATAAAGACATTGGGTTACCGTGAGAATTCATAGATAGGGATTTGGGAAGGGTGTAAAAGATTTGCTTTTTAGGCAGTCATTGTATTTTAAAGCAGATCTTACAAATGAAATACTGTGCATTTGATTTAGTGCTGTATACATAGGAATATTGCTTCTAGTTGACTTTTATACATTTTGTTCATTAGTGTGTTCTGACTTATCTTCCGTTTGTTTAATAAATGAGGAAAGTTGGCAACAATAAAGTTGCATTTAATAAAGTAAACTTTGTCTGATACTGAATTTCTCAATTACATTAATTCTCCAAAATGTTTGCCTGCCATGCCAATTCAATTAAATTTCTAATTGCTCAAAGATGACATATAGAGAGGGCTGTTCAAAAATCAGAGCAGAATTAATGTCAAAATATTGCATTGTACAATAGGATCCACTTGGTTGTCCCATTGATATTTAAGGAACTTATGACAAACTATTCATTGGAGTGGTTATTTAACTGTTTTCAATACTGAGGTTATTTCTTTATAGTATTGAATACTTCCATAATAAGTAAGAAATACATTGGTTGCTGGGAGCATTTATTTTCAATAGGTGTGAATTTTAAAGAAAACTTGAGGCACTTGTTCATTAAGTATTCATTATCTGCTTCTCTGCCTTTTTGTTCTGTATTGCAAATGTAATTGTATTTTTGAAACATATTGTTTCAGTTGTTAACAACAGATACTCAATTGACTGTTGCTAAGTTTACTCCAAATTAAATGCAGTTTTATTACAAGACTCTAACTGTATGGAATTTTTGGTTTGGTCTCATTTTTATCTACCTGGATCTTTGGACAGCTTTCAAAAATAAATCATCTGGAAAGAGAACAGGTGGAGGAATAAATAATAGAAGCAGGTCATTTTAAAGAAACATTTTCTTCCAGTTTTAAAATTTTTATTCTTTTAGGGACACAGAATTTTCCTTACCAAAATAATTTCAGTAAGAAGGAATTAGACCTTCATGCCTATAGCTATTAAGCAGTAACTTTTTAATTATCCAATTATTTCTGTCCATTTATACATTTATGGATATATGTTGAATGACCACCTATGCTTTAAAATTATTGCTAAGATAAAGCTGCTTCAGTCTGTTTCATGGTAAATGTTTCATTAGTTTATAATGTTCAAAAGCATGCTGGAAACTTGATGAATAAAACATTTCACATTTCAAGTGAAATAAAAGCTAGTTTTTAAAAATGTGATATTCTGACTATGTTCTGTTAGATTGCTTTTTGTCATCTGTCCACCCTAACTTTGGTTCCTTGAATTCACTGATCAAATGTATTGAAAGTGAACAAAAGTTTAAAATAAGCAGTTTTGCATCATGCTTTCCCATCTCTCATCCCTCCTTTCCTTTCATCAGAAACTTAAGGATTCCAAGTCATCAGTTTTATACCATATATTACATTGTCACATATTACAATGTGTGTACGTACACTCCTTCACATAGCTCGATATTCCCTGGGTGATTTATTTTAATATAAAATTAGAATTATAATACAAATAGCTGTGATGCAAACATAAAAGCTTAATGTTAACATCTTATTTTGTATGAATTGTAAGATGTATGTGGAAGTATGTTTGTTTCTGACCTTTTAATGTGTATGAACTGTTGCATGTTCACCAAATTCTTAAAAAATATTGGTAAAAATCTTATTGTCGAGCACGCTCTTAAGCTCTAAATCACACAGCTCCACTGTGCACATTATACTGTCATAAATTAAGTGGAACATGTGAAATTGTATGGAACCCTTTAAAGCTTTTGCATTGTGGTGATAACTATTGCAGGGTTGAGGTCTAAAAGCACTTCAGTTTATTAAAGCAAGTGTTTTCAAGATCCAGCAGTTATCCATGGAATGTAGGTGCCTCATTTTTTTTATTGAAGTCCTACATAGATTCCTTTGCACACAAATAATTTCAAGCTATTAAGATCTATTAACTTTTGTCATATTCAGAGGTATTACCAGAAGTATTACCATACTGGAATTTAGTTTTAACAAATTTCAGACATAAGAAACTTGGTTACTTCCTATTTCACTAATACCACCTGGAATCATAAATATATATACATTGAAACATTTTTGACAATGTAGAAAAAGCAATTAAGAATTTATCAGTTGAGTGGATTTTGTACAATGTGGCTGTATAAAACGCAAATGAAAACTAGTTATTGTTAATGTACTGACATTAGTTATAAACTAGTTTTATTTGATTAGCAAACGCTATAAAATTGATGTTGAAGTTTCATGTCTTAAAACGGTACATTAAAAGGACATAATATAAATAATTGTTCTGTAAAATGCTTGTTAAGTACTTGATGTCCCTCCCTCTTGTACACTATGTAAAAATGAAAAAACAAATTACATAGACTCATATATAGGGATGTGTGACGTAATGTGTACTTGATAATGTGAAAAAATAAAAATCAAATTATTTTCCTGTTAATTATATGTTTCATTTGCTACATCACTGTTTTCACCAATAATTCACACTACTTTAGCCAACACAATTTGAAAAATCAGTTTTGTAATTACTTCCATGGAGTTCTGAGAGATGCCTGAAACTGAACCTGGAAACCTTCCTTTCTTCAGGAAACCATACGCATACAATGAAGGTGATGGCCTCACAAGCTACTTTGGATTCAGTCAGTTCCTTCCCTTGTGTGAAATGAATTGTGTCTGTGTGTAATGAAAATGATTCTGCTGCTGGGAACAATAGCTGAGATCTCAGCTCACTCTTTACAAAAAGGTGAGTTTATGTTGCTATTGGTCAAAACTAAATATAATGGAACCGTGTGTTACAAACTGGACCTCCCATAGAATTACTACTACACTACTACTTTCTCTGATTCTCATCCAGCTGCAGAAGTGAAGCAGGTCTCAATAAATCCAGGCTGCTTTAAGGGCCTAGGAAGGGCACGCTAACAAGTTCTACAGCAACACACTGGGAGGGTTGGTTCAATTTTAAGACCCAACAATCTCTTAGGAGTGGACTCCAAGTTCAACTTGAGAGAAAAGTCTGCAGGCCTCTGCCCACTTTGGGGTCACACTGGTTGGCCTCAAGTCCATTCCTGATGAGTGAATCTGTCTTCAGAGGACTCAGACAGATTTATGTCTTGGATAAGAAAAAGCTGGCAGACAACAAAGAGACAACTCAGGCTGCCTGTTCCTCTGTCCTCTTCTGTTATGGTTGGAAAGAGGACATCATGTTCATATGCCTTTATATAAAACTATATAGTAATTGGAATGGATGGTCAAATTAATATGAATAATAATTCTTCCAACTTTAAAAGGAAAATAAAGATGTCAAATGAACAAATGTTATCAAAAGGCAAGAGACAACCCATATTTAAGTACAGGCTATTAGATTTTTGTACTCCGGGTCTTGCCAATAGATGGCAATGGTGTATAAGAACTGAAGGAAGTTCAGTACAGTGGTGTATTTCTTAAGGAATAAACATAAATAGAAAAGTTTGCCAGCAAAGAAAAGTTAATGCTTTTGTGCTATAATAATGGGGGCTGGAATTTAATATTTAATTCTAGGAAATTAGTTGCCCTTTACATTTCATAGATCTATCTATCATCTATCATCATCTCTCTATCATCTATTATCTATGTCAATCACCCATCTGTGGGGTTCTTGGTGTTTTCTATGCTTGATTGTTTTCTTGCAGAAGTTTCATTACCAAAGTAGATAACACTATCACTAGCTAATAGTGGGGTTTTCTCTTATTTTATATACTGGTGGTTATTTAGTATACTGGTGAGAACGATCTTAGTAGTTCCTTGATTGGGGTATTGTTTGCTTCTTGATTGTTGGTCTAATGTTAATCTTGGTGTTAATCTCTGATTGCTGGTGAGGAGGTAATTTTGGGGGCTTTTTGTTTCCTTTTGGGCTTTTTGGGTTGAATGAGGACCCCCAAGGACTCCACAGTTATTGCTTTATTTGAATAACTGATGCATAATTATATCTTGTGCATCAGTTGTTGTCTTCTATGGATCACGAGGCCTTACACTTGGATCACTGGATTGCTCTCTTTGGGGTATCTAAAGTTGAGTCTTCTCCACAATGATCCCCCTCTGTTCTTTGGAACTGCTGATAAAGCACATTTTCAAAGAAGCCATAGTAGCTTACCCCTTCAGAAAGAGATTTAGGGAGAGTATCATATTGGTGTATCAGATTAGTTAAATAATTGTATTAGTTGGGTTTGTAGTTGAACTTTTGTTCAACTTGTTCACTTACCATATTAATGCCTTAATTTTTTTAGAAACTCTAGAAATGGAGTGACATATGAGCTGTATTAACAAATTTTAGAAAATTGTAAATTCCCTCCCACCGTTGCCATATCAAATTTAAAATGTCACCAAAGTCTACGAATACTAACTGAAATTGCCAGAGGGAACACAGCAAGCTGTTCATCAACAGATACCAATTTTTTGTAGTATGGTGACCAAAACAGAAGCAACCTAGAACTAAGGAGAAACTTCCTGACAGTTAGAACAATTAACCAATGGAACAACCTGCCTCCAGAAGTGGTGAATGCTCCAACCCTGGAAGATTTTAAGAAGAGACTGGACAGCCATTTGTCTGAAATGGTATAAGGTTTCCTGCCTGAGCAGGGGGTTGGACTAGATGACCTCCAAGGTCCCTTCCATCATCATCATCATCATCATCATCATCATCATCATCATCATCATCATCATCATTATTATTATTATTATTATTATTATTATTATTATTATTATTATTACGTAAAACATTAAGATTGATAAAATTGTTCAGGGTTTGACAGAACCTCTTCAAATTGCAGATGGAGGATTATGTCTCTGATCCAAATAATTATTTTTTAAAGTCATGACTTCTTAGAAGAGTTTTCAGAGTTTCACTATAGACATTTGTGTGTCTAAAGTACTTAGATTAAATTCATAGTTTCAAAAAAGTTTGTTATGGATTTGAAACTATCAAGCTCAGTTCACTAATGTCCTAATGCATCCTCATTCTATCTCACTGAAGATGTGGAAGTTATTAAACTTTTTTCAGTTTGTAGAAGAGTATAAAGAGATTTCAATGTTATAGGAACAAAGAAATTGAGCAATTAACTGAATCTGAAAAACAACATTAAAAATAGATGTGCCTTTTCCTGGTAGATGACCCAGCAGCCTAGTACAAATAAGTAAGGGCACCCCAGAGCATGCACCAGCTAACCAGAATGCAAGCACTACATGTGACATAATGAAATGCAAGCAGGCATATTGGACCGCCCTGCTTGTTCCAGCAGAGAATTGTTTTTGATAAAGAGCAAGAAAAGAACTTCTCAAGGCTAGACATGGACTGAGAATGACATCTGTTCCTGCTCTCCTGAAACAAGGAAGTGCCTAGCTTCATCCCTGTACCAACAGGCAGCATTTCCTGTTAACAGTACTGATGCAAATGACTCTCCACACATCAGGGAAGACAGTACCTTTTTCAGTGTGTGCATTTTGTTATGGACCCTCTGCTCAATCTTTTATGATCAACACATACATCCTTCCATAATTGTCAAGCAGCCTCACTTTCAAGTAAATCTGAATAGACAATATTTAATTCTGCCTCTTTTCCATTCCATTCTTTTGACATTTTTGCTCACAGTTTAGAAAAGACTGTCTTCATGTAAAGGCTAGTACTTTAAAAAAAATAGTTTAGAATTTAGAATAGAATAGAGCTGGAAGGGACCTTGGAGATCTTCTAGTCCAGCTCCCTGCTCAAGCAGGAGAACCCATGCCGTTTCAGACAAGTGACTCTTCTTAGTCTCTTCTTAAAAACCTCCAGTGATGGAGCGAGCACAATTTCTGAAGGCAAACTGTTCCACTGGTTAATTGTCCTCATTGTTAGGAAGTCTCTCCTTAATTCCAGGTTGTTTCTCTCTTTGGTCAGTTTCCAACCATTGTTTCTTGCCCTGCCCTCTGGTGCTTTGGAGAATAGTTTGATGCAGGGCTTTTTTTCTCATAGAACGCCCAGAACAGAGTTCCGGCACCTTTTTTGGATGGAACCTTGTAGGGTAGGCAAGGCGGGTTGTATGACGTGTGTGAGTTCCTGCACCTTTTTTTTTTTTTTTTTTAGAAAAAAAGCACTGGTTTGATGCCCTCTTCTTTGTGGCAGCCCCTCAAATACTGGAATACTACTATCATGTCACCCCTATTTCTTCTTTTCTTTAGACTAGCCAAACCCAAGTCCTCCAGCCATTCTTCATATGTTTTAGTCTCCAGGCTTTTGATTATTTTAGTTGCTTCTCTGAACTTTTTCCAAAATCTCAACATCTTTTTTCTAGTATGGTGACCAAAACTGGTTGCAGTATTCCAGGTGTGGTCTTACTAGAGTTTTATAAAATAAAATAATACTTCGCATGATCTTGAGTCTATGCCTCTGTTTATACAACCCAGGATTGTATTACCTTTTTTTGGCTGCTACTGCACACTGCTGGCTCATAGTCAAGTGATCGTCCACTAGGACTCCATGGTCCCTCTCACAGTTACTATTTTTGAGCCATGTCTCACCTAATCTGTACTTATACCTTTGATTTTTCCTGCCTAAATGTAAAACTCTGCTTTTCTCCACATTAAAATTCATTTTGTTGGATAGGGCCCATTGTTCATGTTTGTCAAGATCTTTTTGGATCCCGAGCTTGTCTTCTGGGGTGTTGGCTACTCCTGCCAGTTTAGTTTCATCTGCAAATTTGATGAGTTCCCCTTCTACTCCTTCATCTAAGTGATTTATGAGGATATTAAAGAGTACTGGGCCTAAGACGGAGCTTTGTGGTACCCCACTGCTTACTTCTCTCCATGTGGATGTAGTACCATTGAGGACTACTCCCTGAGTACAGTTTGTCAGCCAGCTACAGATCCATTTGGTGGTGATGTTGTCTATCCCACCTTTTTCTAGCTTACCAAGCAGTAGATTGTGGTCTACTTTGTCAAATGCCTTACTGAAATCTAAGTATACTAAGACCACAGCGTTTCACTGGTCTACTAATTTAGTCACTTTATCAAAGAATGAAATAAGATTGGTTTGACATGATCTGTTTTTAAGAAACCATGCTGTCTACCGGTTATAACTTTGTTTGCTTTTAGTTGTTTGCAGATCTGTTTTCTGGTTATCTTTTCCAGGATCTTCCCAGGTATTGATATTAGACTGATTGGTTTGTAGTTTCCTGGGTCTGTTTTTCCCCCCCTTTCTTGAAGATGGGAACCACATCAGCCCTTTTCCAATCCTCAGGTACTTCCCCGGTGCTCCAGGATTTTTGAAAGATATGGTACAATGGTTCTCAGATAACATCTGCCAGCTCCATCGGCCAGAACTCAGGGATGTAATCTGTCAGGTCCTAGTGATTTATATTCATCAGGGTTGGATAGGTATTCTCTTACCATTTTCTTATTTTAATTTTTGTTTCTATTTTGTCTTTTGCAGTAGTTTTTTTTTTTGTATGTTGGGCTATAATTTCTTTTTGTGTGAAGACTGATGCAATGAGTTAAGCAGCGCTGCTTTCTCCCTACTGCCTGTTACTTCCTTGCCATCTTCTCTTTTTAGTGGACCTACTGTTTCCTTGACTTTTTCTTGTTATTAAAATGTTGTAAGAAACTTTTTTTATTCTCCTTGATTTCTGTTGCAAGATTGAAGGATAAAGAAGAAACAGAATACTACCAAATCTGGGAGTCATTCTACAAATGGCTAGAGGAAAGAACCAAGGATTAGGAATTGATTATGTATTAGAGCGTTTGAATCCAGACAGCACGCTGGTTGAAAAATTAATAGATGTATATAAGAGAAAAACTAATAAAATCTTTATAAAAAAAATATGTTGTAAGAAACTTTTTTTTATTCTCCTTGATTTCTGTTGCAAGTCTTTGTTCATTCTGAGCCTTTGCTTTCCTGACTTCATCCTTGCATGTTCTGGCTGTCTGCTAATAATCAGCCTTAGTTATGTGTCCCTCTTTCCATTTTTTGTACTTGTCCTTTCTGTCTTTCAGTTTCTCAGAGAGATCATTGTGCAGCCATGCTGGTTTCTTCTTGAATTTCTTGGTTTTTTTTTTCAATGGTATTGTGCTGGATTGGGTTTTTATGATCATATTTTTCAGAGTTTCCCATGCTTCTTGAGTTGTTTTCCCCTTTAGGATTTTCATCCATGGAATCTTTCCTAGGTTCTCTCTGAGTTTGTTAAAATCAGCTCTTTTGAAGTTTAAGACTCTGGTTGGATTATTTTCTATTGCTTATGTTTGCATTATATTGAATTTCAGCATGACATGGTCACTTTCACCCAAGGTTCTGGCAACTTCAACTCCCTCTATCACTTCTTCTTTATTAGTAAGAATTAATTCCAGTATAGCTTTACTTCTAGTTCCCTCCTCCACCTTTTGGATGATAAAGTTGTCGGCTAGGTTGATTAAGAATCTGTTTGATCTCCCACTCACTGCAGAGTTTGTCTCCCAGTTGATATCTGAATAGTTGAAGTCTCCCATTACTACTGTGGTATACTTCCTACATACATTTGTTAACTGGTTGGCAAAGAGTTCATCTATTTCTTCTGATTGCTTGGGTGGCCTGTAATATACCGTGTTTCCCCAAAAGTGAACCTGCCTCCGAAAGTAAGCTCCAGATGATTTTTTGGTGGTGGGCCTAATATAAGCCCTCCCCCTGAAAGTAAGCCCTACTTAAAGGCCTGCACGGCTTGCCTGCTGCCGATTCCGTCTAGTTTCACCATAAACACAAGGTAAGGGGCGGGATCTGCCAGTGCCTCTGTGATGAGGTGAAGCCAATGGGGGAGGGGGATCTGACCCACAGTACCAGTATACTGGCTCCTTACCACTGCCTGGCTTGTTCCGCAGCCTCATGGCAGTGGCATTGGGCGCGACGTGCAAGGTGCCAAATAGTCGTTCTCGATGCGATGCAGCCACTTGCCACCGGCCATGGCTGTTTGCTGCCTTGCGCATCGCACCCAATGCTGCTGCCACGAGGCCTGGCGGATCCTCCCCCATTCTGACCCACGTGCCATTATACCAGTTCCTTACCACCGCCCAGCTTGTTCCATGGCCTCATGGCAGTGGCATTGGGCAGGAGGCGGTAACGGTGCGATGCGGCCATTTGCCACCGGCTATGACCATTTCCCGCCTTGTGGGTTGTGCTCAATGCCGCTGCCAGGCCTACCATACATTAACTCTACCTCATGAATGCATCATTGGTAAGCACAATGCGGCTTGGTCAAAAGTGACCACGGAACAAGTGGAACAGGTTCCCCCCTCACCTGCCCATTCTCTTCTCTGCCAGAGAAGAGAACTTTGCAGCTCTGCCTACAGAGCCACTACAGCAGCAGGTGGAGCACCGGAGGCTTGGGAAGGGAGGGTGGTGACGTGGGTGGGCGGGACGTATGCCCTTCCCATGCCAGGCCAGCCCCTGCAGCCCTGAGATGGCTGTGCTGGAAGGATGCTGAGGTGGGGCCCGCCAGGGTGACCAAAGCAGCCTCCGGTGCTCCACCTGCTGCTTTGATTGGCCTGGCAGGTCCCACCTTGATGCCCTTCCGGCATGGCTGCCCCAGGGCTGCAGGGTCTGGCCTGGCATGGGAAGAGCATACGTCCCACCCACCCACTTTACCACCCTCCCTCCCCGAGCCTCTGGCACGCCACCTGCCACTTTGGTCGGCCTGGAAGGCCCCACCTCGGCACCCTTCCAGCATGGCCGCCCTGGGGCTGCAGGGTCTGGCCTGGCATGGGAAGGGCACGCACCCCACCCTTCCACCACCACGCTGGGTAAGGTTGCCATGCCCACCCCCGCCCAGATGCCCTCACCTCCCCCAAGCATTTTTTTACTAACCCGCCTTTCAGCTGCATTGCGTTTCTCCATTCGCTTCTCATCCTTCGCCACGTGTTTGTGGAACTACCGGTTAAAAAAAAAAAGAGATCTCACGAGAAGTTAGAAAGACTGATTGAACTTTTTTTTCCCCACAAACACGCGGCGAAGGATGAGAAGCAAATGGAGAAACGCAATACAGCTGAAAGGCAGGTTAGTAAAAAAAATGCTTGGGGGAGATGAGGGCATCTGGGCGGGGGCGGGCATGGCAACTTTACCCAGCGCGGCTTCGGCAGGTGTCTGGTAGGCAGAGGGAAGCAACTGGTCCGCCACCACCTTCTCGCCACCACGTTGCTTCTCCACTCCATGCACAGGCCCCGCCCCACCCCCACATGCTTGTGGCCTACTGGTGCCGGTACCGGCAAAAAGTAAGCCCTCCCTGAAAGTAAAACCTAGCACTTGCTTCAGAGCTTAAAAGAAAGTAAGACAGGGTCTTATTTTTGGGGAAACACGGTACATCTGTGGCAATGTCACTTTCCCCCCCCCCTTTTATATTGACTCATATACATTCTGGAGGGATTTTATGTTTGGTCACGTGTATTTCTGTTCCCTTACATATAGCGCAACTCCCCCTCCTCTTTTTGTAGATCTATTTCTTTTGAAAAATTTGTATCCATTCATCAGTACATTCCAGTTATGGGTTTCATCCCACCAGGTTTCTGTAATGCCAACTATGTCATCCCCACCCTCGTGTATTATTGCTTCTAGTTCACCCTGTTTGTTTCTCAACCTTTGAGCATTTGTATATAAGCATTTAAGACCTTTATGTCTGTCCATGGGTATGTTTCCTGCATCTCCTGATTGTTGTTTGAGTTTTTCTTTTTTCTAATCACTTCCTACCTCATTGTTTGATTTATTTTCTTGCACTATCCCATCAAGAAACAATTCTATCCTTCCTACCCTTTGTATTTTTAGAATTTAAAAAATCTGCAACATTCATCTTGAATATTTCCAGATAATGTTACATGATTATTCTGGTTATATATTATGCTATGAATGCCATAGAAGTCTTTTGACGTTTGTTCACCAGTCAGTTTCACAAGAGAAACAAAATTCTTCTGTTTCCTAATTCTATGCAGTAGTCTCAAAATGGGAATAGAGATGCTGCTAATTTTGTTTTTCCCTGCTTGTAACTTATTCCTAAAATTCATGCTTAAAACTATAGTATCAAATTCTCTCTTTTAGATTCAGAATCATAGCTGTTGCCTTTAAATATTTCCTTCCAATTTCATGAAAAGAGTCTTTTGTTTTCTTATTGTTAGGGTATTCTTAGTTTTTTTGACATTTTTGGGTTGTGATTTGGCTTACATTCTTGTTCCAATGTAGCAGAAATGCTGCTGTTCTTTTTTCTGTTAGACTGTTAAAAACACTCTTTAGCTTCCTTTTGTTTCCCTCATGACTTCTGATCTTGCTTTCACCAATGTTAAAATGACACAACTCCTCCAAGCCATTCATAAATATACTATGGATATCTAAGGAAGAAAGCCTTGCCTCACGCAGATTTCCCTATGATCTTAACAGTACTACATATTTCCTTGGACATAATGCAACAGACTTATGTTCTCACAAGCCTGCACTCCCTTGCAGATACCTAAAGAAATTTCATCTCAGTGATATTGAAGGCTTAAGGTGGTGGCATGGTCACAGCTTATTGAAAGTAGTCACTACTTATTTCTGAATATTTGAAAAGGACTAATTTTTTGAGAGAAACAGATTGTGGTCTAGATCAGACATGTCAAACACAAGGCCCGGGGGCCAGATGCGGCCCGCGAAGTGGTTTCATGTGGCCCGCGAAGCCATCCTGGAAACAGTGAGGGAACGGCCCCCGTTGTCTTGGCCCTGGCCCAGGCTGGCCGGAAGCCAATGTACAATTTTATGGTGGCCATCTATGCTGAAACGCATTCAGTCTTAGCTCCACAGGGCTGTCTGGAAACAGCGAGGAACCAGCCACTGCCAGGTTGCCCCCACCCCCTGGGTGCCTGCTGGGGAGGTGTCACCTTTGTGAAGAATGAAGAAATGCACCATCGCGCTGGCCACTTCCAGGCGATGGTGAATTTCTTCATTCCTCACGAAGGGTGACACCTCCCCAGCTGCGTTTCTTGCCTGTTTCTCTTCCTCCCTCATCTCAAATATTTTCCCACCACTCTGTACTTAGGAAAGAAGGAAAGAAAGAAGGAAAGGAGAGGGAGGGTCTGAGGGAAGTCTTACCTTAGTCCTGCCCTGCTGCCCTTTCACCATCCCCTTACTCCCTCTTCCTGGCCTATCCCGGGGGTCTCCCATCCTATTGCTAAGGAAGCTTTGGATACAAAGCGGATCTCCTCCCATGGAGAGGGAATGGGCCTCCCTCTGACTTTGCCCTTGAACCCATCATGAGCCACCTGGCTAAGGAGAGCAAGCACAGCAGCAGCAGCCTTGAGGAGGAGGTAAGTGCAGCTGGGCGCCCTCTTGGGGAAGTGGGACTGGGCTTGGTGCTGCGGGTGCTCGAGGGCCAGGCTGGGCGTTTGACCTCTGCTGCCCAGGGCTCCGGGTAGCCCGCACCACCATCCAGCCCCCCCCGCCTGGCCTGAAAGGAACAGTGAGGCTCCTCCAGTGGACCATGCCTTGGCACTTGCCTTGGTCCCACCCCCTTCTGACAGAGACCCTCAGATCTGTCCCAATCCTGCCCAGACCCCCACAGGCACCCTTGACGCAAACGATGTAGAGCTGGCCATGCCCACCCAGTAGGCCACACCCACTCCATCCATGCCCACCCAGTAGGCTGCACCCACCCTGGCCACACCCACCCGGCCCCCTGAGGGCAACTCAATGCTGATGCAGCCCTCAATGAAATTGAGTTTGACACCCCTGGTCTAGATATATGGATTTGGAGTAATATTTCAACAATAGGCTCCAGAAATCAGTTAAAGATTGGGAGTCATCAAGGGAGTGAATTTTTTTTTCACTGGATTTGTCCCATGTTTCATATTAAGACATATCCACATAATACTTTTGTGACATTTCGAGGCTGGCTTTATATCCATGATTCTATAATGCTTTTACAACTGAGCTATATTTTGATTCCATTGCAATGTAGCAGGCTTTGAGCCCAACTTCCCAGGAATACTGGAACTCTGTTCATATGACTTTTAATTCCTGAAAAATCTCCCCTACCCATTGGAATACTTTGTGCTACCATTTCTAGACAGGTAGCAACCACCATCACCTCAACATGAATATTCATATTTTTAATAAAAGCAATAAATGATTGAATTTATCTAGAAAAACAAGTTTTTACTATAAGTCATTTTTAGGGAAGCACTCTTGTATATTCTTCTAAAAGCAAGTTTGTGTGGGTGGGTGTGTATCTAGAAATGTTTAAATCCAGTAAGAAAATAATCCTATGCAAAGACATTGTTCAAAGATGCTATTAGTGATATTTGATTGATTTTTATTTCTAATCAGTTCTGTAACATGAGTTTTTGGAAGACATTGAAACACATAAAAGTATGAAGCATGAACACAAAGGATGAGGGAACATTTTTTAAAGGTGTTTTCAGAAAAATGTAAACTTATTGTCTTTTTTTTAAAAAAATGGGTACATTGTATTTGCAACTGCCCCAACAATTCTTGTCCATCTTTGTTTAGCCTTGGTACCAAGTCATGAAAGCCAAAAGTGTGTAACTACTAGCATGTTTAAATATATTGCTATCATTTTGTTCCTTTAAACCAGTGATGGCGAACCTTTTAGAGACCGAGTGCCCAAACTGCAACCCAAAACCCACTTATGCATCATTGGGTGCTGGGTGGGTGTGGCCCATTGGCTGGGTGTGGCCAATTGGGTGGGTGTGGCTCATTGGCTGGGCGTGGCTGCGGTGGTAACGGCAGACTGGATGGGACTAAAAAGTTCAATCAATCAATTCCAACTTTGCAAGATCTTTTTTTTCCCTGCGAGAAGTTGAAATTGACTGATTGATTGAACCCTTTTTTTTTTTGCACACGGCGGCGGAGGACTAAAGTGAAAAGGTTTTATAAAACCCAGCTGAAGGCCTAGGACTGGGACGATGGCGCGTGTGCCCACAGAGAGGGCTATGAGTGCCGCCTCTGGCACCCGTGCCATAGGTTCGCCACCACTGCTTTAAACTGCTTCAGGCTATTTCCTGCTGCACAGAATGGATAGTAGCAGAAAGGAAAATAAGCATGTTAATAACAGTGAGCAAATTAAGCAAATAAACTGTACTTATTTAATTTTTTTAAGTTACTAATTTTAAAAGTGTTTATTCTTGCCTGTGCCAAGAAAGCAAAACAGGGAGGCACATAGCTACTTCTTTGAAGAAGAAAGAAATAGCAGAAAAGAAATCAGTTATTGGGTTTTCTTAACACTAACAATTAACTAATGTAAATCTGTGTAGGGACGAACAGCACAGGCATGTAAGTTCATTATGGATACATATTATTCCAGCAAAGAACAAAGGCATGACAATTATTCTTCTCTTAATTTCCACTCTTTTCTACCTTTTCCCTGAAGTGTAACAAACTGGTGTGTACCAATTGATTGCTGCATCAGCTGGGTCACCATGATACCAATTTAAATTGTCACTTTCTATTAAAAGGTCTAACTCCAGTTGGCTTCTGCAGAAAGTGTACTGCTCTGACAGTGACATTAAACAAAGAAGCTGTCTCTTTCCAATGTCACTGAGAACACATTTTAAATAAGGGTTCAGCTATACCATACTAATTTAAACTACAGTATAGCTTTTTAATCAGAGAATAGATCCTTGATTTGTTTTCCCCAATCTTAAACTCAGTGACAGTTTCTTTGATTACTGTAATAGATTTAAATTTCTCTCTGCATGTGATTGTGATGTAACATATAGATATTTTTTTGAAACACCATTATTTTCAGTTGCACTGCAGAAGTTAAAAATCTTAATTTATTTACAGTACATGATGCTTTACTTATTTATTTAAGGATATGCAGTTAATTATGCTCTTATTTTCCTCTGCATTCTTCAAAATATACCCTTATTTTAAGAAAGATTACTAGATTTTTTTTAAAAAAAATGCTAGTATGAAATCCTAAACAGAAAAAATCTTTTGATTTTACATTTTGTTTTGTTTTTTAACGTTTTATTGATTTTTAAGAATTACAATCTTTAGTGCTTAGTAAACAATGTGTTGTCTGGGTTCACATATTTAACATTAACTTCTTCAATATAAATCTGCTCAATTCTGCACAATCCAGTATGTTTTCCCCGATCCTCCTTTCTTCCCCATATTTTTTCCATTTTCCCCTCATTACACAGTTACAATTCTTGGTACTATTGATGTATACAAAGTTAGATATAAACATATTCATCATATTTTACTAATATTATACAAATAACAATAATATCAATTTAATCTCAAGAGCTAGTGGGAGAGAAAGAAAAATTTGACTTTTGACTATGTCTGGCTGGGAGAGACTTTTGAGCTGTTTTCAGGGAGGTTGAACATTTTGAACACTTTGAACATTGTGGATTACAACCTTGCCTGACTGACAATTTTTGGGATACCTGAGACAAAGGATCACTATAAAATATTGCTTTCAGGACTGGACCTATACCTATTGGATTATAAAGGCTACATATAAAGACCAAAAAACTAGATAAATCAAAATATAGCTCAGTTGTAAAAGCATTATAGGATCATGGATATAAAGCCAGCCTAGAAATGTCACAAAAGTATTATGTGGATATGTCTTAATATGAAACATGGGACCAATCCAGTGGAAAAAAATTCACTCCCTTGATGACTCCCAATCTTTAATTGATTTCTGGAGCCTATTGTTGAAATATTACTCCAAATCCATATATCTAGACCAGGGGTGTCAAACTTAATTTCATTGAGGGCCGCATCAGCATTGCGGTTGCCCTTGGGGGGCCGGGTGGGGGTGGGTGCGGTCTACTGAGTGGGTGTGGGTGGAGTGGGTGTGGCCTACTGGGTGAGCATGGCCAGCTCTACATCGTTCACGTCAAGAGTGCCTGTGGGGGCCTGGGCAGGAGTGGGACAGATCTGAGGGTCTCTGGCAGAAGGAGGTGGGACCGGGGCAAGCGCCAAGGCATGGTGCATTTCTTCATTCCTCACAAAGGGTGACACCTCCCCAGCATGCACCCAGAGGGCAGGGCCAATGCGGCAGGGACTGGTTCCTCGCTGTTTCTGGACGACCTTGTGGAGCTAAGACTGAATGCATTTCAGCATAGATGGCCACCACAAAATTGTACATTGGCTCCCAGCCAGCCTGGGCCAGGGCCAAGGCAGTGGGGGCCATTCCCTCACTGTTTCCAGGATGGCTTCATGGGCCACATGAAACCACTTCGCGGGCCGCATCCGGCCCCCGGGCTTTGTGTTTGACATGTCTGTTGTAGATAGTCCACAATGTTTTCTTTTCTTTTGTTACAGCTGCTCTTTGTTTAATCAAAGCCCTGAAGGTCATGACAACAGGCTTTTCTTTCTGGGCTGTATGTTTAGGGGAGTATTTTCATCCACCACTAGATGTCAGCACCAGTCCATCTTTCAATTTTCTGGTTCCCCCCCCTAAACGTAGTTTGCCGCTTCCGTTTAGAGAAGGGTGGAACAAAGACACCCCCTCACTTTTGGAGGATTTTTACTTCTGGGTTTTTGTTTTTATTTCCTCAGGAAATCAGTCAGGTAGAAGAGAGAAAATCAATATTCTTACCAATTCAGTCACACTGTTTACGATCATGCTTAGTTTAGTGTTTTTTGGCTTTGGCTGCATGTAGCTTGGGCTAGACTCATGAATGATGCTAGCCTTTCTTCTGTCGGTTTTTGAAGAGCTTTCCCCAGATGTCCGGATTGACTACCATCTCCCCAGGATCAGCAGGGCTTCCCTCCTTCCTTGCCACCTCTCCGGGGTGGCTTTGGGCCCATTTAGGGTCCCCAAACAGAGAGAAATCAACTATAGGGATCAGATTGTCTCGATCCCTCAGCTGTTGCGCTAGCTGCGCAGAACCAGAAGTCCCTAAAACTAGATGAAACTTTCATCTAGTCTTATTGAGACTGGTGATACTAGAGGATCTCCAGGAATGATGCCTCAAGAAAAAACAAACACCTTTCAGAAGGAAATATACTCTATGCTACAACTAATTCACCAAACAATTGTTGTATACAAAGAGGACATAAAAGGAAACCGTAATGAGACTAAAAACAATTTAGGTAATATAAATGAGCAAATCTTCAAATTAAATCTACAACTAGAAAGTTCCCAGACAACGACTACAAGGTATGAACAAATAAGCCAGAAATCAGAAGATGAAGCAGAGGAAATGGACCTAGAGATGGAAGAGTTAAAAGAAGGGAAATATAAATGACCATATGCAAACAAAATACTGCAAGACTCAGTCATAACAATGAAAATGCAAAAGACCCTTTACCCCTTAAGTCTGCAAAATACACCTGACGGCAAGGAAGAAGATTTTAAAAAATGGAATATAGAGCTGTTAGGGGAAATGTCACAACTTGGGAGACAAAAAATTTAAAGAGAAATTGAGGGAGAAGGAATATAAATGGACAGAATCCCCCCCCCAAAAAAAAATACCCTACCTAAATTGTCTTCCATGCCAAGGAAATTTCACAAAAATAGAAAGAAACGTCCTGGGCGATTTAATTGCCTTGGTTTGGAAAGCTACTTGGCAAAGAAAAACCAGAAGATTTGACCTATTAGAGGGGGCATTATATGTTTAAATACTTGTTTGAATAAGATTAAAAGAGCAGATGACTCTTAGATACAATTAGACTTTTATAATGAAAGATATGATTTAGAATTAAAATAGCATTTTTTCTTTTTTTGCTATGAGAAATATGAAAATAAGAGAAGGATTGGTATGAATGAAACTTTTAGCTATATAAATGTAATTAATATTGAGAAAATCATAACTGACAAAGATATCTCAAATATTGATGGGAAATCAAACCTTAACAAGAGCACTAAAAACAGGATATTGATTTATGAATTGATTTTACATTTTGGATGCACTTTATTATCCCTCATATTGAGAGTCCAAGTCATATTAAGATCAAAACAAAACTTAACTGAATTCAAACTGAATGAGCTAAATTCAACAAATATAATTTATTCTCTGTGTTACCTAACCATTGGATATTTAGCCCACCATAATGATGTATTTGTAATGGTATATGAGAATGACCTTGGGAGACAGGAGGAAGAGCCAGAGACTAGACGAGCAAAAGGAATGGAGGTATAGCAAACATCTCAGAAGGGACCATCCCTATTTTTTTGAACTGTGAACACAAAGGAGAAGAGATGTACTTTTAGGCTTGCAAGATTCTGTTAAATCTGATTTTACAATAAAGTTAGAGCTAGTACCTCTGGGTGTGTTTCTTGTCTGGACTACCTTGCAAAGCTGACAATATTTTTAAGATAAAAACATACATTAGTTAAAATATATAGAGAAAAGAAGAAAACCATGGTTAAACTCAGTAAGAAAATGGACAGTTCAACTGAAAGAAGAGTAAACTCATACATCAATGTCAATCATGTTTGCAATCCTTAACAAATTGCTCTTGTATTTTCATAACACAGAAAGCCAGAATATGTCAGAATGGTCTCTTTCTCACACACATTGGCTCCTTCTGTTACAGAATATGGCTGACAAACTTGAAAAGTATAATAATAATAATAATAATAATAATAATAATAATAATAATAATAATAATAATAATAATAATAATAATAATAATAAAAGTTGGAAGGGACCTTGGAGGTCATCTAGTCCAACCCCCTGCTCAGGCAGGAAACCCTATACCATTTCAGACAAATGGCTGTTCAGTCTCTTCTTAAAAACTTCCAGGGTTGGAGCATTCACCACTTCTGGAGGCAGGTTGTTCCACTGGTTAATTGTTCTAACTGTCAGGAAGTTTCTCCTTAGTTCTAGGTTGCTTCTCTCCTTGATTAGTTTCCATCCGTTGCTTCTTGTCCTGCCTTCAGGCACTTTGGAAAATAGCTTCACTCCCTCTTCTTTATGGCAGCCCCTGAGATATTGGAACACTGCTATCATGCCCCTCTCGTCCTTCTCTTCATTAAACTAGACATACCCAATTCCAGCAACCGTTCCTTATTTGCTTTAGCCTCCAGTCCCGTAATCATCTTTGTTGCTCTTCTCTGTACTCTTTCTAGAGTCTCAACATCTTTTTTACATCGTGGTGACCAAAACTGGATGCAGTATTCCAAGTGTGGCCTTACCAAGGCATTGTAAAGTGGTATTAATACTTCACGTGATCTTGATTCTATCCTTCTGTTAATGCAGCCTAGCACTGTGTTGGCCTTTTTGGCAGCTGCAGCACACTGCTGGCTCACATTTAAGTGATTGTCCACTAGGACTCCAAGATCCCTCTCACAGTTACTACTATTGAGCAAGGTATCCCCTATACTATACTATACCTGTATATTTGGTTTCTCTTGCCTATATGTAGAATCTTACTTTTTTCACCATTGAATTTCATTTTTCATAGTGCCCAGTGTTCAAGTCTATCCAGATCCTTCTGTATCTTAAGCCTGTCTTCTGGAGTGTTGACTATTCCTGCCAGCTTGGTGTCGTCTGCAAATTTGATGATTTCCCCATCTATCCCCTCGTCCAAATCGTTGATGAAGATGTTGAAGAGCACTGGGCCCAGAACAGAGCCCTAGAGCACCCCACTACACACTTCCCTCCATGTAGATGGGGTTCCATTGAGGACCACACACTGAGTACGGCCGGTCAGCCAGCTACGGATCCGTCTGGTGGTGATGCTGTCTAACCCACATTTTTCTATCTTATCAAGTGGTAGGTTGTGATCTACTTTATCAAATGCCTTACTGAAGTCCAAGTAAATTATATCCACAGCATTCCTCTGATCCACTAATTTTGTCACTTGGTCAAAGAATGCAATAAGATTTGTCTGGCATGATTTGTTTTTGACAAATCCATGTTGGCTTTTAGTAATGACTTTGTTTGTCTCTAGGTGTTCGCTGATTCGTTGTTTGATTATCTTTTCCAGAATCTTCCCAGGTAGTGAGGTCAGGCTGATAGGTCTGTAATTTCCTGGGTCCATTTTTTTCCCTTTTTTGAAGATGGGAACTACATCAGCTCTTTTCCAGTCCTCTGGTAGTTCCCCTGTGCTCCAGGATCTTTGAAAAATATAGTTCAGTGGTTCTGAGATCACATCTGCCAGTTCCTTGAGAACCTTGGGGTGTAATCTATCTGGTCCTGGTGATTTGAACTCGTCTAGGCTGGACAGGTGCTCACTTACCATTTTCTTGCTTATCTTAACTTGTGTTTCTATTCTGTTTTTATGGCACTATTTTTGATAGGTTGGTCTGTTTTTTCCCTTTGTGTAAAGACAGATGCAAAAAAATGAGTTAAATAGTTCTGCTTTCTCCTTGTTGCTTGTCACCTTCATGCCACTTTCACCCACTAATGGACCAATCATTTCCTTCACTTTTTTCTTGTTTTTTACATGTTGAAAGAAGCTTTTTTTGTTATTTTTGACTTTGGTCACAAGCCTTAGTTCATTTTGAGCCTTAGCTTTCCTCACTTCACCTTTGCAGGCTCGGGCTATTTGCTGATATTCTGACTTAGTTATGTGCCCCTCTTTCCACTTTCTATACTTGTCCTTTTTATCTTTCAATTGATCAGAGAGTTCATTATGCAGCCATGCTGGTTTCTTTTGAGAGCTGTTATTTTTCCTCTTTGTTGGTATTGTGCTAGACTGGGCTTTTATTATCTCACTTTTCAAAATTTCCCAAGCTTCTTGAGTTGTTTTCCCCTTGAGGATTCTCATCGATGGAATCCTTCCCAAGCCCTCTCTAAGTTTATTGAAATTACCTCTCTTAAAGTCCAAGACTCTAGTTTGACTGTGTTCTATTGCTTGTGCTTGCATAATGTTGAATTCCAATATTGCATATCACTTCCTCCCAAGGTTCCTGTGGCTTCAACACCTTCTATCATTTCATCTCTGTTAGTGAGAATTAGATCCAAAATGGCTAATCCCCTAGTTCCCTTCTCTACTTTTTGGGAGACAAAGTTGTCTGCTAGGTTTGCAAGGAATCAGTTTGATCTTCCACTTGGTGCAGTTTGTCTCCCAGTTGATGTCAGGGTAGTTAAAGTCCCCCATTACTATTGTGATGTGCTTCCTACATACCTTAGGTAGTTGACTAGCAAAAAGTTCATCTATTTCCTCTGTTTGGTTGGGTGGCCTGTAGTATACACCTATGGCAATGTCATTTCCCCCCCACCTTTTATATTGACCCAAATGCATTCAAGAGAGTTTTCATCATTGTTGTGCTCTATTTCTGTAGAGATGTAGTCATTTCTTACATATAGAGCAACTCCGCCTCCTCTTTTATTTGGTCTGTTTCTTTTAAATAATTTAAATCCCTCTAGCTGTATGTTCCATTTGTGGGTTTCATCCCACCATGTTTCCGTAATGGCAACAATATCATATCTGCCCTCATTAACCTGAATTTCTAGTTCACCCTGTTTGCTGTTCATACTCTGTGTGTTGGTGTATAGACATTTGAGTCCTTTATGACTGACCCTGCTGTTTGTTAGCTCTGCATTCTCCAATCTCTAAATATCTTGACTTTGACTCCCATAATTTCCCAGTCAGCATGCCATTGCTAAGAGTGGAAATTCATTCTGAAAGAGACAAAGATTGGAGAAAATTGGTTTAGACTCAGAACAAACCAGAGGAATACTCAGTTTGTTCTTGAAAGAAATCAGAATTCTCCAGTTTAACCAATATGCTAAAGAAACCACAAATGCAATCTTTTCTACTCTGTTGCTTGCAAATTGGCTCAATTAAAGCTCATATGTAACCTTGTGTCATGAGTGTTAATTGAGGGGGAATGTGACATACCCCCACTTTCCCAGAAGGGAGGTTTCTTTCCAAGCCAAGCCCTTATTTTGTGCCACAGTACTAAGCCACTTATTCCAATCAGACTCCTACAAGTACCAGTTTGACAAAACAATTTAGTGTGGTTGTGACTTCCTAAGTTTCATTCAGTACTTTGTTTCCCAACTCTCCATAAGGCACCAAAATGGACTGAAACTTTATATCTATTATTTTATATTTTCACCTACCACATTAACAGGAGAGAGTTGAACACCTTATACTAGATATGAGCCTCCCTTACCTACTCCTCAGGAAATTAGCCAGTTTACACTTTGGTTTATAGGTTGGAGAGTCAGCATCAAGTCTTCTTTCCTGTGATATGTGAAAGGAAAGAATATGTTGTTAATCAATTGCTAAAATTACTTGCCTTTCATTTATTGGCTAGCTCATTTTAGGTCTTGTTATCACACAGATAATTTACCTGTGGCTAAACTATTAGACTGAAATAAATTCTTCATGCCAAGATATACTCTGCACAAAAAAAAGTTTGTTGCATGTTGAGAAGATGATAAGTTATAATGTGTGAGTCCATTCACTAGGTCAACACACAAACAATAGAACTAAAAATCTAGCTGAGGCCATAATGAGCTAATGCTATCACTATAGTAGTAGTGTGCTTTTGCATAAGATAGTTTCCTGTGTTCGTGAAATTATATTCAGTCCAGTGGTTTGGAAAAGAAGCTTATGGAAGTCTAACACTAATTCCAAAGATATCATGTTTGGGGGAGAAAAATCCCTAAATGTTAGGCTACTTAGTTATCTACCCTTTTCTATGCCATATTCTGAAATGCCCACCTCTTCATTCTAGTCAGAGAGATGCATTTCAGGCATCTTTTATGTAAAGTATGAACATTTAACATCTCAAATAATATTGCAAGTGGAGCATTACACACAGCAATAAAAAAATAACATGTTTTATCAGCCTGATTTATTTTCATTTCTGAAGGACAAAAAGTGGACAAAACATAAGACATTTCTCAGAGTGACAATAAATTACAAAAATAACACAATTACAATTCTGTGGTATTGTTGGCTTTATTTAGTTGTTCAAGAATATTTGAGCTAGAGTAATGGCTGTTGTTTTATTTTAATAGACTTTGAAGCTTTTTTTCCAGTATAGCAGAGAGTCCCTTATGTCCTATGCAACATGCTTTCAGTGAAGTGTATTAGACTTGTTAGGAGTAAATGAGTCATAACACTTCAGCTTTCTGTTATGTTCTGAGTTGTTGCAGTTACTGCTCTGAAAGATATGGAGACAGTCATCTCAAGACAGATTTCTCTCTCTCTTTCTCTGATGGTTATATATACAATTTTTATGTCTCCACGTTTATATTTCTAACTTCAAAGCACTCCACATTTTACCACTTTATAGCCAAGAAAAAGCAACTTCAGAAATCGATTCACATCTGACCCTCACAAGAATAATTTGCAAGGTAAGGAGATTGAAAATCATTTTCTTGACAGAATTAGGAACACTTTCAGCTTCCATTTTTCTAAGCAGAAGATACCCACACTTATCAAACAGTCTGTGAATTCATTGGTAATCAGGAAACCAGGAGGCAGGAGGAGAATAACTATGACTGAGAGGTACAAATAAAGCAAAGAGATTGTTTTACAGACAAGTGGAGGAAAAAAAGGTAATAGAAAATAGAATGAGGCTTTAATATAGATGCTATGTAACAGGGAGCAAGTACATAAATATGAGTTATGTAGTTAAAATTATTAGGAATCTGGAAGGCACTTGGCATCATGCATTATTTTGTTAGGGTTTTGTGGTGTGAAAACACTAAGGAGTATTGACATTACATTAACCGGTACGCTCAAAACTGCATTTTAAAGTCAGAGCCAGCAGATACAGACCAAAGATAACTGGAAGGCACCACCTATAGAAAGCTATGCTGTATGAAAATACACTAAACAGTATAAAACATAGAATAATAGGGGTGGAAGGGATCTTGGAGGTCATGCTCAAGCTTGAGTCCCTACATCATTCCAGACAAATGGCTGTCCAGTCACTTCTTGAAAACCTCCAGTAACACAGCATCCACAACTTCCAGAGGCAAGCCATTCCACTGACTAATTGTTCTTGCCAACAGGGAAATTCTCCTTAATTCTAGATTGTATTTCTCTTTAATGATCTTCCACCCATTACTTCTTCTCCTGCCCTCAGGTGTTTTGGAAATTAGGTCGACCCCTTATTCTCTGTGACAGCCCCACACTACTCTCAAGTATTGAAATACTGCTATAATATCACCCCTCTTTGTTAGACTACTAGACATACCTAGTTCCCTCAATCTTCATTGTATGGTTTAGCCTTCAGACCCCTTATCATCGTCATTGTTCTTCTCTGCACTCTTTTTAGGGCCTCGGCATATTTTTTGTATCATGGTGACCAGAACTGGATGCAGTATTCCAAGTGTGGTCTTACGTGCAATATGGAGTGATGCTATTACTTCACATGATCTTGAAACTATTCCTCTGTTGATGCAACCTAGGACTCCATTAGCAGATCTTTGGCAGCTGCAGCACGCTATTGGCTCTTACTTAAATAGTGGTCTACTAGGACACCTAGATCCTTTTCACAGTTATTGCTGTTGAGCCAGATACCACCTATTCTACCCTTGTGCATTTGATTTTTCTCTTTTGTGTGTAGCACCTTATTTTTCTTACCACTGAATTGCATTTTGTGTGAATTTTTTGTTGAAACATGTTTTATAGGAATGCCATGTTCTCAACTTTGGATTTAGAAAATGTTGGTAATCTACTAGAATCAAAGTGCAGCACCAATAGCAAAAGTCCTATGTTTCATATAGTGAATTTCAAATATAAACATGATAATGGAGTGAGAGGAGTTGCTACTGTGGAATATTACCAGCAGAGAACTAAAAAAAAAAAAAATCAACTGTCAGCCTGCCATCATCAAGGGCAGGCCTACCATCCAGAGGAGTTTCAAGGTATTTCCATTGTGAAGAAGAATGCTATTCAAACAATACAGGACACAAACAATCCCTGGCATTAATTCTACATCTGTCCAATTTGTCCTTGGTGTAACTTCATCCATTGGTGTAACTTCATCCAGCCTGTCCTTTTATGTTTTCCCTGCCATTGACCCAAGGCAGCTTGCCAAACCTCCCAATTTCACTTAGACATTAAGGTCTTTAAAGACCAAGGGGGAGAAAAAGCTGGATGTACTTCAATAGGATGCAAACGTTGTGTGTATGTGAATGAAAATGAATAAGCTGAGTTTTTATTTTTTTTCAATAAAATTAATGATACACTGTTTCATTTGACTGAGCTGTGATTTTTATAATTACATCATCTTAATTTATTCAAATTTATCTAACATTATTAGAATAGTATTTGGAAATTAGACATTAGAAAGTTTAATAGTCAGTGTTTAGTGCATGCCCAGTTTTTTCATCAGGCTAAGCCATCTTTTGTTTATCTTTGTTTATTGAATGAAACACATTGATTTAGCAATAAAGGAGAGTATTTGTAGCTCAGGGTTGAAATGAGGGGTCCTTGGAGCTCTCTGAGTTTGGTAGTTTTCTTGCAGACATTTCATTACCCAAACTAGGTAACATCATCAGCGCTAGTAAGGAGTGGGGTTTGCTCTCAGTTTATATTCTAGGAGTTTGCAATAACAGCAAAGCAGAAGGTCAGAAGCTGAATTATGTGGCACATAAAAGTTCTGACTGCTGCCAGTGGTCTGGTAACATATGAAGTAAAAAAATGTTTATTTATTTATTTGTATGTTTGTTTGTAAAATGTATTGGCCACCCATATTATTTCACGGTATTTCATTCATGCTCTCTTGTAGAACACCTAGTGACCTCTCATGGGTTATTTTCAGAAGTTCCTCTGTGGAAAGATGCAAGTAGAATTGGAATCAATTTTCCCCACTATCAGAGTACTGAGGGTTGGAGGGGGGTCAATCTTATGAAAAGTTCTGAATCTGTGCTTTCTATATCCATTGGACTTTAATTTCCATATTTCCCAACTGGCATAATCTTTGTGGACTGCAAATTATGGGGAATTTTGCTTATTTAAGTAAAAAATTGTCAGTTATTGTTCCTTGAGTTTGACTTGCTTTTTCGTTTCCTACAGCTGATTTGAAATGTTAATGTTAACAAATCCTTGGAAGATCAAATTATGATTCTTTCATGGTCTTGACTATTTTGAATCTCAATTCCTAGAAGACAGGAAGTATATAGCAAATCTCAGACAGTAACTTGGACAGTTTGTTTATTGTTGAAAAAAGGAGAGAGAGAGAGAGAGAGAGAGAGAGAGATGATGTTCTTGCTCATTTGTACACTTGTTCGTTCTGTTTATAATTCTCTAATTATTTGCAGGAATAAAATTACCACTATAATTATATCATTATAATGTAATTATGGCTATATTAATTGAGCAATTATATAAAGCCAAAGTTCATTAATACAGAGTACATAAAATAGAAGCTTGTCTTCACCGAGTATCCGAGGAAGGAAAGGATGTTGCTGAAGTGCTGCCATTTCAACCAAAATGCTAAATCATCCCAAATAAAGCTAATCTTTAAAACCACACTATTCATAAAATAGCATGAAATCTTTGTCCACTTCCTGGACAAAAAATAATGGTTCTTTAAAAGCAGAAGAGAGGAGGAGGAGAATTAACTATGGTTAATTAAAATAAGGTGTGATGAATTTTCTAAATTATTTTATTTTTCTGCTGAGATTCAAATCCAAATCTCTTTAGAGATTTGCTCTATCTCATATGATATCTTCTATCAGATCTCAGTATTCCTGGCAGAATCTGACTTCTAAGATCATTGCCTGCAACTCCAACATAAACCCAAAAGGCCTCAAGGAAGTCACCATTATAATAAGTGGCTCATTAGTCAGCATGATGATGAGGTAACTGCAATTTTGGAAGTAACCTTGTTAGTAATAAACAGCACTTCTATGAAAAGGAAAGAAACATACTTAACTAACATGCTAGGTATGATAAAGTATATAAAACTGTTACACCAGGCAACCAAGGAAATACTCTCAGCACCCAACTGATAAAATGTATGCCCAAGACATGTTTAAGAAACAATTTTATCCAATGTATGAAATCAGTATGCATAGCTGAAATTTTGAAAGCCCATTTTAAGAGGACTCTTGCCTTATAGATAGCCTATAGATAACTTTAAATAAATGAATGAAATTAAAATAAGATTATTTATGGATTATTTATAGGCCAAAAGAATTCTCTCAAGGTAGATTATAGAATTCATAAAAAAGACATTCATACCGTAATTAAAATCTGGTAAACAAATTGGACTAAAACAAATAAAATAATGAAAAAGACTTTTTAGCTGTGCTGGTGATCTGATAGAGTTACAAATACTTGTACAATGTGAATGCCTTACCTGAGAAAATTTAGAACAGGGCTTTTCAACCTTTTCACTCATTGTACCACTTTTAGGATATGGCAACATCCGAGTACCACCAGTCGCCTAGCAAGGTGTCAAAAACTTGATGACCAAAAAAAAAAAAAAAGGAAAAAAGTGATAAACTACAGGTAGCCCTCGACTTACAACAGTTCACTTAATGACTATTCGAAGTTACAATAGCACTGAAAAAAGTGTCCCCCAAGCCACAGCCGAGCAAGACACCTGCCTGCCCGCCCAACCACGCTCTTCCTCCTGTCCAAGGTTTTCATTGTTGTGAGCATTTCTGTTGAGGATTAGCAGCGGGGGTGGGGTGGGGGGGTGTTTGGTTTTTATTGCCCCAGTCTGCTGGGTGGTTGCAGCAGGTTTTGGTCACTTCACATGACCCTGGGACACTGTGACCGTCATAAATATGAATCAGTTGCCAAGCATCTGAATGTAAATCACAAGACCCTAGAGATGCTGCAACATTCCAGCTGATCGGCACTTCTTCTGGGCTCAGCAGAAGCTCCAGGATCAGCGCTAAGCTCCAGCTGGAGCCTGGCGCTGATCCTGACACTTCCGCTTAGCCCTGACAGCCCTGCAGCTCCAACCATCTCTCGCTCAGGCTTGTGCGGTGCTGCCACCAGTTCAGCTCATTCCCCTCCCCCGCTACCATTTTTCTAGGATGGTCGCGTACCACTTGCCAGGTGCCAATGTACCACAGGTGGTACCCGTACCACTGGTTGAAAAGCCCTGTGTTAAGATAGATGGTAGAATTTATATATAAGGTGTGTATTTTAAATATTAGATTGTATGAGGAATTGTGATAAAGGAATTGTGCTTAATTAAAAATTTTGAAAAAAAATATTAAATATCAAATTAAAATATTAAGGTAAAATTAACTACCAGGTCACTGATTAGCTAAAAGTTTGAATGTTTAAAAACAACTAAGATTTGAATTTAAGATATTGTTATGAGTTGAGACAAAGGTTAAGTAAAACTTAAAAGTATAAATACTAATAATTAAATTTGTATATTGGTTTGTGGTACAAATGCTGATGGTTTATTTTTATTTTTTTATTTTTTTATTTGAAAGGAAGAAAGAAAGGAAGTAGAAGGAAGAAAAGAAAAAATTTATTAGCCCCAAATATGAGATAGGAGACTTAGAAATTGGGGTCATTTAAAATTTGGAAATGATAAAGATTAAATGTTAAATTTAAATATCAATGGGAAATTAAAGTTAGGAAAAACTTACTAGGTTATTGTCTAAAAGATGGAATGTCAAATCAATTAAGATATATATAGACTGAAGATTAATGATGAATACTAGAAAGGTATTTTTGTTTGATTGATAGAATAAGAATTGTATTGGTCTGAATATGGGACAGTAGATATTATGGGGGAAAGAGAGGGAATTAGTTGTTGTAATACTTTGAGATTTGTACCGATGATATTCAAATGTAATGGAATTACGGTGCTCAGCCACCATGCTACTTTTCAAATATGTAAATGTAATATTGGAAAATTAATAAACAAACTTGGGGAAAAAATGTAATGTAAAAAGAAGGAATTTCTCTGTTGAAGTTTATGTTCAATATACTGATTTTTTTCTAGACCCTTTGCTAGGTATGTTGGTTGTGGATAAGTGTTTAAAACATCTGGTAAGCTCAGAGCCCATTGGTTGGGCAGCTAATATATTCAAATAAATAAATCCATCCATCCATCTGGAGGACACCAAGCTGGAGGAAGGTGGTCTGGCACATTCATAGCCTCAGATTTTTTTTTTATAAAGAACTAATACGTAAAATCCTTTGCTAGAACAGATATTGTTGGCAGAATGGATTGTCTTGGCCACCCTGTTCCCTAAGTAGGAAAACCTTAGCAGCAGAATTGCAGTAAAAGGGGAAAAGAAGGATCACCTTCAATGTATGAACAGAAATCCACTTATGCAGTATTGGTTGGAAATCATCACTGTCACATATAACTAACAAAATCACACATTTATTTTTCTAGTCAATCAAAAATTGTAGAAAAAATTGTTTTTAACAAAGCACAGAATAGTAGACAAACTGATAAGATTTCACGTATTCATATATTAGATATATCCAAATAGTTTAAGACAGCAGCAGGAATATATTTCTCTTGACCATTTCATCACTAGGACTTATAATATCCTTGGCTATGATCCAGCCATTGCTTAAGTAATATAAAGTCTGTCTTTTTTTCTAGTCTGTTGTCATCATAATGATTGATGATGCTAGAAAACACAATTACTAATGAGGAAATCATTTGGGTTCAGCAAATATTATTACTATAAAGTATGGATTTTTTTAAAAAACAAAAAACCTTACATGTAGACTCAGAAAGATGAAAAAGCATAAAAAAATTCAAATTTACATTCTTTACCTCTATCCCATAGCCTCTGCTTGCATATACAGTAAGAGTAGTTTGACTCTCTATTCATGTGCCTAGACTAATCTAAACTTTCTCATTGATGGGAATTTTCTTCAATTTCTCACTCTATCTTGGAAATCAGGACATTACTTAGTACAATGCTCTCTTTGTTCTTGCCTTTTTGCAGTCTCCTCTAATCTTGAGCCGGCTTCATGCAATAATATTCTGGCTATGCAAGGAGTAATAACTTTTATTTTCATCTTCAGCAAGAGGACCTTGTACAGGTAGTGTTTGAGAATTGTAGTGGAATCTGTCCATTACAGTCACAAGTTGTAATGGCCATTAAACAAGGTAGCCTCATGATCACCTCACTTAATAGTCCCCGTCCCTACTCTCCCTGACATGGTCATTAAATGACCGTGCAGCTCATTAAGTGGAGATTGAAGGAGGGGGGACTGGGAGGACTAGAGCAGGCCCAGGCTAACCTGCCCTAGACCTTCCACACCCCTCGTTGTGGCACCCATGCTTTGCTTCTCAGCGCTCAATGTCCCCACAGGCCTTGGGCCTGCTTCCCACCCTGCCAGGTCCCACACCCTCCTTCACTGATTATGCACTTACCTTCTATACAGTAGATCCCCAGGAAAGGAGAGCAGGCTGCTTTGTTCCTCAGCATCCCTGCAAGCCACATGGCATTTTCACAGAAGCGGGTGCCATTTTTGAAGCAGCCACAAATTACTGAGGTTGCTCAAAAATTGATGCCTGCTTCCAGGATAAAGCCATGCAGCCTAGAGATGCCAAAGAGCGGAGCAACTTGCTCTCTTTCCCTAACATAAGCTCTGGAGCTCCAGATACCTACAGAAAGTAACTGAGTAATAAGCAAGCAAAAGCCCTGGTCATGACTTGGGACCAGGGCTATTTGAAGAACTGCTTCTCCCTTATTACATCTACCTAGCCCATCAAGACAGGAAAGCAAGGCATGTTATGGATCCCATCAATTAGGGATGTTTATCTAGTGGGACCACAAAAAATAGTCCTCCTTGGTGGTAGCCCCTTCTTTAGAGGTATGGTTGGCCACCACCCTGTTGTTCTTCTGAAAGGCCCTAAAAATGTGGTTTTGTCAGCAGGCCTGGGATCACAAATTGAAACGGAGCTGATCAGATGGCTGATCTGATTGTGTTGTTTCTGCCATGAAGAGTGAGGGGGGAGGTTTCTTATGAGTTTATATTATATGGTGGACTTTTTTAATGTTGTAAACTGCCCAGAATCACCTGTGCGTGAGTTGGGCAGCTATATAAATTATATAAATAATAAAATAATAAATATAATAAAATAATAAATATGAAATAATAAATATAAAATAAAATAAAATAATTAAAACAAAACAATAAAATAAAATAAAATATAAAATAAATAAAATAAAATAAAGCAAGCAAGCAGGGTCAATAGGGAAGCTGGCAGGAAGTTGCTCCCACTGCTTTTTTGCCATGATCATTCTGTTTCCCTGTTTAGGTAAGGAAATATTTTGGAAAGGATGACCCAACAGGTCATGGGTTGTATAGTTATCTGCTAAAAGGATAAATGAATTTGTGAGACACTCTTCTGTGAATAATAGTAGTGATTTTATTGAGCAAGAAATCAATCTACTACTATTTACAAAATTAATTTTTAATGTACTGTATATCACAGGATTTTCGAACTTTTTATCATGTGCCCACTGGCATATGCAAAGTGAAA
The DNA here is from genome assembly GCF_001527695.2 of Protobothrops mucrosquamatus. Lineage (NCBI taxonomy): Eukaryota > Metazoa > Chordata > Lepidosauria > Squamata > Viperidae > Protobothrops > Protobothrops mucrosquamatus. The sequence goes on from NW_015386293.1 coordinate 563,766, forward strand.
TGTAAACCTTGTTCTCCCTGTGTTGGCAAGCCTAGAGTGCTGGCAAAACCATTTTCTTTGGCCAAGCCTACATTCACCTTGTGCAGGCCAAGTAGGGAACAAAGTCCAGAAAGAATTTTAATAGTAGTCCTGCTATACATGAAGAAGTGTGATCAAGCTTTTATAAAATGTAATTCTTTCAGCAAGCTCACAATTTCAGAACTCCTGGATTAGGCCCTAGCTCCCATGCAGCTATGACCCCAGACTGTATTTTCTCTCCTATACCACCTCCAATAGTGTGTGTGTGTGTGTGGGGGGGGGTTGTTAGATATGCTTTGGGTTGTTTTTGTATTGAAAGGTGAAATTCCTCTTCATCTTCAGCATTTTAACAGAGGTCTGAAGGTTTAATGCCAAAACTGACTGATACTTGCAACTGTTCAAAGTTCCTTCCACCTTGACTAAACCCCCAATTCCAGCTGATGAGAAATAGCTCCAAAGCAAAATGCTGCCATCACATTTTACTGTGGGCATGGGATGCATTTGGCAATGTGCAATGTTACTTTTGCACCATACTTTTTGAAATTATGGCCAAAACGTTCAACCTTGGTCTCATCAGAGCATAACACATTTTCCCATATGCTTTTGATAGACTTGATGCAGATTTTGGAAAATGTATCTTGGATTTTATTTTTATTTTTTTGTAAGAAAAGGCTTCCATCTTGCCACCTTACCTCACACTCCAGACATATGAAGAATATGAGAGGTTGTTGTTATATGTAGTACACAACTAGTACTCACCAGAAATTCTTTCAGCTCCTTTAATGTTGCTGTAGGCTTCTTGGGAGCCTCTTGGACCAGTTTTCTTCTTGGGTTTTTTTTTCCATCAATTTTGCAGGTACATCCAGTTCTTGGTAGTGTCACTGTTGTGCCATATTTTCTCCACTTGTTGGAGAAAATATGGCACAACATATTGGATATACCATGGAACACAACTGTGTTCCATGGTATATCCAATATCTTGGAAATTTTTTGTACCCTTCTCCTGACTGATACCTTCCAACAATGAGATCCCTTTGATACTTTGTAAGCTCTTTGTTTTTGGCTTTTGCTAAGTAAATGTCAGAAAAATCCTACTAGAACAGCTGAACTTTATATGGACTTGATCAGAATTACTTTAATTGATTCCAGGTATGTATTGACTGCTATTTAACATCAGTTTCAATGCGAATGGTTGATTTTGAACACAGCTATATCCTATTTATAAGAAGGTATGCACATTTATTGTAAACAAGTTGTTGTTTTTTATTTTTATTTTTTTGCCCTGAAAGATTTCAGTTTGTTTTTCCATTGAATTGTATAGCTTATATGTTGTATTAAAGGTGGGGGGAAAATCTGAAGTGATTTATCTTGGTCTGATTTTTTTAAATCTCAAAAACCTAGCATTTTAGCAGGAGTGTTTAGACTTTTTATATCATTCTTTGCACATTTTTATTGAGCTGCTGGACAAGCGCTGTATAGTTCCTACACATTCTCAGTATTTCAAATTTGATGGAAATAATTACAGGGTTAAGCATGGTTTTGAAAGAGTAGAAAGTAAAAATAGTGATGATGTACGTATATTTAAAATGAATAGAGATATATTCATTTCCTAGGTGTCACCAAAAGATAAGAGCAGATGCGAAAGATAAGTAGCCTTTTCACTGGGTAACCCAAAAAATAAATTTCTCACTTATGGAATTGTACTTGGCATCTTGTAGAAGCTTTCAATTATTATATAAATCAATGCTATTTGTTCCTAGTATGATGTATAGGATAGTAATATGGGAAAATAGGTTTATTATCTTGTCTGAATAATAAGTTTCAATATTAATGGAACAGCTTGCCTCCTGGAGTTGTGGGTGCTCCATCACTGAAGGTTTTTAAAGAAAAGATTGGGCAAATGTTGTCTTTGGGAAGGGAGATGGACTAGAAGGCCTCCAAAGTCCCTTCCAGCCCCAAGATTCTAAGTTCAAAAGATAATGTCTGATCCAGGCATGTAGTTTGCACAGTTTTTTTTTCCAAATCAGACATTACTCATTGGGGTATCAAATGAGCATTTGTGATTGAACAGTGATTTAAGGAAGTCATGCATTTGCCTTCTAAAATAATTAATGTGGAAATAGGTAAAGGAAATAATAATAACAACAATAATAAAAAAGTTGGAAGGGACCTTGAAGGTCATCTAGTCCAACCCCCTGCTCAGGCAGGAAACCATAATAAATCAAATTGTTTTAGACCAAAATTGTTATAGCTAGCATACAATAACAATGTTTGTCACATATTATTGGCTTTGTAAATAAATGATGTGATCATGATTGAATCCTTGCATCCATCTTATTAGGCAGATATATAGATTCTTACTTGATAGCAACACATTCTTCTGGAGTAAACAGATTTAGGATTATTTTAGTTGGATACATTTTATATTTTTCACAAACTTTGGTAGTCTGTAGCCATTACTCTTCATTGACAATCTTTTATTATCTTTGCTTTCATAATGATACTCTCATTATTTAGGTTTCACAATAACAAAATACATACTTGCAACAGCTATTTTATTGGATACTATAGTAATCATGCTGTTATAGAGAGAAAACAATTCTGGACTCACATCATGCTGTAGCTCTATTGTACTGTCTTCAATTAAAGATATGATCAATTTCATAAAAACTTAGGGCTACCAGATACTGTAAAAATGCACATTCACTAGTTGACAGCAGAGAGTTAATGTTTACTATGTCTCTTTGCTGCCATCTCATGGTCATCTAGGTCTGGTAGCCCTACTTGAACTTGACTAATTCATAACATTATTAAAAGGATGCCCTGGAAAATGACCCAGAGGTTTTTGTGCTATGTGATCATACATACATGTTCATGTATAGCCAGTGGAAATTAATTCAAGATAAATATATATATTGAATTATGGTTTTGATTTCATTTATTTTGGCTGAAAATACTTGGATGAATGTTTGATCACTCACATATATAACTCTAACACACTTATCCAGCAAAGGGAATGAGCTAATTGTTAAATTCAGTTCAACAAGTTCCTCATTAAGAACAAATTACTTGAGTTTGAAATCTGCTAATTTTCCAATCAGGGTAAGTGTTTGCACTTGTGATTTGGAAATAATTACCACAATGTATAACATCTTAACCTATGTAGAAGCTAATGAGAAAATTCATTTCTGTGGAATGAGAAAAAAGCTGAAATAATCTGTAATGTCCTATAGATTTTTATTAGCTAAACACTATGTCATTTGTACATCTGATAACTTTTACAGACAGTTCTAATTGTTCTTTCAAGTTGGTTTGTATTTCACTCTGATTCCATAGAGAATGTTAATTTATGTTAGAATTATGTCTATCTTGATGCTGAGCAGTCATTTCAAACCTGGAAGAGATAAATTACATTATATTATCAACACAGCTGTCACCATAACTAGCTTTAGACAACACAAAAAGTCAAATCCATATTATGGTTAAACATGATGTATGAGCTCAGCCTTTGTGGAGTCATGTTTTATGGCTTAATACATGAGCTCAATGTAGCCTAGCTATGGTTAAACAAACCATGGCTCAGAATCTTACTGCTTTCATCTCTATGTCAGCCTTCCCCAATTTGTGGCTTTCAAAGATGTAAACCTACATTTTTAATTTAGGCCGCACTGTTTTTAGTATAATGCTAAGAATGAGATATGTTCCATTTGGGGATGTAGTGAGATAACCTGAAACAAACAACTTTAAAGATATTGCCACTTGAGTAGGAATGTCTGTTAGCTTCCATAACCCCAGCTGTTGGCCCTGCTGCTTATAGCCTTCCTGGAGGCATATCTGACTACAGTAGAAACAGGATTTTCCAAATATATCTTTGCATGGGCTCTTCTTGATTTTAGTGAAAGCAGCAAAGAAAATTCACCATTAAGCAGAAAATACATTACTCTAAAAAAGGACAGAAATCTATATTTGGAAATACATGGTAATACATCTCGCTATAATTGAGAAGACTGTGATCAATTGTTTTGTATCACTTTTGCTTTGTTCTTGGGGACATCAGGGTCTCAGTTCTGCCTTCATATGATTTCAATTCTTCAGATTAGAGGAAAATTGATAGTGTCCAAATAAAATATTCAAATAAAATACTTTCCAAAACAGGTTTCATGGCTGTTCAACTGATTTAGGTCAACAATTTTTATCTGGGGAAAAACGCTTTGCACCCTTATTTCTTCTCTAAGGATATATTTCAAGACATCATTTCCCCCAAAACAATGCAATTTACTAGTTTTAACCATTTTTGTTCTGTTTCTTCCTATTGCAGACCTATAGCTATTTAATACAATTCTTGGCAATACAGAAGATCAATGCCAATATGCTATCTTACGAAATTGTACCAAAAGAAAAAATCTGAGGGAGCAAGAATTTTGTTTAGGAACTGATAGCAGTAGCAGTGAATTTTATTACTGCTCTATTATTTTAAGCCAGAAACACTTGTTTTCTGAGAATTTAGAGACATTTAATCAAAGTTTAGCTATTTAGTTTTGTCAATTATCACAATGAGTCAAAATGCGACTAATATAAAACCATTTCTATAATGCAAACGGACAATTTAGAAGCAATGCTTGTTTTAATAAATAATATTACAAGAAAGGTAATTTTATAATGAATTATATGAATTATAGTAAAAATAATTATCATTCCAAGAAGATCCATGCACAACCATTTTGAGATTAATTCCAGATAGCGTTGATCTCATGGCCTCATCTATTTTTCTTAAGTATTGATGCATTTTTCCATTTAGTCCAGTTTACCAGCAATAGTAGCAAAATTGGCATTTTCCTTTGAATCAGTGCAACTGTACAGTCATTGTGGTCAATCTGTTTTCTATTGATGGAATTCTTGCTTCTAGAAATGGGAGCTTTAGTTCCATAAGGTTTGTCTTAGAGATCAGATTTGTAGGGTATTTAGCCCATAATTTACAGTATGTATATAAATTCGTTTTTTTATCCTTTTTCTATCTTGAACAAGCTTTTCAGTCTCTATCTTTTTATGTTACGTAGTCACAGCTAGATCTTCATTCTGTTCTAAATTGTTTTCAGTTGCATCTTGGGCTTTAATCATCTGTTATTCTTGATCATTTCCAATATGATAACCATCAGAAGTGAACATAAATACTGCATAGCATAATCAGCAGAGGTATTCTGATTATGTACTTATAACACTACATCTTAATTTTGAAAACTTTAAATTTTAAAATAGAAAGATAATAAGTAACTGGAACTAATAATAATCAAGGAAAAAGAGAAGAGGAAAAGAGCAGAGAGAGAAGTGCAACAAAATAAAAAAGCAAAGATACAAAAAAAGACTTCTGACGTCTTTTACAGCGGATAAAAGGAGCAGGTCTTTTTAGGAAAGCTAAAGGAGATTGTGAAATAGACTTACAGTATTACATGCAGCCAGAAGACAACTGTTGGGGGATGCTGTGATTCGATTTGTGGGAAAGCCTACTGAACAACAAGTACTGCAGAAATACTCTCAGTTGAACATTTCTTTTTCTTCAATTCATTCATATTTTATGGTTGCAGTGTCCCAGGGTCATACGATTACTTTTTGCAACCTTTTGACAAGCAAAGTCAATGGGGACGCCAGATTCACTTAGTGTGTTACTAATTTAACAACTGAAGTGATTCACTTAACAACTCTGGCAAGAAAGGTCGTAAAATGGGGCAAAATTAATTTAACAAATGTCTCACTTAGCTTGGGCTTAATTGTGGTTGTGGGTCAAGGGCTACCTGTACTGTATGAAGAAATATTAATATTCAATTATTTTTAAATCAAATTTAATTTATATTCTGTTTCCATTCTGCTCTATATTTTAGATTGTAATCCCCACTAAATTCCAAGGCCAACAGAAGCTCTCAGTCAAACAAGATGAGCACCTCTGATCTACAATATAATCAAAGTCATGTCCATACAGAGCTACTTTCCATTTGGTGTGAATGGAACTTCCATTGAAATAGATGATACAAACATATACTGTATATGTAATGTTAGTTTTCAAATGGTTGTAAGTCGAGCACTAGCTGTATCATCTGTAATTGTTTCCAGAGAAGAATCCTTTAATTCTTTTAAAAATCAAAGGTATTTAAGGCCATTCCCTCAGTAGTGACTTACAGCACCGTCACACCACTTCTAGCCATTTTTAAAGTAATAAAGCCAATTCCTAGAACACGGGTGTCAAACTCGTAAAGTCATGTGACGTGTCGCGACGTATCGCGATTTTTTTTTGCATTGCTGGAGCTGGGATGGGCGTGGCCTCTGTATGATGCAACCGGCCCATGGGCCGGCACTTTGACACCCCTGCTCTAGAAGATGCCTTAACTGAGGACATGGTCTTAGAGAAGATGAAGTGTTTTCTAACTTAATAATATTAAAAGATAGTTATTTTCACTTGGTCCTTAAAATTAGCTATTTGAAATCAATCTTTCAGATTTTGATGCAATGATATTTTTCCACAGAGCAAAATGCATCGACTGGGTTAAAAAACAAACAAAGAAAGCCAAAGTTAATTTGTCATACTAGACGTCTGTTATCGTTACTAGGTTTTTCCTAGAAAATCATCTTGAAATTATAGCTCTAGCATCAATTTTCACTATTTTGAGATTGTATGAAATACCCGTATTTTGATCAAATAGACTACAGGAAATAAAATCCTTGCCCCCTTATTTCTGTATATCATCTATCTAAAACAGAAAATTTCTCTTAAATATAATTCATATGCTCTCCAAATGGTCACTAGATGGCATACTAAATTTGCTTCCTACACCAACCAGGGAAGTGATTGAAGCCTGGGAAACAGGCCCTTTGTCAGTCAATAGGAATGCTGATTTACCACCAGCCTATCAAGTACTTAGAAGGCGAGGGCTGGGCAGCACAAGCAAATGACAGCTAATGACTTAAAAGCCAGCCATCAACATCTAATCAACATCTAAAAAGCCACTTACAACAGGCACTATAAATACCACACAGAGAATAGCACACACTTTCTGCTAGAGAGAAGTTCCCTGAGGATGGGCTCCAGCAAGAGTCCGAAAGCTCAGAAGACAGAAACTCTGGTCCCAGTGACTGACCCAGATTGGATCCTGCAACATTATCCTGGGACACGTATACTCGCCTTCATTCGTGAGAGATATGGGTGGCTAGCACTTCAAACAGCTCAGCTTTGGGAATCCTTCACAGCATATGAAGCATCCACTTATAAACAGCTATGTTTCCTACATCAATGCACTTGAGAAGGGGTCATTCCACGCAGCCTATGATACCAACCACCAGTCAACTCAGAGATGGGCAGATGTATGGCAAAAGCATTCAGCAAACAGATGTTAAAAGACTTAACTGCCATCTCTAATTGGGCAAGTATAAAGCAGCCATCAATATACACAAGGGGCATTGCCTATCACAACTCGAAGAAGAACTAGTCACCCACCTAGAGAATGTTATTAGGACTCTCGTAAAAGAAAAACAGATGAGAAAAAGGAAACAGTTGGAGGAAAAAATTCAAAAGTTAAAGCCATGTTCCGAAACCTGTGTGAATCTGATCTATAATTTATCGAACAATTAAGCCAGCAGGAACTACACATACTTGATGAGGGATTCAACAAATGAGATACCACACCAAGAAAATTCATAGCAGCATTGGAATCCATATTCAACAGAAATAGAAGAGCCAGATAAATATGCTATCAGACAAAAAGTATCACCAATGCTGGTCACACACAAACCAAACAATATGCTCAACCCAACGGAGCAACGCACCTTGGAAGACCTAAAAAAAGATCAGGATATCATTATTTTACCGGCAGACAAAAACTGCTTAATGGTGGTGATGAACCACACAGATTATGAAATGAAGACATTTGCCCTGCTTAATGATTCCTCAGCATACAGACTAGCAAAGACATCACAGATTAGAACAATGGTCACCCTACTGAATACTTATTTCAGCCAATTCAAACAAAAAACTGTATAACAGAAGGAATGGTGGAAAATGAGAAGAACAGATGCTGCCATAGCTATTCCCCAAGATACATAAAATAGTAGTCCCTCTCAGACCTATTGTAGTGCTACAAGATACCCCTATGTATAATCCAGCTAAATGGCTGTCACAACACTTAAGCTTCCTGACCTAACCCTTGAACAGCACATCATCCACACAATTTCTGACAAAGCTACAAGGCTTAAATGTGGCTCCTGATGAGATCATGGTCTCCTTTGAAGTAGTGCCCCTATTTATATCCATCCCTCCCCACTTAGCATATGAAGTAATAGATAGAAAACTAGAAGAGTACAACACAGATCAGAACAACTTAACCAGGACACAAATCATGAAGCTACTTTAATACTATCAACGTACCTTCTTCACATTCAAACACAAAATGTATGAACAAATAAAAGGGACAGACATGGGATCCCCAATATAAGGAATCATTGCAAAAACAGTCCTGCATAAACTAGAACACCGTGCATTTCAGAACTACATACCTAAATTCTTGTGCTGCTACACATCTGTCATCATCAAGAAAAATGCACTTAAAGACATTCATACCATACTGAATTCCATCTTCCCTGACATACAGTTCACAATGGAGGAAGAAACAGGTAGGTAATTACCATTTTTAGACATATTTGTCAACAGACAAGAGGATTGAAACCTAAAAACCACAGTTTATTGTAAGACCACCAATATTTCATGCATTCTGAATTTCAATAGCAACCATCCACTGTCACACAAAAAGAATTGCATTAGAACACTATATGGCAGGGTGAGAACCCACTGTACTACCCAGCAAGCCAAACAGTTGGAGAGCAGGTAGATACGTGAACAATTCAAGATGTCTGTGCAACACGGTGGGGAGAAAAAGGAAGAAATAAGGTACAAGACCAACCATGGCATACCCTGCCATACATAAAAACATTTTGGAAGCTGTAGAACTCAGCTTTCCAAGATCTGCAAGTGGGCACAGCATATCTCCCAGAGGCTACCATATGAGGATAAATTATGCATTGTAAAGATTGCTTGGAGGTCGGAGATACTTCCAATGTAATCTACCGAATCCCTTGCATGGATTGTCTCTGATTGTGTAGGACAGATGTGGAGAAAGCTAACCATCACATTGCAAGAACACAAGCGAGCAGTCAGATGAGGAGACCCAAACTCATTGGTAATCTCATACTGCAATGAACAAGGACACACATTCAAATTTGCAGCTACCAAGATTGTTGGACGAGCAGGCACAAAAACAGCCAGGGAAGTGACTGAAGCCTGGGAAACAGACCCCTTCTCGGTCAATAGGAGTGCTGATTTACCACCAGCCTATCAAGCACTTAGATGGCGAGGGCTGGGCAGTACAAGCAAATGACAGCTAATGATTTAAAAGCCAGCCATCAACACACCCCAATCAACTTCTAAAAAGCCACCTACAACTGGCATTATAAATACTACACAAAGAACAGCACACACTCTGCTAGAGAAAAGTTCTCTGCAGATGGGCTCCAACATGAGTCTGAAAGCTCGGAAGACAAAACCTCTGGTCCCGATGACCAACCCAGATCCTGCAACATTATTCTGGGATAAATATATTCACCTGCATTCATAAAGGTCATGTTGTTTTAACAATATATATTTTAATAGTACACTAGACCAGGGCTTTTCAACCTTTTCACCGATTGTATCACTTTTAGAATATGGTAATATTCGAGTACCACCTAGCAAGGTGTCAAAAACTTGATGACCAACCCCCCCGTTTAAAGTTGCAATTGCACTGAAATGACTTATGACCATTTTTCACACTTATGACCATTGCAGCATGCCCAGGGTCATATGATTTATATTTGGATGCTTGGCAACTGATTCATATTTATGATGGTCAGTGTCCCAGGGTCATGTGATCCCTTTTTGCCACCTTTTGACAAGCAAAGTCAATGGCAGGGCTGCTTGTGGCCAAGTGCTAAGGCGGGACTTCCTTCCCTCCCTCCCTCCCTTCCTTCTTCCATATATTCATCAAACAAGGAAAAGCCTCCAGAGACAGAAAATACAAGCCACTGAGGGAACTAGCTTAAAAAGGTGCATTCCCCTTTAAGAATTAGCTATTGGCTAGAAAGGAAAGTTAAGGAGCAGGTAGCCGGCACTTAAGGAAGAAAAAAAATGTAGTAAGTACTGGCTGCTGGCTAAGGCAGCCTCCCCAAATGGCTCCATTCATAAGTAAAGGAATGCTACAGGCAAAATCCATTCAGGAGAAAAATACTTCAAAATCCCTTGCAGCAAAACTTATAGCTAACAATAGCAGAGCAATAGAAGCTAACACGAGACATCAGCCATCAGCCAAACAGAAATTGCCAAATACTCCTTAAGAACACAAAGCCCACATTGCACAAATCCCACAACTTCAAAGTCACAAAAGCACATAAGAATCCTTCCACTCTCCATCTCCCTCCCTCCCTCACTCCATGCCTCACCTCCAGCTGATGCTGCCGACCCCTCCCCCACTGTGATTCTTGCCTGTTTGTTGCTACCAGCACAGGTGGCTGCCACAGAAATTGTAGATCGGCTCATGACCGGCCTGCATGTTCTCCTCTCCCCCCACCCTCCTCCTTCCTTCCCTTTGGTGCAGCTAAAGCTGACTCCGCCTCCTCCCAAGGCTGCCTCTTTCTCTCTCCCTCTCCCTCTCCCTCCCAAACTGCCTCCTTTTATAGCCTCTCCTGTCTCCACCCCCCTCCTCCTTCTTTCTTATCTGGGTGAGCCGGAAGTGAGCCTGGGGCCTTTGCCTCGCCCCAGCCACTCTGCAGCTCCGGAGGACTTTCTCACAGTAAGTCCTGCGCTGCGCTGGCTCGTTCCCTCCCCCACTATACTTGGCTGGGCAGGGCTGCGTACCACCTGCCATGTGCTAATGTACCACAGATGGTACGTGTACCACCGGTTGAAAAGTCCTGTTCTAGTTCAACCCCCTGCTCAAGACAGGAGACCTTATACCAGTGATGGCAAACCTTTTAAAGCCCGAGTGCCCAAACTATTCTTGAAAACCTCTAGTGATGAAGCACCACAACTTTGGGAGGTAAATTGTTCTACTGATTATTTTCATTTTAAGGAAATTTCTTCCTAGTTCTAAGTTGGATCTCTCTTTAATAATATTCCACTGGTTACATCTTGTCCTGTCCTCAGCTGCTTTGGGAAATAAGTCAATCCCCTCTCCTCTGTGAAACAAGCAAAATGTAAAAACTCCTCCACATGGAACGTGGCACCAGCACTCCTCTGCTTAACATAACTGAAAACTTAGCAACCAGGTTGTTACAGAAACTTGTCCCTGTTTTTAACCAAGTTCCTCCCACTCACTTTTATATTGTTTGCCAGCTGCTGCTTTCACTCACTGCTTACATTCAAACCCACAGCATGGTTTTGTAAGCCACTTGAACTCATGGCTGGGTTGTGAGGGGGTAACAGAGGTCAGTCCCACATATGGCTGCTTTGTGTCATTAATGGAAGCTAAAAGATATAAAAGTAGCACATTGAAAATGAAAACTATCCAGAAAGTAGCAGACAATATCATCAAGGGAGTTAGACAAGGCAGCTAAATTCAATATCCATATTCAAGGATACTCTTCCTTGCACTACTGACAAACAAGAGAACAGTGTCATTTTCAAATTTTCAGATTCTGGAAGGATCCGGCTGCTGTTTGCTAACAACCAACTATTAAATTTAAGGAATGTTTATGTCATAGAATCAAAGGGCTGGAAGGCATCTTGAAGGTCTTCTAGTCCAACTCCCTGCTCAAGGCAGGAGATTCTATACCATCCGAGGTAAATGGTTGTCCAGTCTTTTCTTGAAAGCCTCCAGGGATAGAGTACCAACAACTTCTAGAGGCAAGTCGTTTCACTGGTTAATTGTTCTCCCTGTCAGGAAATTTTTCCTTAGTTCTAGCCTGGATCTCCCTTCAATGAGTTTCCAGCCATCTTTTTGTGTCCTGCCATGTGTGTGCTTATGTCTCCACAAAATGTGATTGAAACAATTATTTAGCTTAGAGAAGAAAAAGAAACCTTAAGAATTGGATTTGTTTTTTTTAATCCACTAAGGAGTAGCCATCTGAGAAGTAAAGAGACCAACATCCCAATTTTCTTTTGCCCATTCAGCTGAAGGGTTACAGAGGGAGTTCTAAGTATTCCCCATATTGACAGTTCATGAGTGTTGATAGACATGCAGGTAACTACTCTTAGGATCTCGAGAACCTTCACAGCTATTTAAGCCTTTTGCAAATTAACTGGAACTTAGCCTGAAGGGACGCCAATGGAATTCTTTTAGTTTCACCTGCCAAACAAGAAACAAGAAATGATGAAGAGTCGTCCTGTAACAGTGGATTGGCTTCCTTAGCACTTGGAGTGTGTCAAATTCAGAGAAGGGGAGAAAGGCATCCTGATTCAAAGTCTGAAGAATTGTTATTTATCAAGGTAGATCCAAAGCATGCCTTTTTTTTTCAAGCCATAACGTGTCAACCAGCACTTTCCTTGGGATGTGTGCCAAAGGAAAGGCTCTCTGAGTTTGGCCTATTTCTTGCAGATGTTTCATTACCCAAACTAGGTAACATCATCAGTGCTGATTATATTATCTAGTTTGGGTAATGAAACATCTGCAAGAAAACAGCCAAGCTCAGAGGACACCAAGGATCCCAAAATTGCCCTCTTTCTCTCCTCCTCCTCACCACAAACTCCACTCCCTTCTTACTGATGATATTGCTAGAATAGAATAGAATAGAATAGAATAGAATAACAGAGTTCGAAGGGACCTAGTCCAACCTCCCACCCAAGCAGGAGAACCTACACCAATTCTGACAGATGGCAGTCCAGTCGCTTCTTGAAAGCTTCTAGTGATGAAGCTCCCACAACTTCTGAAGGCAATCTGTTCCATTGGTTGATTGTTCTCACTGTCAGAAAAATTCTCCTTATTCCTAGGTTAAATCTCTCCTTGCTCAGTTTCCATCCGTTATTTCTTGTCTGGCCTTCAGGTGTTTTGGAAAATAGGTTGATCCCCTCCTCTGTGACAGCCCCTCAAATATTGGAACACTGCTATCATGTCATCCCTGGTCCTGGTTGCAGTATTCTAAGTGTGGTCTTACTAAGGCTTTAAAAAGTGGTATTAGTACCTCACACAATCTTGATTGAATCCCCGTTAATGCAACTTAGGAGTGCATTGGCTTTTTTGGCTGCCGCCGCATAGTTGACTCATATTTAATTGATTGTGCACTAAGACTCCAAGATCCCTCTCACAGTTACTGCTATTAAGCCTGGTTCCACCCAATCTATATGTGTACTTTTGGTTTTTCTTGCCTAAGTGTAGGACTTTACTTTTCTCTGTATTGAATTTCATTTTGTTAAATAGGGCCCAGTGTTCAAGTCTGTTGAGATCCATCTGGATCTTGAGCCTATTATCTAGGGCAGGGGTGTCCAAACTTTTTTCAAAGAGGGCCAGATTGGATGAAGTGAACGTGCTGGAGGGCCGAACATTTTTCCGAACATTCTTTGAACCATTACAATTAAATGCAAATGAATTATTTTATGCCTCTTTCCTCTCTCTCTCTCTCTCTCTCTCTCTCTCTCT
>NW_015386293.1:578129-602060 GCF_001527695.2 Protobothrops mucrosquamatus
CGCTTACCGACAGGGCTGGGGGGGCCGAGGCTGCCAGGGAGAAACAGCCACATGCCGGCAATCAGCCGGAACTGCTGGAGCCGGCCGGGGAAAGCCGCGGCCGGACGGAGAACCGCCAAGGATTGATTGACTTCCGGGAGGGGCGGGTCCCAACTGCCGGGACACTTATAACCACAGGGCGAATGGTGGCTTGCGGCTGTGGGCGGGGTAACAGGGCGCAGGGCCAATGAGGAGCCCTGCGAGGGGGCAAGTCCCATGAGAGAGAGAGAGAGAGAGACAGAAGTGCAAGTGCCTCTCTCTCTCTCTCTCTCTCTCTCTCTCTCTCTCATGGGACTTGCCGGAGGGCCGTGGGAGGGCCGCATTTATATAGAGCAGGGAGGGCTGCTCGAGGGCCGGATTAAACCGGGCCGCGGGCCGCAAATGGCCCGCGGACCGGACTTTGGACATGTCTGATCTAGGGTGTTGGCTATTCCTGCCAGCTTAGTATCATCTGAAAAGTTGATAAGTTCCCCTTCTATTCCCTCATCTAAGTTGTTTATGAAAATATTGAAGAGTACTGGGGCTAAGATGGAACCTTGTGTACCCCACTTCTTACTTCTTTCCATGTAGATGTAGTACAATTAAGGACTACTTTTGGGTATGATTTGTCAGCCAGTTACAAATCCATCTGATGGTGATGGTGATCCCACTTTTTTCTAGCTTACCAAGAAGTAGGTTGTGACCTACTTTGTCGAATACCTTGCTGAAGTCTAAGTATACTATATCACAGCATTTCGCTGCTCTACTAATTTAGTCACTTTGTCAAAGAATGAAACAAGATTGGTTTGGCATGATCTGTTTTTAACAAACCCATGCTGATTTTAGTTATTACTTTACTTGTTTCTAGATGTTCGCAGATCTGTTTTTTTATTATCTTTTCCAGTCTCTTCCTGGGTATTGATGTTAGGCTGATTGATCTGTAGTTTCCTGGGTCTGTTTCCCCCCCCCTTTTTTTTTTTTTGAAGATGGGAACCACATTTCCTCAATGCCTTCCACAATGCAGCGCTTCTAATGTACTTGAAAAGTTCTTTAAAATTCAGGGAGATATTCAGATGTATCTGCCTTGAAAGTAGCCCATGTTGAACTGCATAGCACAGTCACACATCAGGAGTTGACCACAGGAAATGTTTTGTGACATTATGACATTTTGTATTATGTCATAAAATGCTTTATGATAATTTTTATGTCACAATTGTTTATAAAATTTGCCAATTTTCAGTTCCATAAAAGGCATGAGTCCCGGATTTTGAACAATTCAGTAAGATGGCTTGTTTGGGGTTGAAAAACTGTTGCCATATGATGCATTGTTTCACCCAGTTAAAAGTTATAGACACGAGTTTAGTAGTTTATAGATATTGCCAAGCAAATTATTCAGGTAAATTATATTTCTATTTTCCTTTTATATTTACTGCATTGTTGTTGATGTTGTCCATTTTTTTTGTTGAATTTTTTTTTATTTCTATGCCCAATACAATGACATACAATGATACAAAATCACTTTTTTTTTACTCTATCCTTGATCTAGAGCAGTGGTTCCCAACCTTTTCTATACCCCGCACCCCTAGAATACTCCTGATATATTCTCGCACTCCTTACAAAAGTTTGAAATAATGGCAACAAATTATGCATATACACTATAATTTTGAAAACCCAAGTTTTCCCACCCCCTGGAATATCGTCTCACACCCCCAAGGGGTGCAAGCACCTCTGGTTGGAAACCCCTGATCTAGAATATATTTTCTCTTTTTAAAGTTTTTGTATTCATGTCTGATTTCCTGAAACATAGGAATTGGTGTAAAATATACTTCAAAAATGAGATTATTTTATAACATTAGTCTCCAACAGGCAAAATAATATTAAACAAATTAAAAATTTGAATTGCTTAACCTGAAAGTTTGCTAATTGGTTGAACTAACTCCATACTTTTTGGTAGATGACTCTCAATCTAGTGATCAGGATGACTGTTAGATAATACAGTGAGTCAGAATTGAGACATAGAAATCTCTAGTCTATATTCTAGTAACCATCTAATGATCTTCTGGATTTCTGAAGTACAAATATGATAATCCTAGAGACCGATCTTAAACTGCACTAGTGCATATGTATATTTTTGTTACAGTTGGTAAAATTCTGCTCCTTTCCTTAGATTCTTAGATATTATAGATTCTTAGATATTAAAGATAGCTTGTGCTTGCATGTGTACTCACATATATAATTGATATATATATTCATTACCACTACTTATTTGGATAATAAAAATTACTAAACGAATGTGGGTTCCAAATATATTAATGGACTTCGCAATTAACTTGTACATTATTTTTCTTCGAAGGATACAATTGAATTTAGTACCTCTTGCTTTCCAAGGACAGGCTTCTGAAGACAGAGAAAACGGGAGAAGAGCTTCAATTAATAAGCAAAAGAACATGGGTTCATTTGCATGTCAATCCCGAGCATACGAACATCTCATCTTCACCTTGCAATCCCGCTAGGCCCGTACGCTACCATTTGCGCTTGCGCTTTCTTTTGGCTGTCATGGTAATAGTAGGCGGTGCTTAGGTAGGTGGGTGGGCATTCAGGAAAGCAAGAGGGCGGCCCTGGGATGTTGGCTTTTTATTATCCAGTCAGAAGACTGGGTGCGCGTGGAGGGCGGGTATTTCTTAAATAGCCGGCGACGTCGGGGCGGGCTGAGCAGCTACGGATGGGGCGGGGGGGGGGGGAAAGGCATAATACGTCCTCTTGCTCTCTCTTGTAGGTTACGATGAGGAATGGAGAGCGGAGCGGCGGCGAAGACAACACCAACTGTTGCTGATGCTCGCGCCTCTCCCGCGCGTTCGACTGGCCGTGGGGAGTTATTAAGCCGTTGCTAGCGTCCTCCCGCCCCCACCTCGCGCTGTTTATGTGCGTGAGCCTCCGTGCGCGTCGCCAGACGGTTGCTTGGCCGGTTCGACCGGGGCCCTGTCGACGTCCGTGGTGGTGGCGGCCTGGCATATCCGCGCACCTAACCCGCTTCCTCAACTCCAGTAAGGAACCATGCGGCTATGTGGGGCGCTTCTAAAAAGCCCCATTCCCAAACAAATCGAATACTACTCTCGCTTTTCCCCGTCGCCGCTCTCTATTAAGCAGTTCCTGGACTTTGGTGAGTGATCAAACGGCACCTGTGCAGTCGCAGCGCGCGCGTACCTTCTACCATCATCTCCGCTCAACTAAGAATTTTTGATTCAGTCTGACTGGAGAGAAGGATCTCTAGGATACTCCCCCTCTGCTCTGTTTGACGTCATCAATGTTGGGTAGGGGCTGGATCTAAGGAGACATAACCTGAGTGGGGAGTATACGGTATTAGTTTGGGAATTTAGAAGGCAGTTTGGAACCTGCTGCAGGAAAACAGAAGCTCAACAGATGGGTTTTTTTTCCTGCTACATAAGTGCGGAAAGCTCCTAGATCTTGTACGTCAAAAACTGCTTCGAAGTTCTCCATAGGTCTCTTGTCCAGAGAGTGAACTGGAAGTGAAAAGAAATATTGCTTTACTTAGCCAGCACTGTGCATCTTCAAACTATTTTATGGGCCTGTTCGTTATTGAATTTCAGTTTCCTAAATCTTTTTTTCCTTCCAGTGTGCAACAGCTTTTTCAAGGTCAGTGCTACACTGCCCAAACTAGGCAATCAATCATACTTTTACTCAGGCCTGCAAAGCCTAGATTAGAGTTAGTGCTACTTGTGTTTTCAATATTGTGCTGGTTATGCAAGAGTCTTCAACCATGAATCTTATATGCGAGTTTGGTGATTTAGTGTATGCAATGTTATATTTGTGTTCTGATCCTACAGTACTTGGATTGCAGTATAGCAGTGCATTAGAGGAAATTTGTAACTCAAAGGAAATTGGAGTACAAGGAGAATTGAATTCAGGAGAAACAAAAATGGATTGGCTTTCAGGACAATTCTTATTTGAAGGATTATTTGAATCCTTTACTTTGTGGTTTCAAAGTGAGAACATAGTGAGCAGCCTGATTTAAGCTAATTTGAACATAGTTTGATTTACCTGAATATTATGTTTTTAGTATTTTGATATAATGTGCAGAAATGAATTTGCTTTGTGCAATGCTGTTTGATTTGGGTAAGTCAACAATTCATTATGTCTTTTTAAAAAAAAAATCAGTTCCTTGGTCATTTCAGGTTCTTAATATTGCATTTCTTTCACACAACTGCCAAACAGTCTTTGGTCTTTTACCAGCTTTGAAGCTTGAAGAGCTGATAGAAGTTTTGCACATTCCCATTCACCTTTGCAGCCTTAAAATTGAAATACCATTATTGAGGTATGACCGAGATGATCAAGGATAATTATTTGCACTGGATATTTAAAATGGAACATTACATTGAATTATATCTGTGAAGTACAGTTCAAGAATTACTTCAGATGTTTCAAACAGAAAAAATGGAAAACAATTGGTTTTGCCTTAAAATACATAAATAATATTTTACAAATTTATCTGTTTCTCTGTAATTTACAGTGTCTCTCTGTTAATTCATAAAGAATCCTATTTTATGTCTATATTCATATTTCCCATATGTTGATTTAAAAATATCCATGTCCCAGAGTCACTATTTATAGCATGGACTGATTGGTGGACCAAGAATTTAGATGAGAAAAAAACTCAACTTTATTTTCACTATTTTATTTTATGCATTTAAATACATCTTTCTGAGAAGGGGCTGACCAGCTTCTCAAACAATGCATAAATACATTGAAAACGCTTGGCCTAAAGATAATTCTTACATATTTATTTTGTTCCATAGTTCTTGTTAGGATCAGTTTGTCTAGTGGTTAAAGTACCAGACTACAAACTAGAATATTGTGTTTATTACTCCTGCATTAGGCATGGAAAGCCAGCTGGGTGACCTTAGGCCAGTCACTCTCTCCCAGCTCACCTCACCTCACAATATTGTTGTGTGGAAATAGGAGAAGGAGTATTAGGTATGTTCACTGCCTCAGATTATTTATAAAAATAATAAAGACAGCATATAAATAATATTTTATGCAAAATGTTTAGTAATAAAATTAATCTTTAAGAGGTTACAATACTTTTGTGATATAAATCACAAAATAGGTAAATCATATAAATATTCATTTCTGTATTCAGAATTCTTGGGAATCTGAAACTAAAATAAACAGTCACCTTTATTATCTAAACTGAGTGCATATAAGTAAAAGTAGAGCTATTTGGAAAGGCTTCAAACTCCAAGTATCTAGCGCTGATTTAATCCAAATGTAAAGATTAGATTAAATATTAACCAGTCGTGTTCCACTTCTAAAGGGTTTTTTATTGTAAAGGATGAAAAGGTACTTAATTGGCTAAAAATAATTCCATCAATTTTAGTACATTTATTTTAAAAAATATTTTAGTATTTAGTAGTGCCATCAACAATGAAATCTTTGCAAAATGGTACCAAACTACTGAAAATTTCTGAAAAGTTCATATTGCTTGTACTGAAAAACTTCTCATTTAATTTTATGAAATAAAAAATATTAAAATATTCATAATTTCTCTGATTTGCAAAACAAGTGTGACAAAAGAGATATAACCATAATCACTCATAAATGTTTTCAAGATCAGATCTTGTTTTATAATATGAACCAGGTTGTGCCCATGTTGAATTCTTTGTGCTTGGATTAAAAAATGATCTTCAGTTGTAGAATACATTCCAATTTCATTTGTGATTATCACAATATAAAAAGAATAGGAAATTCTGAAAGCTTAATGGCTTTCATTAGTAAAAACTTCATCTGCTGAGATAATCTAGGGAACAGAAGTAGTTGAAAATAATAAATGGCATAGATGATTAGTGAATGCCTTCAGCATTAGTTACAAAGTCATCGCGACCCCATGGACAACATTCCTCCAGGACTTCCTGTCTGCCATCTTCTGGAGTCCATTTAAGCTCACGCCTACTGATTCAGTGACTCCATCCAGCCACCTCATTCTCTGTCGTCCCCTTCTTCTACTGCCCTCAATCTTGCCCAGCATTAGGCTCTTCTCCAGTGAGTCCTTCCTTCTCATTAGGTGGCCAAAGTACTTGAGTTTCAACTTCAGGATCTGGCCTTCTAAAGAGCAGTCAGGGTTGATCTCCTCTAGGACTGACCGGTTTGATCACCTTGCAGTCCAGGGGACTCGCAGGAGTCTTCTCCAGCACCATAGTTCAAAGGCCTCAATTATTTTGCACTCAGCCTTTCTTATGGTCCAACTTTCACAGCCATACATTGCAACTGGGAAAACCATGGCCTTGACTATACGTACTTTTGTATTTGTACAAATATTACATGATCAGAATTGAAGCTAATTCGCATTGTGTTTTAAAAGAATATCCTTTAGTGGTAGGGCTGTGCAGGATTCAGTCAAAAATGTGTGCGGTACCTATCTACAAGTCTTTAAGCCATTTCATTTCCTGGAATATCCTGCCAATGCTGAGGGCAGTTTCATAAGCTTTGGAAAAGAAGCTGCGGTTTCAAAGAGTTGCAGATAGG
Source organism: Protobothrops mucrosquamatus (assembly GCF_001527695.2). Lineage (NCBI taxonomy): Eukaryota > Metazoa > Chordata > Lepidosauria > Squamata > Viperidae > Protobothrops > Protobothrops mucrosquamatus. The sequence goes on from NW_015386293.1 coordinate 584,688, forward strand.
TGCTACATAAGTACCCCTTATGTGCTCCAAGTTACCTTTTTGATTTTGCTTTGAATCCAAAGTGCCACTAGTCCTTCTGAATGATAAATAATGAACAAATTGTATATATCAGTTTAACATTGCTCTTGCCTATTGGTTTTATGGTCACAATTGGTAACAAATGTTCTTGGTTGCCAAATGAGGCGCTTAGCAAAATTCCTAGCTCTTTCATTTGTTAGGGAATACTAGATAACCCCTGATCCATTGGGTCATCCTTTCAGAATTATTTACTTATGCACCTCTTACTCTTGCTGTGCCTTCTTTGCACCATTGTACATCTACCTGCCTAGGACTTCCAACTTCCATTGACTTTCCTTGGTCAATGGAACCTGGTATTTATCTGGCTTTCTGTGTTCTGGTGGCCAACACATAGGACAGCAGCTATGAGTTTACATGCTAATCTATCCTGTAGAGTTTTTGTCTGTTCTGTGTATTTATGCTAAGAGGATTGCTGAGAGTATCGCCCCATGATGAAAGTAGGAGACTGAAAGTATGCCTCTTCATTAACAGCTCCCATCTTATGGAACCATCTCTTTGAAATATCCATTTGATCCATATTTCATAAGTTGACTAAGAATGTTCTATTCCTTTCATTCTTTGGTATGGATGGCAGACTTAGACTGTAGTTCTGTTTTTGATAAGAGTAATGTTACACTTTTTATTATCTTGCTTATTGACAGTACATTACAGAGCATCTCAGGTTATGACTACTTGTTCAGTGACTGTTCAAATTTATGGCAGCACTGAACAAGGGGAGTTATGAATGGTCCTCAGAGTTCTACCCATCGCAGCATCCCTACTATTTTCATGCGACAGACTTACATATCTACCATTTGTTGCCCTAACAAGTTATTCCTTGCTTAGCAAGTGGTCACTGAATGACTATTTAAAGTTTCAACACACTTCAAAAAAGTTACTTATGATCTGTCCTTGAAGTTAAACTGCTGCACCACCATTCCCACAGTTATGCAATTGCTTTTCAGGTGCTTGATAGCAGGGTCACATTTATGACCAGTTGCAGCATCCTGTGGTCACATGATCATGATCTGCAATGTGGGGTTTTTTTCTGTTTTCTTCATATAATAACCATATGATTCACTTAACAGCCAAGGTGACTTGCTTAACGGCCATTGTAAAATGATTGTAAAATCAAGTCAGGTCACATGGTGACCTGCTAATAACTGCAACAACTTGCATCCAAAATTCCAAGCTCTATTGTGATTGTAAGTCAAGGACTAGTTGTAGGTACTGCCCCAATTCATTCTAGGCTAAATGGTCTCCTATTAGGAACATATAAAATGCTGAAGAAATAACTAGGGATAGTTTAAGGCAGGGGTAGGCAACCTCGGCTCTTTTATGACTCATGGACTTCAACTCCCAGAATTCCTGAGCCAGCAGGCTCAGGAATTCTGGGAGTTGAAGTCCATGAGTCATAAAAGAGCCGAGGGTTGCCTACCCTTGGTTTAAGGAAACAAGTGTGCAAGTATGTCATAAAAGAGGAACATGGCTCTATCATTGGATATCTAAAACCCAAATCTTCTGCTTCAGTTCAGTTATGGTTTTATTACATCCCAAAACAATTAGTGCTGACAAGTGTGCCAAATAATCAGTTTCTTTGTTTAAGTGGAAGAGAATCTATCTAGCAAGGTGAGATGGATTAAGGAAGTTTTCCAGTATACTTGTTTCAGCCAAAATCTTAAGATAGCAAAGTTTTAATTGTACTCGGGAGAAAATCAGTCTAATTCTACTTGTATTAGAGTATTAAGAGTTGAATATGGAACTCATAATAAGATTTTAAAACTGTAAACCAGGAAAGTCCTTATAAATAAATAGCTGAGTGCCAATAATATCTAACTCAGATTGTTGATTTTAAATTCTTTAAAAGCTTCAGGGACACAATTATTAACAAATTGACCTGCGGATTTAGCAATTCCAAGATATGCTTTGGGAGCTTTTAGTAGAAACATTCTTGTTTGAGTAGATCAACAGGTAGAAGATTAAAACAGACCTAGATTTATAAAGGACTTTACCTGATTGATATTTTTATTTTTTAATAAGCTTTTATTTCCAAAGTTAAAATACAAAATCAAAAAAGGAAAAACAAAGCAAAGATAAAAACAAAACAAAAAAGTATATCGAACAAAATATCAAACATTCATATAAAACATATAAAATGTCCGCCCTGGTTGAATACTGATAAATATATTACAGCAATAATAATTATTCCCCCCTTGTCTGTTTGATGTATTTCTTTTCATTATCCATCTGGTTGGAACTTAAAGCATTTCCTAGAGCAGTGATGGCGAGCCTTTTAGAGACCGAGTGCCCAAACCGTAACCCAAAACCAACTTATGTATCGTGAAGTGTCAGGGCCTCATCAGCATTGTGGTTCCCTCGGGGGTGGGCGTGGCCCATGGGTGGGCATGGCTGCATTGGTCACAGCAGACTGGGCATGTCCAGGGTGGGCGTGGCCACCTTGATGTTGCTCGTGGGGGATGCCTGTGGGGGCTGGGCGGGATTGGGGGAGATCCAGGGGTCTCTTGTGGGTGGGGCGGTGGGCAGGAGACTCGTCCTGCGGGATGAGGCGGGGTAGGGCAGGGGTGCCATTGCTGCGGGGCAAGGCGAGGCAGCGGCGGCTGCTGCCTGACACCATCAGCCCCCGAACACAGGCCAGCGAGTGCATGGGGGGGCGTGCTCTACTACCTCTACTCGAGCTTGCTAGCCAGCTGCTTCGCCTCCTTTGTGCTGGGTGGGGCTGCTGCTCCGGGCGCCAGCAGTAGCCTAATGGATCTGCACAAGCTGGCGGCGGCGGCAGGCGTGCCCACAGAGAGGGCTCTGAGTGCTGCCTCTGGCACACATGTCATAGGTTCGCCATCACTGTCCTAGAGAATACCAATACTTTTCGTTTAGTTTATTTTGATTTTAGTCATGATGTACTTATTAATGAGTTTAGGCAAGTTCCTGAATACACTGTCAGAATTAATGCCAATAGGCAAAGATTTATTTACCAATATGTTAATTAAAATCAACATTATGTGAACAATTCTAACAGTGGTATCTTAACTAAACTAAAAAAGCCCTCTGGAAGAGAAACTAACTATTTTAGCCTCTTCTGGAATGTCAGTACATTAGGGCAAGTCTGATTTTCAGTGGAAGACTACACTATGGTTTGGGGACTTAATGGAGAAGCACCTTCTTCTTGTTTCTTCAATTTTACAGTACTTGAAAATTACTAACACATTTTCCTGAGGCATTGCATCAGGGATGCATCAATTTTGATTCAAGGAGGTAGCTCTGAAAAGATATCAGCCATAAATGTCTTTATAGAATTAAACTAGCAGTTTAAATTGAACCTGAGAAAGTGGTAGTTATTAATAGGTTTGTCTGTACCTTGCAGTATATCAATTTATCTGTAAGAGATTCTTAACACTCATTGTATTCTGGCAAAATGCTTCCTGCAATATGAAAAGCTTGAGATTTTATGGAAGAGGTAATAGTAGTAGTAGTAGTAGTAGTGGTAGTAGTAGTAGTAGTAGTAGTAAAGTTGGAATGGACCTTGGAGGTCATCAAGTCCAACCCCCTGCTCAGGCAGGAAACCCTACACCATTTCGGACAAATGGCTGTCCAGTCTCTTCTTAAAAACTTCCAGTGTTGGAGCATTCACTGCTTCTGGAGGCAGGTTGTTCCACTGGTTAATTGTTCTAACTGTCAGGAAGTTTCTCCTTAGTTCTAGGTTGCTTCTCTCCTTGATTAGTTTCTATCCGTTGCTTCTTGTCCTGCCTTCAGGCGCTTTGGAGAATAACTTGATTCCCTCTTCTTTGTGGCAGCCCCTGAAATATTGGAACACTGCTATCATGTCCCCCCTTGTCCTTCTCTTCATTAAACTAGACATACCCAATTCCAGCAGCCGTTCCTTATATGCTTTAGCCTCCAGTCCCCTAATCATCTTTGTTGCTCTTCTCTGTACTCTTTCTAGAGTCTCAACATCTTTTTTACATCACGGTGACCAAAACTGGATGCAGTATTCCAAGTGTGGCCTTACCAAGGCATTGTAAAGTGGTATTAACACTTCAGGTGATCTTGATTCTATCCCTCTGTTAATGCAGCCTAGCACTGTGTTGGTCTTTTTGGCAGCTGCAGCACAATGCTGGCTCATATTTAGGTGATTGTCCACTAGGACTCCGAGGTCCCTCTCACAGTTACTAGTATTGAGCAAGGTACCCCCTATACTATACCTGTGCATTTGGTTTTTCTTGCCTAAATATAGAACCTTGCTTTTTTCACCATTGAATTTCATTTTGTTAGATAGCACCCAGTGTTCAAGTCTGTCCAGATCCTTCTGTATCTTAAGCCTGTCTTCTGGAGTGTTGGCTATTCCTGCCAGCTTGGTGTCGTCTGCAAATTTGATGATTTCCCCATCTATCCCCTCGTCCAAATCGTTGATGAAGATGTTGAAGAGCACTGGGCCCAGAACAGAGCCCTGGGGCACCCCACTACACACTTCCCTCCATGTAGATGTGGTTCCATTGAGGACCACTCGCTGAGTACAGCCGGTCAGCCAGCTACGGATCCATCTGGTGGTGATGCTGTCTACCCCACATTTTTCTATCTTGTCAAGTAGTAGGTTGTGATCTACTTTATCAAATGCCTTACTGAAGTCCAAGTAAATTGTGTCCACAGCATTCCTCTGATCCACTAATTTTGTCACTTGGTCAAAGAATGCAATAAGGTTTGTCTGGCATGATCTATTTTTTACAAACCCATGTTGGCTTTTAGTAATGACTTTGTTTGCCTCTAGGTGTTCGCTGATTCGTTGTTTGATTATCTTTTCCAGGATCTTCCCAGGTATTGAGGTCAGGCTGATAGGTCTGTAATTTCCTGGGTCCATTTTTTTTCCTTTTTTGAAGATGGGAACTACATCAGCTCTTATCCAGTCCTCTGGTAGTTCCCCTGTGCTCCAGGATCTTTGAAAAATATAGTTCAGTGGTTCTGAGATCACATCTGCCAGTTCCTTGAGAACCTTGGGGTGTAATCCATCTGATCCTGGTGATAATAGTTTAGATAGTTTAGGTAATAGTTTAGAGCATTGTAATTATACAGTTTGACTCCTTGTGATGAATGGACTGATGTGCCTAATTGGAACAATAGGTCCTTACTCTTTTCAGTAGACCTATTAATTTCAAACATATATTAAATCTTTTTTATTCTTTCCAACACAATTGAATGTTGGAAGAAAATGATGTAAGGGCTCAGAACTCAGCCAACAGGATAACTTTCCAAAAGTGAAAAAGAATAGTGTCAAATTTGATATTATAAGAGAAATTGATAAAAGAAAGCTTACATTCAAAAATGGCCAAGATTCAGGTAAGGGTTGCGAAGAAAAAAAATTCCAGGAAGTGCATTTGGACTGTAATTTGGTTGTTGCTGACTCTTCCATTCTCACTCAATCCCTTCTTCCACCTGGTCATTTGATGCAGATTAGAGCATACTCAGGCAGCCTTGTGCTTCCATTGTATATACACCCCCAAAGAGAAAAGATACAGGAGGGGAGAGCAGAAACATGATTACACATAAACAATATATATGTGCTGACCCTGATTAATATTTGAGGAGGAAATGCATATGCACACGTAAAGACAACATGTGACTTTATTATGCAAAAGAAGTGGAGCCATTGTTGGTAAGTGATTAGGAAGAATTCTAGAACCTATGATCTGCATGTTTCCCCAATCTTTATATAACAAATTACATGGAAGAACCTGATCTGTATTTTAATAACACATTTTAATTTTAACTGAAAGGTTTTCTAGTTAAAAGGAAAAAAAAAACCTCAATTATGGACAAGCATGAAAACATATATTAATATTTTAGGTTCATATCTAAAAGGAACATTGCTAAATTATAACAAGCCATTGTTAGCCATAACTTAAAAGAGCAAGGGAAAAGTATACATAAGAAATAACAGTGTTGTATTCTGCCATTGTACATTTATCTGAACAGATGCTGAATGATGTGCTGTTGGACTGATTATAATGGGACTGCCTTAAAAAGTATGACCTTGATTGTGCCAGTTGCACTACACTTAAGGATTTTTCAAATTGCAAATCTTAGTTATTATATGCATAGCAATGCTTTTAACATTATTTCCTGGGCTGCAAGAACATAACTTAATCAGTACCTTGCAGCACTTGTTCATTTTTCAGGCAGTTGTCTTTTGTGACTATGACTAATGCATTTGCAATCTTTCTTTTCCATAAAATGGAATACTGACAGCTCATTAAGGTAAAACATAGGTCTGAGTTCACCTGACCTTTTTCAATATTACTGGGGTGGTGTCTGCTGTTAAAGAGGTGGGTAAGAGGAATGAAGTTGGGTATAGTCTCTAATCTGAAATCTAAATGTCTGACTTTATACTGTATAGCATGGTTAAGTTTCCTTATAAGAACAGTGAATAAATTTTAATGGATTTTTGATAATTTGAAGATAGCATTACAATCCAATATCCACTTGACTGGGAACAAGCCCTATTAAGCTTACTACTTAGCTGAGTACATAAGATTATACATTAAAGTAATAACAAAGTTAAAGCTAAAGGCTCATTAAATTTCATGAGGATGAGGCACATAGTACAACCCTTAATTATCATTAATTTTAATGGAAATATTTTAGAAAATCTAACTTTCTGAGATGTTCCTAGCATTTTAAGACTGTACTTTTTTCAGAGAACAGATTTTCTTTTATCACACACACTTTTCCAACAGAACCATTGGTTTATGAGAAGTACATGGAGTTTGTTGGTATATGTGTACTGTAATACTAATCTAACTATCATTGTAGAGAAATTCAACAATGAATTAACCTATCTCTCCATTCCTAAAACCATCCACATACAAAACCATCTGTATAGAGACAAAATTAAGTATTGTACTATTAAAATCCTCTAATATTTGTTTTGAAAAGAAGTAATTTGGACCAAACAGATTTATTTTGTTAATCGTTATCGTTATATCCTGAATGTGAATTAACACAATTGAAAATATATAAAAATATATATAATGTTGGATCCAGTCTTCATCAGAAGCAAATGGAAGCTAATTAAAGATTGCATTATATCCTAAGCTAGTTTATCTAGGATTTGAGAACTTCAGGAAAGGACCTTCTTGTGATCTAACTTGTACATTAAATAGGAACTAGTCTATTAAATTTTTTGATATACAGGACCAGAAGTTCAGAGCATTGTGGCTGTGCTATTGCACTCAGTTGCCTTAATAATGGTCTTGGGCGGCATGACGGCTCAGCGGTTAAGACATCAGGCTTGTCAGCTGGAAAGCCAGCCCGGGTTTGAGACCTGAGTGTCATGTGATGGTATGAGCTATTATATGTCCCAGCTTCTGCCAAACTAGCAATTTGAAAGCATGCAAATGTGAATAAATAGATACCGTTTCGATGGGAAGGTTTCTGTGTTCCATATTTTCATGCTGGCCACATGACGCCGGAAGCGTTTTGTCAGACAACGCAGGCTTCCTTGGCTGAGAATCAGAGCTGAGCACCCCCTTTCTTGAGTTGGTTACGACTGGACAGGTGAAACCTTTAATAGATATGATATGTGAAATATGGTAAGAAATTCTTGAAGTTGATGATTTTGTTGTGGTTGATAATTTGGATAGAGTTGCAATGTATGTTTATATATTACATATCAGAGTTTAATCACTGAAGTTCATTATATTTCCCAGATCTTCATCCTTTACAAAATGACTAGTTTGGGTAAAAAAAGAAGCTACAATAAACAGCCATAGCCAGGAATGATGTTAAGCTTGATGCAGAATTCTTATAATCAGATTGAAATCGTATTTAGTAACCAAGAAGAAAACTTACAATAATAAAGTGCAGTCCTAATAAATTATATTTTAATATCTTATTTGTATTGTCTAAGAATGTTTCAAGAACATGAAAACATAAAACTCTTTTCTTTCCACAGGACGTGATAATGCATGTGAGAAAACATCATACATGTTCCTGAGAAAAGAGCTTCCTGTGCGACTTGCTAATACTATGAGAGAAGTAAATTTGTTGCCTGACAATTTGTTGAATAGGCCTTCTGTTAAGCTAGTACAAAGTTGGTAAGCACTCATTAAAATAAGGGCAAATGAAAAGTTATAACGTACTGTATTTCCTTATAATTAATTCAGTAGCTGTGTTTCTGCTCCATTCTCTACTTGCCTTGTGCATTTTTACTTCTTTCCTTTTAGAAAAGCTCAATTCCCTTTTTTTCTGGCCTTACTGGTAGAAACTATTCCCTGTTTTTTTACTGTTCCCCTAATTTTCTAAGTTTTTTTTTAGTCTGCTACAACAATTTAAAATAATTTTTGTGTATATGTATAAACATGGATACATGGATGTATTAATTATGTAATTTTATAGCATAAGACTAAGATTATCATTTGCCACTGAAGATAATTTATGTTATGTTAAGTTGACCTTTCTTTAAAAAATTATTTACCTGTATAGGTAGTCCTTGCTTAATGACTGGTAACTTAACAATTGTCCAGATTAATAGCCTTGGAAAGAGTACTTTAAGGCCTGTAAAGCACTTCCAACCATCACAAAGCATGCGTGCGCACACACACCACATGTCATGTGATTGTGACGTGGATGCTTGGCAATCTGTTGCACTTACAGTCATTACCAACACCTCACAGTCATGTGATAACACTCATGTTATAGCTCTCTCTGTTACAGAAGCCTATACAAATAATATTGAAAATGTTGATCTTTCATATTACAAAATTATGATAGCTATGGTTGTTATTAACTTCTGTGTAAAAAAAAAATCACCCCAATCTGGATACTTGTGTTATGCCTTGTTTGCATTGAAAAATTGTTCTATCCATCAGAAGCTTTTCTCCTACTCCATGTTGACTACTTTTCTCAGGAAAGGTTGTCCATCCTTAAAGTGTACGTTTGCATCTTTACTAACTTCTGGGGGGAGCTGATTTTTTTATTTCTTTTCCCAAAATAATATTATTAACTCATAGAATCATGGGGCTGGGAGGGACCTTGAATGTCTTCTAGTCCAACCCCTGCTACAATTCCAGGAGACAAGCTGTTCCATTGAATGATTGTTCTCACTGTCAGGAAATTTCTCGTTAGTTCCAGATTGGATCTGTCTTTAATGAGCTTCCACCTATTGCTTCTTGTCCTGTCCTCTGGTGTTTTGGAGAATAAGTCAACCCCCTCTTCCCTGTGACAACAGTTCAAGTACTGGAAGACAGCTATCATGTCATCCCTAATCCTTCTCTTTGTTAGGCTAGACATACCTAGTTCCCTTAACTGTTCACCATCATCATACAGTTTAGCCTCCAGACCTCTTACCATCTTCATTGCTCTTCTCTTCACTCTTTCTAGGATCTCAACATCTTTTTGTATTGTGGCAACCAGAACAGGATGCAGTGTGTCCTTCATGGTGTAGTAGATAGCAGTACTATCACATATTGTGATCTTGATGCTATCTTCTATTGATACAGCCTAAGTCTGCACTGGCTTTTTTAATAGCTGCATCACACTGCTGACTAATATTTAAGTGGCTTGGTGGCCTGGTGGGGAGAGTGTAACTAGGTCATGCGAATGGTGGGCCAGCATGCATGTGCATGCAGCTTGACTTGCATAAGTTGAGCTGTGCGTGTGTACTTGCAATAGCCTGCTGCTTGCACAAGTTGAGTGGTGCATGCATGTGCGACGGCCGCCACTCGTGCTGCCCGGTTGTAAATAGGCCACAGCCCAGGGGTTGGGGATCCCTGCACTAGGACACCTAAATCCCTCTCACGGTTACTACTGTTCACCCAGGTACTACGTATTATATACCTGTGCATTTGAATTTTCCTTCTTAAGTGCAGGACCTTACTATTCTCACCACTGAACTGCATCTTGTTCGATAGAGTCCAGTGTTCAAGTCTACCTTCCAGAGTATTAGAAATTTCCCTCCAGGTTGATGTCTGCAGATTTAATATGCAAATATCAAATATATTCTTCTTCTATGTTTCAGGTATATGCAGAGCTTTCTTGAGCTATTAGAGTATGAAAATAAAAATCCTGAAGATCCACATGTTTTAGATAAGTAAGTAAAGAAAGGTGTTGAAACATGAAATCAGTATGTTGAACTTGGGCAGAGTTTAGTCTTGTAATAAGCTTGCAATAGTTCAATGAGCACTTTTGAATTTTTAAATTAAGTTTTTAATTGTAATAATTTTTAATTATTGTATTAGAAGAAATTATACAATACTAATGTGTTTCTAATTAGGAGCTTGATCTTGTTTAAAATGGAAAAATCAATATTACAATGTCAGGTGAAATTATTTCAGAAAGATGTAAGGACTAGATTGAGTTTAATAAATAAAAATTAAGCAAATAAATATAGAATATCTTGAAACTATTTGTTTTCCCTTCTTGAGCTAAAGCTTTCAATGAGCATAGCATTAAATAGTTTGGAAAAGTTTAGTTCAAAGAGCATAGATAAGACTAAGCATACACAAAATGCTCCAAGTCAAATTTCTTTGTGAAAAACATTATCTACTAAGAGTGGATTTTTCATACTTTGGCTTTGAAAGTATGTCATAAAAATCAGGTAATCCAATTTTATTGCCATGTATCATATTCCTATTTGGCATGTCTCTGTATTTTAGAAAAATATATTTTTTAAATTCACATTTTCTGTATACTTCTGTTTTCTTAATTTGAAGTAGCAAAGTAGAAAATTGACTTCTTTTGGCATTATCAAATCTTCATAGAATCAGCAAGTTCTAATCTAAGTCTTTAAGCATTAAGTAATTTTCAAGAAGGGGTACTATTCCAATCAGCAAGCCAAGTGAGTAGTTTAAATACTCCTTGGTCAACATAAAGTTTTGGGATTCAGTATTACTGTTCAGATTTTTCAGTTATTATTAGAGTAATAAATCATTTGAAAACTGGATGAGGAATTTTCAACCTTTTTTAAGCTGTGCTGATTAGATGAGGAAAAAGGCAAGTAAGGAACCTTAGGAAGAATGATGCTCTCTTGCAATCAGAAATATATGCTAGAAAAGTACCTGCAAGGAAAACTGATACGATTTTATTACTGGGTAGAAAATGTTATATTTACATTTCTTTACTCCTTTAAAGAAATTTCTGATAGGAGAAGTGAAATTTAAAGTCAGTTTTATATGTCTAATTTTTTTTAAGAAAGCTTAGAGTTTCATGAATAATGGCTGTTGGATCCAATATTATGTTGTGTGGTATTAACATTTACTGTTCCTTGGATATTAAGATAATTTGAGAAAACAAAGCTACTAATTCTAATTAGAATACTCATAGAAAGCCATATTTGTACTCTTGACTATATATTTATGAATTATATCAGTAACAGTTAATCATTACCCAGGATTATATTGCAATTATCATTTTTTTCATGCAATGTATGTAGATAATGTAATCATTGTGTCCATTATTCTCTAGCCATCATGTTTCCAATAATAAATTTATCCAGTTTAGCGCAAATGTAGAAGATCTGATCTGCTAACTGTAGACTCTGATCAGTTTTTCCTTTTGCATAGAGTTTCTCTTCTCCATTTCTTTTTAAAATTGTCTGAAGCATTGTTAGTTTCCAATTACAATTTGTAGACATTATTCACAATGATTTAAATTTTTAAAATTCAAAACTAGCTTGAACTAATAGTGGTTGACCCAAAATCACTAAAATAAATATAATACTAATAATGTGTAAGTTTGAAAATACTCAATAATTACCTAGCAGCGTACTGCTATCCCAAAATCACTATGCAAACTATATGATATATCATTTTTATTTTAGAACTATTGCACAACAATAATACCATTTTTAATTCTACAATTATTGCACAGTAGAAATTTTCATTAACATTCTGGACACCTTTGTTCAACCTTTTTCTTCAGCAAACTTTATGGTTCTGAATTATGAATGATATTTTGAAGCTATTATCCAAAATTTGAAAATAACAGTAATTGTAATACTTTTGCTTCTATTTTTTTTCTCTGCAGCTTTTTAGATATTTTGATTAAAGTCAGGAATCGTCACAATGATGTTGTTCCTACCATGGCCCAAGGAGTTATTGAATACAAGGAAAAGTATGGATTTGATCCTTTTGTGAGCAGTAATATTCAATATTTTTTAGATAGATTCTATACCAATCGCATCTCATTTCGCATGCTTATTAATCAGCACAGTAAGTATCTCTTTATTTAATAATGAAATAAATTGGTCTTTTACAGCAAAAAAAGGATATATGCCTGTAGTGAAAACATTTTTAAAGAATGTAATTTTTGAAATATATTATTTATATCTTTGTTACTCAGAATTTCATTTCACTGTATATGGTTGCCTTTCCTCCACCTTTCTTCTCATTTGAAATTTGTGAAATAGTCTAGCACTAGAGAGAGAGGGGATAATTGACTAAAGAATATACAGAGAGTATAATAAGCCATTGGGCATTTAGACCTGGATTTTCCTACATTCTAGTAAAACATGCTATTTACTGTCCTGCCCTGACTTTATTTAATACAGGCTAACAAAATAATTAGCAATTGGAATTATTTATTGAATTTGTGTCTTTTTCCTAGGCTAACTGCAGTACTGCACAATTTCTTATCATTAGAGATGAAAAAATATGGATGTTTAATGGAGAAAAATACCTTTGGGAGTAGGTGGGGATTTTGGATTTTATTTGGCAGAAAGAGAAAGGCATATCAGTCAAAATTAATAGGAAACAAGCCAATAGCTTTTCCGGATTCCCCCCCCCCCTTCAGCTTCTCAGAAGAAATGAAATTGGTGAGGAATCTAGAAAATGACCTTGGAAAATACCTGAGCAATAAAGGGCATATAGAAAAATTATAAAAGATATATTTTTATATATTTTATGATCTGTTGCCAGGAAAAGTCAAAAAAGGGATGTATAATGAATGCCTTTGCTTGTTTGGCAAGGAGTAGTTGCTTCAGCTTGTACATTGGGCAGAAAGCACTATCATGTATGATGTCTCCAAGTCACAGTAATTGCCAAGGCTCAGTGGTCAGGAGGCTTATTTTTTTAAAAAAAATATCTAAGCAAGATTCGTTTGAATTGCATATCGTTTATCCATTAAGGAAATCTGATTTGTATTATTTGTCATTGTGATTGTTCCAGTTTTTTCCCCCAGCCCAGTTTAAAAACATACCAGTGGAACCATTTTTAAAATTGCAGTAAAATATGATTCATCTAACATTGTGATATTTCACAGATTTAACTTTGAAATTAATATTTAAATTATTCTGCACTAATTATCCACCTGGCCAGTTTTGCTTTGATAATGGCATATTTTAAACTGCTATTTCAACAGCTATAAATAAGTTACAGAAAAATGTGTTTCTTACTCAAGTTATTTTCAGGATTTTGTTTGTTTGTATATATGTGTAAAGAGTGCACTGTACATAGTATTCCATTGCATAACGCTTGCAGATTTGATTTAATATGTGCAGTATATTTGGATATGCTTCTCAAGAAGCTGCTAATTTACCAAGACTGAAGAAATAAGCTGAGGGATATTACTTACTGTATTTTATAGTGTCATATTTCTAAAAGACTCATGGCAGTGCACAATTAAAATTAAATTTTAAAAAATAAACATAAGAAATCAAAACCAGTATAATGATATCTAACCACAGATTTAAAACTGATATAAACCGTCCCACTAGGTTAGACAGCAAAAGAAATTCCTGGGACATTTTTTTTTTACCAAGAATATAACTTTACTGTAGATTCCATGTGGTTACAGAAATAGGAAAGCCAGTTCTAATGTTTTCCTGCGAAAACAGCATAGATAAACTTTTCCTTTGTCCCCTGGACCTCCTACTGTCTATTGTCCACCAAAAAAATTCACCCTCCCAGTAGATAGCAGAGAGTGAATTTGAACTGATTGAAGTATTGGGCCCATCGGACTTGTTTGGAAGACAACTTTCGGGAAGACCTCATTTCTTTTAAGTTCTTGTGGTCCATCCACACCTCGAAAGGATTCTTACTGCCTTTCAAGAATTGCCTCCAGGTTAGGAGAGCCCAGTGGACCACGTAGACTTCCTTTTCCCAGATAGCCTATCATCTCTCAGTCTCTAAGAGCTTGCGAGATGTGTAGGCGCATGGCTGCAATTTCTTTTTTCATTCTTCTGGAGCAGCACTACCCCCACGGCCACATTGCTGGTGTCTGCTTATATCACAAAAGGTTTCTCTGGGTCAGGGTGCTTCATGTTCGGCGCCAAAAGACGTTTTAGGTTCTTGAATGTGGTTTGGCACTCAAGTGACCAGTTCAGGGGTTGGCTGGGCTGGAATTAGCTTCCACTTTCGTCTTCAATAAGTTCATGATCAGCAGGGCTATTTGAGCGAATGTGGGGATGAATTGGCAATAGAAGTTCGCAAAGCCAGAAAACTTTGCAATTGTCTCCTCATTCGCGGAGGCTCCTACTCTAATATTGCCCAGACCTTCCCAGGATCCATCTCTATGCCATCTTTCGAAATCTGGTACCCTAGGTAGTCTAGGCTGGCTTTATGGAAATCACACTTAGAGAACATCGCATAAATTTGCGCCTTCTGCAGCTTCTCAATCACTGCTCTGACTAATTTCACATGCTCCTCCTTGGTTTTGGTATAATTAATATATCATCCAGACACATTAGGACTCCTTTATACAGGTGCTCGTGCAGTATGTCATTTATCAGCTGCATGAACACTGCTGGGGGCCCCTGTAATCCAAACAGTATCACTCGGAACTGGTAGCAGCCTAGGGGCATTTTCCGTTTTCCTCTCATCCCCTTTCTTAATTCTCACTTGATAGTATGCCTCCCTCAAGTCCAGCTTAGTGAAGATCTTCTCCTTTGCAAGGTGCCCCAGCATGTCCTTCATCAATGGGAGGGGATACATATTTTCCATGCATATACCATTTAGCCTTCCATAGTCGACGCACAGCCTAAGGGACCTATTTTTCTTCTCTTTAAAAAACACAGGGGCCGCCATCCTCAACCTGGCCAGCTGAATGAATCCCCTGGCTAATTTTTTTTCAATGAAGGTATGGAGCTACTCCATCTCCCTGGGTATCATTGAATATAGTTTTGGCTTTGGCAATTTGGCCCCAGGCATGATCTCAATTGCACAGTCTGGGGGGCTCCTGGTATGGGGCGTCCCTCACTCGCTACTTTGTGGCCGTGGCTGGCTGCTCAGACTTCTCAGTCTTTAGTTTTACTGCACTCCTGCTCCGGCCTGAGGTGGTGCCAGCTTTTCCCGAGCTGGGGTCTCTCCCAGTTTTTTTTCCTCTTCCGACATAGCCGACATCTCGAGGTTACCTCCTGGTGGGATCCAGGTAGGCTATTTCTGTGAGAACTGGCTTAATGTCAATCATCCCACTAAGTTAGACAGCAAAAAAAAATCCTGGGACATTTTTTTACCAAGAGTATAATCTTTACTGAAGATTCCATGTGGTTACAGAATTGGAAAAGCCAGTTCTAACATTTTCTCGTGAAAACAGTATACCGTATATACTCGAGTATAGGTCGACCCGACTATAAGCCGAGGGACCTATTTTGCCACAAAGAACTGGGAAAAAATGGTGACTCGCGTATAAGCCGAGGGGGCATTTTTCAGCACACACATTTTTCCGCCTGGGCTAATCGGCCTCTTTGCAACCCCACCCCTCTGGTAACCGCGCGATTGTAGCACTTTGCACAAANGAGAGAGAGAGAGAGAGAGAGAGACAAACACACACACACACACAAAGAGGAGAGGGGAGCCGGCTGGCCCACCCGTTTCCCCCTTTCCCTGCGCGAGCGTGTGTGGATGGAGCAGCGGCCAAGGGTTTATAAAGCAAGCGGCGGAGTCCTGCAGCTCACGGGGCATAACACGGTAAATAAATACGAGCGTAGGGGATCCGCGCGTGAACGAAGCCCCACTCTCCTGCCCCTTTTGCTTTTGCTCCAGAGCCGGCATTTTTTAAAAGGGCTTGACTCCAGCCTGGGATTCGGAAAAGACTTTGCAAAAGACCACCCCACCAAGGGGGAAAGGCGCGCAGTTGGGCACCGTCTGCCTTCGGCGTCTCTTTTTAAACGGTGCTCGGATACTGTAAGTCCACAAAGAACTGGGGGAAAGAACCGGGCGGGCGGGCGGGCGAGAGAGGCGGGCAGAAAAAAAAGGGGGGGGGAAATCCACACGCACTTGCGCAGGGAAAGGGGAAAACGGGTGGGCCGGCCGGCTCCCCTCTCCTCTTTGTGTGTGCGTGTGTGTGTTTGTCTCTCTCTCTCTCTCTCAATTCTCCCCCACCCCAATTCGGCCGTATTCTTCAATACGGGCCGGCCCCAGCAGTTCCGGCTGGTTGCCGGCAGTTGGCTGTT
Organism: Protobothrops mucrosquamatus; assembly: GCF_001527695.2. Lineage (NCBI taxonomy): Eukaryota > Metazoa > Chordata > Lepidosauria > Squamata > Viperidae > Protobothrops > Protobothrops mucrosquamatus. The sequence continues at coordinate 601,138 of NW_015386293.1, forward strand.
CCTCCGTGGCCGCCTCGGCCCCCCCCGGCTCTGTCGGTGAGCGCCCGGCAGAGCGCAGCATCGCCAGGCCTCCCCCCTTTGGGCGAGGCGTCTGGCGTTCCCCCTCGTGCTTGGCTGCGGCGGCCCGGGGTATTCCGTCCCAGCCTCAACACGCAGTGCCGCAGGGAATGGAAGGGAAGGGGGGAGGGCCGTACCTGGAGCATAACATGAAGAATTGGCTGAAGAATACGGCCGAATTTACCCGGGCTGGGCGAGAAAGGCGCACCTCCAGCCTTGCCCGCAACCGGGAGAAGCCCCCTCCCTTTTGCAAGGTCGCCCCCTCCCCGCTTTTGGGGTGGGGGAGAATTGAGAGAGAGAGAGAGAGAGAGAGAGAGAGACAAACACACACACACAAAGAGGAGAGGGGAGCCGGCCGGCCCACCCGTTTTCCCCTTTCCCTGCGCAAGTGTGTGTGGATTTCCCCCCCTTTTTTTCTGCCCGCCTCTCTCGCCCGCCCGCCTGCCCGGTTCTTTCCCCCAGTTCTTTGTGGACTTACAGTATCCGAGCACCGTTTAAAAAGAGACGCCGAAGGCAGACGGTGCCCAACTGCGCGCCTTTCCCCCTTGGCGGGGTGGTCTTTTGCAAAGTCTTTTCCGAATCCCAGGCTGGAGTCAAGCCCTTTTAAAAAATGCCGGCTCTGGAGCAAAAGCAAAAGGGGCAGGAGAGTGGGGCTTCGTTCACGCGCGGATCCCCTACGCTCGTATTTATTTACCGTGTTATGCCCCGTGAGCTGCAGGACTCCGCCGCTTGCTTTATAAACCCTTGGCCGCTGCTCCATCCACACACGCTCGCGCAGGGAAAGGGGGAAACGGGTGGGCCAGCCGGCTCCCCTCTCCTCTTTGTGTGTGTGTGTGTGTTTGTCTCTCTCTCTCTCTCTCTCTCTC
>NW_015386293.1:604655-695853 GCF_001527695.2 Protobothrops mucrosquamatus
TCCAGCCTGGGATTCGGAGCGGGAGACGGCGCCGCTGCTGCTGCCGCCCGCACTGCTGTGGACTTACAATATCCGAGCAAAAGACTTTGCAAAAGACCACCCCGCCAAGGGGGAAAGGCGCGCAGTTGGGCACCGTCTGCCTTCGGCGTCTCTTTAAACGGTGCTCGGATATTGTAAGTCCATAAAGAACTGGGGAAAATATTGACTCGAGTATAAGCCGAGGGGGGCATTTTTCAGCTCAAAAAATGGGCTGAAAAACTCGGCTTATACTCGAGTATATACGGTAGATAAACTTTTCCTTTGACTGAGAGCACTGTAGTTGTTCAATAAGAAAATTAATCCTCCAAAATACGCCTTGCCTAATAATTGTGCACAAGGTGTTGTTTTTCACTGTTAACTGCTATTGTAACTTTTCCTAATGATCCAAGTAGCCAAAATTAATATTTAATTGATATTTTAGACCAGGCAGGTCAAACTGCTGGCCTGCAGGCCGGATGCATCACGCCGAAACTGCGCCCACCCTATTGCCAGCAATGGGGAAAAAGTCGCGATACGTCGCACAACTTCATGTGATGTCGCAAGTTTGACATGCCTGCTTTAGACTGTAGAAAATTGCTTTGGCTGAATTTTTTAAAAATGAAAAAAAAATGGTAATATTGGGATGCATTCAAGCCTGAGCTACAGATATTCTCTTCTATCAGTATTGGATATGTTATCCATCTTAATAATAATGCTTTTTCTAAGAATTGATTCTCATTTGTAGAAATCTAATTTTGGATATAAATACCAAATGTGGATGTTTTAAATGTTTATATTTCTAACCAACACACATGTAAGCTTGTGCTTGTATATCCTCAGTCAACATTTCTGAGCATTTTTCTGTGTGTGTGTTTGTGCATATATGTCCTATCTATCACAGATTGATTAAATGAACAAATAATTTGTCCTTAATAGCATAAATAAATAAAGCTGCCCTTTTTGCAGTTCCAAGTATAGATCAGGAAACATTTGAATAGGGCAATGTGAATTTATGCCTGCACATTCTGAAATAAATGCCACTGAATTTAATGATACTGAGCCCACTTGAGTTGACATTTTTCAGTAGACAGTTTAATCATTTTTAAACCTAATAGAATTATCATCATGACTTAGCAGTAATAAATGGTTGTCAGTGAGTAAATTTAGATTTTCAGCCCAACTTTCCACAACTGCCCTTCCCAAGCCAAGGACAGGAAGGCATGGCCTTAAAGCGGAAGAGGGAATAAAGAATGATAATATCGAAGAAATGATGGGTTAGAATCGTTAAAGAAGGAATGCTAAAGGAGGGGCAAAATGAATTATGAATGACAAAAATTAAAATAATGTCAAACTGGTGGTTATCTTGCATTGAGTTATCGTACATTGAATTGTCCCCATGGTGAGTTGTCCCGCAGTAAGTTGGCTGGGGCGAGATGGCCGGGGCAAGTTGTCCTAGACCTGGATAGCAATGAAGATTATGGAAATGATAGTCAGATGCCCGGTGTATCTTTTTTCTTCAAAAATCAGAAAAGCAAAAGAAGTAGTTTTCCCTGTGACACTCTATCAATGTGAAAGTTGAACTTCAAAAAAAGGATAGAAAAAGTATTGGCATTTATGAACTTTGCTTTTTGAGATGACTCTGGAAAACACCCTGAATAATAAAATAAAATATAGAAAAATAAAAAATAAGCAAATAGATCCTAGGACAAATCTGTTCAGAGGACAAACAGCAGCAAGATAGATAGACTTAATTACAGTGGTGAAGGATTCACAATTGGAGGATGTAAAGGGCCAGGCTTGGGACAGATCACCCTGGAAAATATCAGTCTGTGCTCTTTAAGAGTTAACATTGATTTAATGACACATAAATCATTAAAATATAGGTATGGTTTGTTTAAGGAGTGGTTACGCAATTATAAATGCACCTATATATGAAAGAATGTTATTCCACAAGGAGAAAAGTAGCAAGTATGCCTGCAAAAGCTACAAGAAAATTGGTTTGTGCAGGGTGCCCAGTGAGGTGTTAGCAGTATTTTGATTGAAAAAGATTAAGAGGTGATGCAGAGCCATATATGTGAAGTATAACATTATTCTGGACAGAGACCATACAGATCAGATTTTGTTTTTAGCAAATTATATTAATATTTTCTGCCAGTTTATTAGTATAGTATATAGTTTGCTATCTATTTGTTTACTTAGAGAAAGCATTTGATAAATTATTTTTTATTTCTGTAATAAATATGAAATTGAAAGTTGTTTGCTAAATGCAATAAGAGTGATATATGATGGAAGTAAAGCACACATGAAAATAAATGTAATGGTCAACATTCTGTAGAGAATACGACAAGGATTAGTGTATCTCCATGTTTATTTATAAATGAATAAGGAAGCTTGGGGAGATATTAGAATGTATATGGATGATGCCATTATGTGGCTGAGAATCTGAGTGAATGTTAGCTAAATGACATAATTTTATTGCCTCTATGAAGGATTCATGTGGAGATAGTGGTGTGGAGTGAAGAATAAAGTTGAACAAAAAAGGCAGTGTGTGACACTGTGTATAGCTGAGGGGAAAGCTGTTTCCTTTTCTCATGCTTTAATTTCTTTGTCTTACTATTTCTTACTCTTTTTTTCGTACTCTTGCTTACCCCCCAAAGGGAATAGCATGATCGGTATGTATGTATGGAATTGTAGGTTGTCTTAAAACCTCCCAAATAGAAATTAAGCAGGTCATAACTATACCAGTTTTCTGAACTTAAGTAGGTTTGATCTGAAGACTGCTTATTAAGATGTTCTGCAGGACCATTTTATTTTAAAAATAGAAATGTACAGATTAAATGATATTTAATAAAACACAGCACTGGCAAAGCCATGTGAGACTTGTGCTGCTTGACATAAAATAATGATTGCAGTATTTTTCGTTAAGTTTGCATAAAGCTAATCTGATTTTTTTCAGATATTAAGTTGATTAGCTGTATGAATTAAATCACAGAGATAGGTAACAGATAGGACTTTAACAATGTGTGGGTTTGTTGTAATTATGTATTCTATGTTTAGTATTAAATACTATTCCATCCCTAGTTTTATTGATATGAGCATTTAATTCTTTTCAAATTTATCTATCTGTCTTGGGCCCTGTATAGATTACAAAGCAATTCCATACAAGTCTACTAAGAAACAAGATCCATGGAAGCTTTCTCTAAGTCTTTCCTTGAGCTAAATCTCAAAACCAAGAGATTGTGAATGTTTTTGAGGAGCGTAGTGACATTTCATATGATTGTTCATGACATATTTAAAAGGTTGAGTAAAGGGGATTCATTCAATACAACCTGCAATTAGGCTAATCTGTATTGTAGTACGTTGTATGCAGGAATTAAAAGTCTTAAGTAGTACTGCTGAAGAAAGGAGCATAGTATTTGTTACCAGTATACATTTTGTCTGCACAAGGATTTCTTCACAATCATTGGAAACACATTTTTCAGTATTAATAATTTATAAAGGGTGATATTTACTTTATGAAGGATTTTAACAAGGTTTGTTTTTCCTTTGCATGGAATAGAAACCTATAATTTTTTATTGTTTAAAAATAATAGTATTTCAATTGATTCTGCCTTTTTATCCTCATAGCACTGCTTTTTGGTGGAGTCACCAATCCTGCTCATCCAAAACATATTGGGAGCATTGATCCTACTTGTAATGTGGCTGATGTAGTAGAAGGTAAAAGTAAAAATAATATTGCTTTGCATTTCAAATGTAATTTCTGATCGTAAATTCAGTAGCTATATTAGTTTTCATCAAAGTAAGTTTGCTGCTTCTTTCTGTATTTTTTTTTTTATCTCTACCCTCCCTCTCACCCCCTCACCCCCGACTTCCCAGAACTGATTACAGGGTTAAACACACATCGTCCCAAATCTAAATAGTACTACCCGAATATAAAGCAATCAAACATAAACATACTTTAACTCAAATAAAAACAATCAAATATAAGCATATACATTTAGACTCTAAACATATAATCTATCCATCTTCACTAAACCCAAATATCTAAAATTAATCTTTGCCATTTCAACAAAATAAAAACAGCTAATCATCTTGCTGCTATTCATTTCTTAATTCAAATCTTCCATAATCCCCAATCAAAATAATTACAAAGTAAACTTTATCTATCATTTAAAAAAACCTATAATAATAATACAAATTATTTCCCATATCTCCAATATGATTCTCAAATATTTTGAGCCCATTTAATCATACAATCTTTAATTTTATAAATTCTTTTATATGAACTCTATCACAATCTTTAATTCAAATACTCCTTTAAAATAATATAAATATCTTCAAATAATAAAATATTCTCTTTCTTTTTTTGTAGTAAGTTCNTCTTTAACTAATTTTTAAAAATTCTCCTTGTATAATCTACTTCAGTCTTTTAAAGTAAATAAAAACTCTATTTCAATCTTTCATAATGAATAATTCCTTAAAAGAAACCTCCAATATTCAAATACTTTCAATAAGTTTCTTACAAACTCATCACCTCATTTTTATATTGTTATTCAAATCATTAATATTCCAAGTCAAAAGTTTTAAAAATAGTCCCTTCAATCTCACTCCTTTCGCCAGTTCCAAAGCAGATAGGTATATAGCAATTAAAATCCATTTTACTGCTCTCTCTTCTTTCATTTATATACATTCTTTGTTCAAACGTTCCTTCCATTCTTTTAGATCGCATTGTTAACTGAAATCTCTGTTGATAAAGAGCTTGTGTATCTTCACTATAGCTTCTTCTTTCTGTATTTTGATAGCTTGATCTTTGCATTATTGATGCTAACTATAGTTAAAAATCAGTCATATTCTTTCAGCCAAAATTTCCATACCCACTTCAGGTTAAATTTGATATCGTTACTGATGGCTTAGGTCAGTGGTGGCGAACCTATGGCACGGGTGCCAGAGGCGGCACTCAGAGCCCTCTTTGTGGGCACGCGCGCCCTCGCCCCAGTCCTAGGCCTTCACCTGGGTTTTATAAAACCTTTTCGCTTTAGGCTTCCGCTGCCGTGTGCAAAAAAAAAAAAGAAGGTTCAATCAATCAGTCAATTTCAACTTCTCGCGGGAAAAAAAAGATCTTGCAAAGTTGGAATTGATTGATTGAACTTTTTAGTCCCACCCAGTCTGCCGTTACCACCGCAGCCACGCCCACCGAATGGGCCACACACCCCCAATTGGCCACACCCAGCCAATGGGCCACACCCACTCGGCACCCAACAATGCGTAAGTGGGTTTTGGGTTGCAGTTTGGGCACTCGGTCTCTAAAAGGTTTGCCATCACTGGCTTAGGTGTACCATGATTAAACCAAGACACAAGTAAAGTGGCTCAGAGGCAATATCATGTCTGGCTTTAACTTTGCTAACTATGTTTTGCAGTGAGTTATAGATATTGTTGCCCTATTTGTAATTAATCACTTTGGACTTGACCTTGGCCCTTTTCCCATCAGTGTCTCATAGTCAATGAGATTATATTATTCCTAATTTTCTGTCTTCAGAATTCTTTGTAGTCCTCAATATATTTGGAGATGAAGCAATAGCTTCCTAAGTTTAAATAAATAAAAAATATTGCTCAGCTTGATTATGCAAAAATTGATTCAGGAGCGAGCTGACTTTTTTGTCTCTAGATGGAGGCACAACATACATAACAACAATAATAAGTTGGAAGGGACCTTGGAGGTCATCTAGTCCAACCCCCTTCTCAGGCAGGAAACCCTATACCGTTTCAGACAAATGGCTGTCCTGTCTCTTCTTAAAAACTTCCAGTGTTGGAGCATTCACAGCTTCTGGAGGCAGGTTGTTCCATTGATTAATTGTTCTAACTCTCAGAAAATTTCTCCTTAGTTCTAGGATGCTTCTCTCTTTGGCTAGTTTCCATCCGTTGCTTCTTGTCCTGCCTTCAGGTGCTTTGGAGAATAGCTTGACTCCCTCTTCTTTGTGGCAGCCCCTGAGATACTTAATATAAACAAGTATATATTCTTCTTAGTAAAATATAGTAGTAAAAGTAGTCATTATTTCAATATTTTTTTAAATGCCCCAATGAAATACATTGGTAGGATCTAGAGACTTATCCATTTACATTTTTGTGCTTGTTACATTCATTGAATATTGGAAATAATGGGTTAAATACCCATTTCCTTGTTCAAATAGTTTTGTCAACTATGAAGCTGCACTGGGAAATCCATTATTGAAATAACTACTTTATTCTCTTGGACAGTATTGTATATCTACATTATGAGTGAGATGCCAATAATTACTTTGTCTACAATTTTAAGGTAGTTTTCATGAAAGGTGCAGGAGTAGCTTTTGAAATTTGAAGCTTTTATTAATATGTGCATTTTTGGTTCTGAAATTGGGCTGTGCAATCTTACATATGCCTAAGGAAGAATTGTTCCCATTGATTTCAATAGAATTTATTCTTCAGGTAAGTGTGAGTAATACTATATCTTAAATTTTTCTCCCTTAGCAGATTTAAAATAAAGATATTAGTTCAATTAGGCATCTCTCACATTACTTGGAATCTTATAGGTTTTGTCTAAAGATAAGAAGAACTTGCAGCTTCTACATTTTGTAGTATATAATATACTATTATCTACTCACATGATTTATATTGTTGTTCCCTAACAGATGCCTTTGCAACTGCCAAGATGTTGTGTGAGCAGTATTATCAAGTCGCACCTGATTTGGAAATTGAAGAATTCAATGGTGATACAGATATGATTGCTTTTTAATATTAAGAATCTGTCAATGTATTGATTGCAAGAAATTGTTATTTAAATGAAAACTAATTGCTGAATTCATTTTTAACAGAGAACTGTAACAGTTTTCTTTGGTGCAGAAAATACTTTTCCTTTCATTCCACCATTTCTTTCTTTTGGATTTGATTGATTGATTGCTTATGGGTCATCCAGTTGGTAACAACTTAGCAGCCACATACATTTTCTCCAGGAGAATCATGTCCTCAGCTTGGTCCTTCGGCTGCTATGATGGTGCAGCCATTACTGCTGTAATTCCATTCCATTGCTGCAGGTTGTCCATTTCTCTTTCCTTGAATCTTTCCTAGTATTATAATCTTCGTGAGAGAACTAATTGAATTTTTAGATGTTGTACATTTCTAGTAAATAATATAAATCAGAAAATTTACTGTCGTTTGTGTTAACTTTAATTCTCAGTTAAAAGTTTTATTTATGTTTTCTAGCTAAAGCACCAGGCAGGCCCATTCAGGTTGTGTATGTACCCTCGCATTTGTTTCATATGCTTTTCGAATTGTTTAAGGTGAGTATACTAACATCAGGGGAAGGGGATATTATTTGGCTTCTTTTTGAGTTTGCCAGAAATAGTGTTATCACGCTTCACCCTGAATATAGCTGTAGATACACTTTTAGATGCAATATTGCCTTTGATTGCAAACTCTGCATGCTAATTAAAGGTCAGATTTCAGCAACAGATTTTAACAACATGGGGAAACTTTTAGATGCTAAATGTGTTACTATCTGAAATTGGAAACTCATCTCTTCTGTTTCATTTATTGTTATTTCATGAAAATAGTTAATATCAGATAGCCCATGGAATGGATGGATGAAGGTTGCAAACCTCACCTCCAGGAAGTCATTTGAATCTTCACATCTTGACCCTACTTTCTGTTTTGGAATAGTGACTTGGTAGTTCCTGTTGCCTCAGCTAATTTTTAGGGGGTTGCCCCATCCTGGCATCCACTTTTCAAATCCTGATATATAAGAAGCATATGGCTCTCATACCTTATTTTGCTTTTCTGATGAAAAAGCAAATCTAATTTAATTCCTGTAGTATAATCTCTGCGCTCATGGCATCAAGGTATGGTTAGACGTTTCAGCCTACCCCTGGGAGATAAACTAATAACAAGAAATGAAAATGATGTCAACATTAAATTTAAAAATAATGATAACTTTGAATATCTAATTTTAGATACAGAAATACTAGTTCATGTTAAAGTAAGTAAATATGCCGGATAATACCAGGTTGATTTTATGGCACAAAAGAAGTGGATAACTTTTTCTGCAGCGTCACCTCTTCCACATGCAGTCTGAATTTCTGTCATTTTTGGGTAATGAAAACCCCAGGAAATGAGAAGTGCCTGGATTAGAGCAGTTGTAAATCTATCCTGTGAGTGAAGAGGGACTGCATCTTCCTTGAAGGGCACCTCCTCCACAAGAAACCATTGCTCAGTCTGAACATTTTAGCAGTAATACGCAATGCAACCTCCTCTTTGGGGCAAAGATTGTTGAGGCTTCAGAACTGGAAAAGCTGATTATCTGGACCCATTTTATCCAGGTTTCAGGTCTGAGTCCCAACATGGATAAAAAAAGGATTGCTATTGTGAATAACATCTGATGAGACTAGGATCAATGAGTACAATCCACTTGGTATACTCTGTATGCTTAGCCAGGTGTCTGCCATAGTATGTTAAATGTTTCTAACTGAAGTGATCTATAAAACCTGAAAAATAAACAAACATCCATAAACAAAATTTCTGAGCTTACACAGAGAAACATCCACATTTCAATGAAAATTCCTTACGAGATTTGTTAATTATTCTCTTAGAACTAGTATTGAAAGAATCTTTTCAATTTTTTAGAGTTCTTTTTTTCCTATTAAAATCTGAAACTTTAAATTGAAGCTCTTGGAAATAATTCTTCTCTCTTCTCAGCTTTGGTTGCGCAAATTTTGTCCTGGTTTTAAAAGTAGAGCAACTTAGAGCAATATTTTATACACTTTAAATAGGAGAATGGACTGGGGTATCTCTCTATGAACATGACAAAGGATATCTCTCATGAAAATGTGGATTATATGTCTACAGCTATCTGCCAAGCAGGCTGGCTGACTCTATGTCAGACTTGCAGTTCCTGCTCACAAGACAGATTGAGCTTCAATTTAAAAATATAATTACATTAATAAGATTAGGCTTCTATTATAATTGCAGTAATTTTTGTACAAAGAAATATGCTCCTACTTGCATGACAAGAAAAAATGTTTACATAGTGTCATTTATACACTTGAATACTTTATAATGAAAACATTCAGGTTACTGTCTTCTTTTTTAAATTGTATATAACTGATAGAGAAGTGCATAGTTTTAAATTTAAAGATGACCAGAATTTGTAAAATTTTCTGGTGTTGCCACTAACATGAGTTAAGCGTCTTTAAAAGTTTTGCTTCGAATTGCAGAATTCAATGCGAGCTACAGTAGAACTGCATGAAGGGAAATGTGAAAGCTATCCATCAATTAAAACATTAGTCACTTTGGGAAAAGAAGACCTGTCAATAAAGGTAAATAATATACTAAAATTTAAAAAATCTTGTTTTGTTAACTGAGGTAGAAAATAACTGTATATATTGAGTAAGTACCTTTGTGAATAATGTAGTTAACATAAAAGGGAACATAGCTTGAGAAATTTTTATGATAAGATATTGGTGTTAATTTTCTCAGGTAGAATTTTATTTCAAATTATTATGACTATTTGGCTCTTTGAATATTTATTTACACATTCATTTTAGTTTATAGCACCTTGATGAATTGAGTAGGCTTTTCTAACGTGGGTCACCTACTTTTCAATACAGTATAGTTAGGATAGTGTCTATCAGTATAGGGAGGCTGGATATTGGGCTTACTTCATAAATGATGAATTTATTTTATGTTTCAGAATTGCTGCGTCTCAATCTCTCTTCCCTAGATCTGTAAATTTAAGCTGTGGAAATTGTAGAGAAATATGGTACATTCTGTTAGTTCCTTGGAGGTCATTGTGTTATATCAATTTCTGGTTTTATTCTGTAGATAAGTGATAAAGGTGGTGGTGTACCTCTGAGAAAAATAGATCGCCTTTTCAATTATATGTATTCAACTGCTCCCAGGCCTAGTTTGGAGCCATCAAGAGCTGTACCTTTGGTAAGTTCTTTTCTGCAAGCTAAAATGCTCCCTGGATTGTTTTTCAACATAAAGCACATTAAGGGAATAATAGTTTGTAATATGAACACAAGCTCTTCACTTGAGATGTCGTCATAATAATACATACATAATACAGTCTAAATTATAGCAGTCCAGTAATTCTCATGTATTCCTATAGAATTCTTTCTGATTTTTTTATATTTTGTATTTTTTGATTATCAGATACCAAATGCATGCATCAGTTTATATAAATCACTGTTTGTATAATAGCAGGTATGTGATTACTTTCCATGTTGCCATTTCCATACATTTCATGAAAGCAGTATGCTCACAATTTTCAAATGTGCTGAACATGAATTCTGTGGCTTTGATTCAGTATTGAGGAAAATAGCAGAATTTAAACTAAGAAACAGCCTTGAACTGTTTGAATAAAATCCTTGATGGGGTACCATTCAGTAAACATTCAGGTAAAAATGAAATCAGAAGAGTAAAACTATCTAGTGAAGTGGATTTTGAACTTATTCTTCCAACTCTCCCTCTTATGATAGTAAGTAAGTAATAGTAGCACAAACCAAATTGAATATTCCTAAAGGATTTTAAGTTCTTTAATTTAAACTATTCATAATTCTAGTTGAGATGTTAAATAAGTGAGAAATCCCAACCTAAACAAGAAGACAACACCAAAATAAAACACAATAGGGAACAAACAGCTTCTTTAAAAAATGACCCCATATATGAACATAAAGAAGAAAGTCGATACACCCAAATTGAACACAATAAGGAACAAACAGCTTCTGTAAAAAATGACCCTACATATATAGCTAAAGACCAAGACCAATGAAAACACATCACTTTTAGAAGAAAACAACAACCAAGAGCAAAGCCCTTAGTATCTACCCTAACCCACTCCAATGAAGCACTTCTGGAACTGAACAATTGCTTTCATAGCCTCCCCCTGAAAGAAAATATGCAGACATCCACAAAAGAGTATTCATCAGTTTCTTAAAAAGAGACACAACCCAGCATTCCCGCGACAGGAAGAAAAGTATCCCAGATTTCCCTAAGAAAAAAAGGTGACTGTTGGTAATAGGAGATTCAATTCTTAGGGGAACAGAAACTATAGTTTGCAGACCAGGCAATCAATCTAGGAAGGTATATTGTCTCCCTGGAGCAAAAATCAAAGGTGTAACTGAGTACCTTACTAAAATAACCCCATGGATTACTACCCCTTTCTTCTCTCACATGTGAGGACCAGTGACACAACAATGAATCTGAAAACAATAACAAGACATTATGAACAGCTGGGGAAGAAAGTTAAAGAATTAGAGCACAAGTGGTGTTTTCATCTATACTTCCAACAAAAGGCCAACATCCAGTGAGGAAGCAAAAGATTTTAACAAACTCAGAGCCTAAGAAAAATTCCATGGATAAACATCCTAAAGGGGAAAACAACTAAAGTATGTGAAATTCTGAAAAATGTGATCATAAAAGCCAGTCCAAAAGAATACCATTGAAAAAGGCAAACAAGAAATCCAAGAAGAAACCAGGATGGCTGCACAAAGATCTCTTTGATAAACTGAAAGACAAAAGGGATAATTACAAAAAAATGGAAAGAGGGACACATAACTAAGGCAGAATATCAGCAGATAGCCAGAATCTGCAAAGATGAAGTCAGGAAAGCAAAAGACTCAGAATGAACAAAGACTTGCAACAAAAATCAAAGATAATAAAAAGATTCTTTCAACATATAAGCAGCAAGAAAAAGTCAAGGAAACTGTAGGTCCACTAAAGAGAGAAGATGGCAAGGAAATAACAGGCAGTAGAGAGAAAGCAGAGCTGCTTAACTCATTCTTTGCATCAGTCTTCACACAAAAAGAAACTATAGCCCAACCTACCAAACACATAACTGTAAAAGACAGACTAGAAATAATTAAAATAAGCAAGAAAATGGTAAAAGAACACCTGTCTTGTATTCATTATCATATTGATGAATATAAATCACCAGGACCTGATGGATTACATCCCAGAGTTCTGAAGGAGCTGGCAGATGTTATCTCAGAACCACTGTACCATATCTTTAAAAAATCCTGGCGCACCAGGGAACTACCAGAGGATTGGAAAAGAGCTGATGTGGTTTCCATCTTCAAAAAAGGGGAAAAAACAGATCCAGGAAACTACAGACCAATCAGCCCAATATCAATACTGGAAAAATAATAAAAAAAACAGATCTGTGAACATCTAGAAACAAAGTTATAACTAGTAGCCAGCACAGGTTTGTTAAAAACAGATCATGCCAAACCAATTTTATTTAATTCTTTGATAAAGTGACTAAATTAGCAGACCAGCGAAATGCTGTGGACAGAGTATATTTAGATTTTCAGCAAGGCATTCGACTAAATAGACCACAACCTACTTCTTGGTGAATTAGAAAAATGTGAGATAGACAGCATCACCATCAGATGACTGACAAACCATACTCAATGAGTAATCCTTAATGGTACTATACTACATGGAAGGAAGGAAACAGTGGGGTACCACAAGGTTCTGTCTTAGGCCCGGTACTCTTCAATATCTTCATAAATGACTTAGATGAGGGAATATTAGTGGAACTCATCAAATTTGCAGATGACACTAAGGTGGCATTTGAAAGTCACTACTTGTCAATTTCATCTACATAATAAAGCCTCAATTTAACAGACTAATAGGAGGAAAGGAGTGTCCATTAGACCTGATATACCTTAAATGTGAGTGAGATTCTACATATGTTAAAAGAGCAAATGCCATTTTATGCGTGTAATTTTCATGTTTATGTAAAAAGGAATAATTGCATAGCATAACAAATGCTTTTTGTTCTCTGCCATTAGGCATTTTAAAATACAGTAAGGCATATTAATTCCAAATTCAAGAGTAGAAATGTTACAAAAATTGAATGAACAGTTCTCCATTGTTAAACGGGGCAGGTTGTTGATTAATTTAAGTATAAGGAGAGACAGTTGTAATCTATCAATAGAATACTGTGGCACAAAATAGGAGATAAAACTTTGGATAATCTGCCCATCACATAATTGATGGGAAACAGTAGAAGTTATTTTTAATTCTAAAAACAGGAATTTCTGTGAAGATTCTTGTCTCTGTCAGGGTTAACATTTCAGGTTTTTGAATTCTTATGTTATTGATTTTTTTCTTAGGCTGGATATGGGTACGGCCTGCCAATTTCTCGTCTTTATGCTCGATATTTTCAAGGTGACCTCAAACTATATTCTATGGAAGGAGTGGGTACAGATGCAGTAATCTATCTGAAGGTAATAATGGATTATTGTACGGGAACAATATGGGAAGTTAGTACTCTTACTAACTTTTGAAGTTTTATAGCTGATTATATTTTGGCAAGTGCTTTATTGCTATGCATTTGTAATAGAAGTCATTCTGATTTATTCAAGATAATATTTTTCCACATTCGGGGAACATTTTTTGAACCCTTTATTCATAGATAATAAAATGGCCTTTGGAACCAGATTGGTAACTAAGTTCAATTGTAACATTACTAAACTTTTCTCTGTTTATTCTTTCCAATAAAGCTGTTCCTAAATGGAAACAATGATATAGAAAGCATAATTCCAGCTAATAGAGAATGGAATGTTTCATTATTGAAGCAAATTCCAAATCTGAGTTGGAATATATTATATTGTAGGGCTTCAGTAACTAAACAGGATTATGTGTCTTTAGTAAGAAGGTATAAATCCGCATGCTGCAGTACAAACAAAAGTACAGAAAGTGAAATAAAGATTGAAAATACAAAATATGAAATAAAATACACGTTCCATTGAATCTGTATTGAGCATATACACTCTTTCTTCATTTAGGATGATGATCTGTCTTTATTGAATTTTCTTGTAACCAGTTGGAATGATCTGAAGCATGTTTTTGTTCCTGTTTCTTTTTTTAGGCACTATCAAGTGAATCATTTGAAAGACTACCAGTTTTTAATAAGTCAGCTTGGCGACATTACAAAACCACTCCAGAAGCGGATGATTGGAGTAACCCTAGCAGTGAACCGAGGGATGCTTCCAAGTATAAAGCTAACAGATAATTCATCAACCTTGATACATACTTGCATTCAACAATGCTTTGTTTCAGTTTCCAAACTCCTCTAAATCTATGTAGCCAATTATTTATTTAGAAAGATCTGTTAAGGGATTTAAAATAGCAAGAACAGAGGACTTTGAAGGACTGGCATTATGCATTTTTGGTGTGAGTTTTTGTAATTATTTTGCCAAAATATGCTTGATTACAAGTCATAAATTACAAAGAGTGTTGCACTATGACTGCAGTTAGATTATAAAATTGTATAGTAAAAGGGTACTTTTTTGTAAGATCACTTTCTAGTCCTATGTAATAATTGAAAAAAATGCTTTGACTTGTTATTTGACAATAATGCCTTGCACAGCAATATAATGCAACAGAAAAAATATTGTGTACTTGAATGTGTGCATAGAAAACTCACATTGCTGCATTTTTATATGGCACTATATATAATCCGTTATCTAAAAAACAATCCTTATTATGGAGGTTTGTCAGAGCTTATATCAGTATATGATTTTTGATATTATCAAAAAGTCCTTAAGGCTTTAAATGTTTTCTTTCTAATTCCTAGTTTCAAGAGCCAGTTTATTTAATATTGATTTAGTTTTCAGGGAAAATAGTAAGACTTTCATTTTGCAGGTATTATCCTGATAAAGTTTTCCTTTTTAGGTTAATAGCTTCAATACTGTAAATGTGGAAACTGCCTCTTCTGCTAGGCCAAACCTATTGATAAATAAGACAATTATGTTTTATAATTGAAGTATTTTCTACTGATCATAAAGAAAAGTAATTTCAAACGTTAGCTTCATAACATCAGATCTTTAATTTACAGTATTAATGTTAATATGTTAGTCATTAGAGACCCATTTATATTAAAATGAAAATAATTAGCAAAAGGATCATAAAAGGAATGTCAAATATTGTTAGATTAAATATTCAACAGCACACTGACATAAATGTCTAAAAATTGTTTAAGAATTTTTTTTAATGGAAACAGAATAAAGGTGAGAGAGAGGACACATTTGAATTATACTTCCTCTGATATTATGACTAGAAATAGAATTTTATTTTCGAAGAAGTCAAGTAAGAATTCTTGTAATATTTTTTCACAAAAGCAGTACTAAAGTGAGGAGATCTGCAGAACACACACAAAGAATCTTAGTTATCTTTAGATTGTATCTTTGTCTATATTGTTTTGACAAACTATGAACAAAATTGTAATACAGTTTGTTCTAATATGAAAATAAGGAGAAAGTTTGAATTTTTGCCTATATGGTTAAAAATTACTATGGCAATCTATATTTAGATGTAGCAAGAATCTTAATTCCTAATTAAAACGGAGTACCCCAGTTGCAATTGAGGCATCTATAGCTTTGTTTTGAAACTTTTTTGATATACATATTTGTATCTCTAAATATATACATGCATTTTAATGATGTTTATTAATTTTATGCTATTGTCTTCTTTCTGAGCAGTAGAAATCCTTTGCACTCTGAAAAATATCCGTATTAGCTCTATGTATATTTCCAGTAGCTCACAATTTAATTAAAAGGAAAATAAGCTATAGAGTGATCAACAGAATATTACCATATATCAACTTTTAGAACTCCTCATTTATCTTGTGTGTAAAACTGTTAATCTTACTGGGTTAAAGCGTCTTGGCATCTGAAAAACAGACAGATGTAGTAAATTCTTTGTTTTTCATCTCGAAAGGACAAGAATTAAACAATGGTTCAGTCACTATAAGGTACATTCAGATCCCCTTCCAGAAGATTTGGAATGGATACTATTTGATTGAGTGCCAATTTGATATAGTAGTTAAAGCATCAGGCCAGAAACTGAGAGATTGGAAATTCTAGTCCTATTTTAGACACAAAGCCAACTGGGTGACTTCGGCCAGTCACAGTTTCTTGGCACCAGTAAGAAGGCAGTGGCAAACCACTTCCAGAAATCTTGCCAAGAAGACTGCAAGGATTAATTCACACAGTTTCTAAGACTTAACATTAACTTAAAGGCATCCCTGTCTCCCAAACTACTGGATTAAAACTTGTATCTCTATCTTAAATACGACTGTGCCATTTTGATGTGGAGTTATTTTTAAAGATACACTGTTGCCTTCTGGAATTTCTTTTTTATTCCTCAGACTAGCCTGCAGTCCTGGGATTTCCTGAAATATTTTCCCATCCAGGTACTAAATATCTGTGACCCTATTTAGCTTTTCAGGGTCAACTGAGATTGGCTAAAACCTCTCAACTAGCTGTTTAGGTGTTGGCCACTAGGTAGAAAATAAGGCCTAGATCACGGGTGTCAAACTCGTGACGTCACGTGACATGTTGCGACGTATCACAACTTTTTTCCCATTGCTGGCAATGGGGTGGGCGCAGTTTTTGGTATGACGCATCCAGCCTGCGGGTCGGCAGTTTGACACCCCTGGCCTAGATAAAAGCAAATTATATGTAGGTGATTCAGTGTTCCTGCCTTCTGTAGTTTCATTTACACTGTTGTGCTCTTATGTATAAGCTGTGGTCTAAAATATGGGCAATTTCTTCCTAAAGACTCAACATTCTTGTTTTATACACTGAAGTGTGATTTAAGTGTAAATGCAGCATTTTAATGTTTGGAAGAATTGTAGTGATACTATCTATAGAATAATTTGAAGCCAAATTAGAAATTACATTCAGTTCTATGTCTCTGTTATTATATATGAAAGTAGTATTGGAGTCAAATAGCATCAGGAAGAAAAGCTTCATAACAATTATTCTAGACTTGTTTCTCTACTAAAATGGCCCTCAAATGCTTTTTTATCTACATCATTTCCCATATGTTGAGATGCTTGGTTTTAGCAAACAGGATAAGGATTTTCCTGCTGTTTCTTTTTTGTTTCCAAAGATTTTCAAGGATTCTGTGCTTTTTTTAAAATAAATTACAATGAAACTTCAGTTTAACAAATCAGTTGGGAGGGAATGCCCATTAATTTTGCATATCCATCAAAATGCAAATTAAATAATGGCAGATTGAGGCAAATAATGCGATTTGCATCTTTGAGTAAGGATGTCATTACACAAATGATACAAATTGAATGTAAATTTAACTAATTTTTAACTGTCTGGAGTATTTTAGATGCAATTGATCTCTTTGTTATTTAGGGAGAAGTGGAAGTGAAAGATATAAATTTAGTCAATTATATCCAAAATCCACTAAATCAAGGTTTTATTGGAATTCCATTGAGAAAGAGAAATGTTAGATTCTCAAACAAATCTTGTTTGGCTCTGTCTGATTTATTAAAGGGAGGCAAGTATAGTATGTAATGTGTGATTTCTCTGCAATGCAGTTTCTCAAAAATTTGAATGTCTCATTTCTTTATGAGAAATGTTCTGGTAGATGTAGATGCCCTACACTTTGATGCATCTGAATTCAGGCATTTATTTTTTTAAAACACCTGGAATACATTAGTGTCTCAGCAAAGATCGGTTGGGGAGAGAGTGGGGGCAAAAATGTCCAATGCAATCAGTACCTTGTGATATAGAATAGAAATCACAAAAAACGTAGAGTGCTCCTAATGGATAAACTGCTTTCAATTAAAAAGCATTGTGCAGTTTTTTTTCTCTTCTTTTTTTTAGTATTTAAAAAAAAGTCAAAAAAATTGTGGGACAACAGGAGGTTATAAAATGGAACATGAAAAATTTCAGTTTCTTTAAAAAGTATATTGATGTTGAAGGATTGTACAGTAAAAGTCTCATTTGGAAAAAAAAACAAGAGATGGCAGTGGTTTTAGTATTAACTTGTAGAGACCCTAGGAAGAAAATGACTGGATTCATGTTTGCACTACTTTAGTTTGCTTAACAATCGATAGTTCACATATCACACTAAGCAAAACCAACCAAGTCATCTTCTAGTGTAGCACAATGTGTGGAAGCCACTAAGTTGTTTTATTTCTTTCATGCAGGTAGCAATTAACGGCAGTGCCAGCTCTTGGCTCTTCATCTATCTTGGGATCCTCCTGCTGTAAGAACATCATGCCTCCACCCTTATAGTGTGCTGTATTCCCTCTCTCAAAATAATTTGAAAACCTAGGATCTAACAACATCTTAAAAACTCTCTTTGCTTCTTGGCTCTTTCCCCTGAAATTGTCCTCAAGCAAGTGTTTCACGGTACTTCACTCATTCCACAGAAATTAGTCTGTTTTTAAATTCATTGATTCTGTTAACCTTAATGGAACTTTGTGTTGTTCTGTACAACACCTATATGTCACTGTTAGGTAGTGGTGTTTTTATTTGGTTAGAATGGAGCTTCATTTGGTTAGAAAACCTTTTCCTAAGAGAAGGAAAAGCTTGTTCATGCACATTTATTAAACATAATTAGTTCATTGGTTTAATATGAGAGAGGAAATAGCTCCTTTTGTATGACTCTATGATTTTTAAATTATTTTTAATAGTGAAATAAAAAAGAATAATGTCAGTAGGAAAAATGGCAATGATTATAAATGAAGAAAACAAAAAACACCAAAATATATTGTGATGTTTAAAATAAAAATAACAAAGAGGAAAAATAACAAAAATGTAAAAAGATCTCTATAATATCCATAGGCATTGATACAAAATTAATCCAGTTCATAAACTTATTAAATATGTCAGATGAAAATATATTTCATCTTATTTCAGAACACACAAACTTCTAAAAAGGACAGAAAATTGTATCCTGAACCCAATCCTTAAAAACAGATGGATATGTCTCTTTCCATTTAGATAAAATTATTCTCTTAGCTTTGCCTAGGCTTGATAAAGCCAAAACTCTTAATGAGATAACAACTATACTTCAACAGCACATTAAGTGTTTTAAGGATTTTTTTCTCAGAATTTATTGACATACGTAGTAATTTGAAAACAATATGACATAGCCGAACCAGTTCAGATTATATGAATTAAGGAACCTTCAAATCTTTTTACAGCATTAGCATGAAAAAATCTAATGCCTAACCCTTTTTAAACATTTAAGAATGGTACAAAAGCATGACATACTTTCTGGTGAATTAATTTTGTTTTTAAATCATAGGAAGTATGGTTTATATTTCTTAACATCAGAATCCATTGATTCTTCAAAATTGAGTATTCCAGTTTTTCATTCCACAATTCAGGTAAAGAACTGATAACAAACTTTTTTTATCTTTTATTTAAATTGGATTAATGGTTTCCATTAGAATGCTGCTTCTATTGAGGTTCCTAAAATTTCAGGTAATTCTGCTAATGTATTGGCTATTTTGCTTAGTAAATCTCTCAACTGTACCGGTATCTATTGATATGTGAATGTTGTAGGAAAGTCATGTTCAAAATGCAGTCTTGCAAAAGTTTTCGAAACAACATTTAGAAGTCAACCAGATCAAAATATCGATCTTTTATTTGCCTAAAGTGTTCCATTAAGCTATCTTACCTGCTATTTTCACATTTGGCTATTCCTCAATGTTGAATTCTCATGTGATTAAGGATCAAAACTTAACCACTTAACTGTTAGTAACCAAACGTTTCTGGCAGCTATCAAGGTTAATAACAAAGATCCCTCTTTAATATTTGTGCCCTAAAACTTGCTAGTATTTCAGAGGTATTCATGTTTACCTCTGTATACCCAAAGAGAGGAATATTCATAGAAGGTTGTATTCTAAACAAATATAGTTGTTAAATGCCTTGTGATATAATTGAAAAATCTGGCAGGTTAAAACCAAAATCATAATAAGATAACCTCATTATGGCCAAAGATATTTGAGGAGAATTAACTTGTCATATAAATGTACTCCATAGTATGGATCATTCTTGCAATATTTAACATGTCCACTTTAAAAGTTCATAAAGGTGGAAAAGACCTGCATTCTGACCTTAGAAAACTTTTTTGGACCAAGTTGGGAGTGCTTGCCTAGGTAGTTCTGCATTACATAAGAAGCTCACATGAATGTGACAGGATGAAATATACTAAAGAAAGGGATTGCCTTCTCACGGAATTCCAAACACATGGAGCTCTTCATAATACTCCGTAACATGGTAACATGTTCTAGAAGTCTGGTGTTGCCACATATAAAGTTATTTCACTGTAAATGCTGTATCTCTCCCTTCTCTTCATACTGTGCAATAAAAATACTAAAATGATAATTTATTATTGATTCTTTTTGGGCTATATTTTAGCCATATATTCTTAAAAGTAGCTAGGGTTTGGCCAGTTAAATTTACTTTCCAAGCATTCTTTAGTCTGAAGCCATTACCATACATATGGTGTGTTTTGTTTCAGTTTTAGCATCCTATAACTGAGTCTGCTTTAGCAGTGTTTACAAAACTCCCATAATCCTTTGAGCATAATTATGCTTACTCTGCCTGTTCTTGATTTCTCTAGCTAGATTCTTTATCTGAAAGATCCTAGCTCTTTATCTTAATATCCATCTAAAACAGAGGTCCCCAATCTTTTGGGCACCAGGGACCAGTTCCATGGAGAGAGGTTTTTCCACGGACTAGAGGGTGCATGGTTTTGTGTGGTGCCTGCATCCCGCAGATGGGGCTTTGCTTGTTGGTGCAGACCGGTTGCTGGCATGCCGTGATCCAATACTGGTCCACGGACCGGGGGTTGGGGACCCCTGATCTAAAAGGCTGCAGTTGGTGTGAGTGATGGTGGTTTGATTGCGAGGGTCATTCTGAACTATTTGTTAATGACTACCAGCCTCTTTTCAGAAGATATTTTAAGAAAGCAAGCACTGATACATACATTCCCCCCTCCTCTGTATGTGTGTTTGTGTGTGTGTGTGTATGAGAGAGAGAGAGAGAGAGAGAGAGAGAGAACCATAGTGCTTCTGTTTGCAATAGAATGGTAATCTGAAACAACAAATCAGAGCCAAAAATATACTGGACAGAGCAGGTTAAAACCATTTACCCACACTAGTAAGTAAAAGTGTCTTTCCCACATTGTCCATTGTACCCATGATTTCAGCTGCATCTTGTGTCCAAGCATAGGGATAGGATAATTTCATTGAATTTTTTGTCACTAGAAGAGAGGGATTATTGCTTGTTACTGTTTTTATATTGGATTTTTATTTTTGTAAGCCACCTGGAGTCACTGAGAGTGAGTTGTGCAGGAATATAAATTTTCTGAAATAAATAAATGGAAGGAAATCTATTGTCAATGTTTCAAGACAGTTATAGCAGAAGCTGTTGTTCATTGGATGATCTTTTAAGCTAAGCTGTTTCATTGAACTAGATGCATACTTTTACGCCTTTTTTTCCTTGTACTGTGGTATACCTATGTATGTATATTTCTGTAATCTCTGTGTGTTGCATCTGTGTGTCCTGTTTGTCT
Organism: Protobothrops mucrosquamatus; assembly: GCF_001527695.2. Taxonomy (NCBI): domain Eukaryota; kingdom Metazoa; phylum Chordata; class Lepidosauria; order Squamata; family Viperidae; genus Protobothrops; species Protobothrops mucrosquamatus. The sequence goes on from NW_015386293.1 coordinate 626,046, forward strand.
GCTCTAGAAAGCCAGGGTAGACTGCATACACTCTGGATCATGTAACTGGGAGAGAGTAGAGTACAGTAGAGTACAGTAGAGCAGAGCTGAAAGGGACCATGGGGGTCTTCTAGTCCAGCCCCCTGCTCAAGCAGGAGAACCTATACCATTTCAGATAAGTGACTGTCTAGTCTCTTCTTAAAAACTTCCAGTGATGGAGCGACCACGATTTCTGAAGGCAGGCTGTTCCACTGGTTAATTGTACTCACTGTTAGGAACTTTCTCCTTAATTCCAGGTTGCTTCTCTCTTTGATTAGTTTCCAAAAGGACAAGTACAAAAAATGGAAAGAGGGACACATAACTAAGGCTGATTACCAACACACAGCCAAAACATGCAAAGTCAGGAAAGCAAAGGATCAGAATGAACGAAGACTTGCAACAGAAATCAAGGACAATAAAAAAAGTTTATTTCAACATATTAATAACAAGAAAAAAATCAAGGAAACTGTAGGTCCACTAAAGAGAGAAAATGGCAAGGAAGTAACAGGCAGTACAGAAAGCAGAGCTGCTTAACTCATTCTTTGCATCAGTCTTCACAGAAAAAGAAATTATAGCCCAACATACCCAAAAAACTACTGCAAAAGACAAACTAGAAACAAAAATTAAAATAAGCAAGAAAATGGTAAGAGAACACCTATCCGACCTTGATGAATATAAATCACTGGGACCCGACAGATTACATCCCAGAGTTCTGAAGGAGCTGGCAAATGTTATCTCAGAACCATTGCACCATATCTTGGAGCACTGGGGAAGTACCTGAGGATTGGAAAAGGGCTAATGTGGTTCCCATCTTCAAGAAATGAAAAAAAAAACAGACCCAGGAAACTACAGACCAATCAGTCTAAAATCAATACCTGGGAAGATCCTGGAAAAGATAATCAAAAAACAGATCTGTGAACAACTAGAAACAAACAAAGTTATAACCAGTTTTTAACGGGTTTGTTAAAAACATCATGCCAAACCAATCTTATTTCATTATTTGACAAAATGACTAAATTAGTAGAGCAGCGAAACACTGTGGACATAATATACTTAGACCTCAGTAAGGCATTTGACAAAGTAGACCACAACCTGTGCTTAGTAAGCTAGAAAAATGTGGGATAGACCACCACCACCAGATGAATCTGTAGCTGGCTGACAAACCATGCTCAGTGAGTAGTCCTCAATGGCACTACATCCACATTGGAGAGAAGTAAGCAGTGGGGTGCCACAAGGCTCCATCTGAGGCCCAGTACTCTTCAATATCTTCATAACTCATGACTTAGATGAGGAAATAGAAGGGGAACTCATCAAATTTGCAGATGACACTAAACTGCCAGGAAGAGCCAACACCCCAGAAGACAAGCTCAGGATCCAAAAAGATCTTGACAAACTTGAACAATGGGCCCTATCCAACAAAATGAATTTTAATGTGGAGAAAAGCAGAGTTTTACATTTAGGCAGGAAAAATCAAAGGTATAAGTACAGATTAGGTGAGACCTGGCTCAAAAACAGTAACTGTGAGAGGGACCTTGGAGTCCTAGTGGACAATCACTTGACTATGAGCCAGCAGTGTGCAGCAGCAGCCAAAAAAGCTAATACAATCCTGGGTTGTATAAACAGGCACAGAATCAAGATCATGTGAAGTATTACTACTGTTTTATAAAACCGTAGTAAGACCACACCTGGAATACTGCAACCAGTTTTGGTCACCATACTACAAAAAAGATGTTGAGACTGGAAAAAGTTCAGAGAAGAGCAGCTAAAATGATCAAAAGCCTGGAGACTAAAACATATGAAGAATGGCTGCAGGACTTGGGTTTGGCCAGTATAAAGAAAAGAATAAACGGGCGACATGATAGCAGTATTCCTGTATTTGAGAGGCTGCCACAAAGAAGAGGGCATCAAACTATTTTCCAGAGCACCAGAGGGCAGGACAAGAAACAATGGTTGGAAACTGACCAAAGAGAGAAGCAACCTGGAATTAAGGAGAAACTTCCTAACAGTGAGGAGAATTAACCGGTGGAACAGCTTGCCTTCAGAAATCGTGGTCGCTCCATCACTGGAAGTTTTTAAGAGACTAGACAGTCACTTGTCTGAAATGGTATAGATTCTCCTGCTTGAGCAGGGGTTGGACTAGAAGACCTCCAAGGTCCCTTCCAGCTCTTGTCCTGTCCTATCCTATCCTATACCATACCATTATTTCTTGTCCTGCTCTCTGGTGCTTTGGAGAATAATTTGACTGAAGGGGAACTTAGAATGCAGCAGGTTCCCATCTTGTGCACAGCTGAGCTGCCTGTCCAGGAAGGATTGGGGGTTTCTCCCTATCCTTAACTGTATATGGCCTTATGCTGGTCATTTTTCCCAGAATTCTGTTCCCATTTAAGAAAGGTCTTTTTNAGTTAGAATACCCCAGTGGTGCTCTGAATAGAGCTTTATGTGTGAGCTGGTGTGTTCTTTGGGGATTATGTGAGAAAGAATTTCAATTCTTATGGAAAAAAAATACATGTCTGATTTTGCACTTCTCAAATCAGAGCACGTTACTGCGCTTGTAAATCTCATATCCTGTACACACCTGAATGGATAACATCATCATCATCATATTAAATGGGCACTGGTACTTTTTTTTCAAATTCAAACCACTTGCAGCAATATCTGCCTTTTTACGTTTGTGTTCTAAAAAAACTTCAGAATGAATAAAAATTCAGTATTTTAAATATTTCTAGTTAATAGTGGTTAAAAGTTGTGGAAGAAGGATTAAAACTGAAAAATTTGTACAATTATTCAGGGGATTAAGCAATTTTTCAAGATACTGTAGATAAGACTTTAAGTATACGAAGGGTAATAAATTTTGGAGAATAATATGTTTTTGAGATGCTTAAATGATTTTGGCAAAAAGTAATAGAGATAAATTCATCCTCTCAAATTCTTTAGTTTGAATTGAATTAAATTAAACTTTATTTGGCCAAGAGTGATTTGACACACAAGGTATTTGTCTCCACTACAGAAGCACTCTTCGTTCATGCAAAGCAACAGGATCATCATCATCATACCAATAAAGGGGGGGGTTAAAGAAAATAAGGATAAATAATAATATAACCACACTACATCGGTAAATATACATAGATATTAACACTGTAAGAATTACGTGTTCACCAGAGTGATGGCAGGGAGGAAAAAAGTGTCCCTGTGTCTAGTTGTTTCAGCATGCAATTCCCTATAGCACCATCCCAAGGGGAGGAGTTGAAACCGTTTATGGCCAGGATATGAGGGGGTCTAGATATTTTCTCAGGCCTCAGACCCGTGCAATGTACAAATCTTCTATGGAAAGCAGGCTGGTTGCAATTGTTCTTTCTGCAGTCTTAATTATTTGATGGAGTCTGATTGCTGTACCAAACCAGGCAGTTATAGAAGTACAAATGACAGATTAAATAATTATTCTGTAAAACTGTATTAACAATTCCTGAGGCAGTCTGAATTTCCTGAATTGACGCAGAAAGAACGTTCTTCGTTGTGTCTTTTTAATGATGGTTCGAATGTTAAATGTCTACTTCAAGTTTGTGATCAATAAATATTTTAAGGATAACCTACTATTATTTTTAAAATACCTGCGTAATGTATCAACATAAACTTTTCCCAGGGCACTTTCTCCTTTACGTGACATTAAAATTGCAAAAGCAGAAACAATTGATTTTCCTGGCCTCAAGGTTATGTCCCTGTTACTATCACGATTGCTTGGAGAAGTTACTTTCAGCATAAACTTAACATGTCTCCGTTAGTGATACACAACAAACCCAGACATTCCTGCCTTTGTATGCCACCATTTGGACTTCCTCACACGGGTTTGTCTAATGCTTCAGTGTTTTTCTTGAAAGGGTATCTGTGCTGAAGAGACAGGCCAGTGATTTTGATGAGTTTTAGAACTGAATAGAGTCTCTGCATTCATGAGGATGACTTGCAATTTGAACTTTTTATATATTGCTTTAGGGAAGATTCATATTAAAATGGGTATTAATCTAGTTAATATTCATTTTGTATATATTGCTGTGCTTCAAATTTTAGACAAAGTAGGCAATTATATATGCAAATCATTTGGAATCAATTTCCTATTTGCTTTTATGATGTCTGTACTTTGTATCCTGAACAGCATAAAAAGAATCTTATTACACCTTATTTTGCCAGTTTTTCTACTGCAAAAAGTGTTTAAAATACTTGCTATTATTTCTGTTCATGAACTTTTGGAGCAAAATTTACAGTGATTTGCATCTATTTGACTCACAAAATGCCTGATTAGTCTAATCATCTTGTAGAATTTTTGCCGTTCTTTATTCACATATACAGTACGAATATTTTAAAAAATACACTTTTTGTTGGTTCTACTATCAATATTATTATGCACACCTGAGGCCCTTCAGTAAGTCAAATCAGGAAAGTCAACTCAGCATAAATCACCTAAGTCAGGGATGAATAGGTTATAAGTATCAAATTGCATTTGTAATCAATTTACATAAATAGAATTTGTGAGTACTAGACTAACAATCATAAAATCCAATTTCTAATTGCTGCAATATCTCTTAAAACTGAAAGTCCTTGACTTACAAGTTTAAGGACAATAAACATTCTTAAAAATGGAATGCTTGTAAAAAAAAAACCTTATATTAACTTATATACTGAAGTGTAAGAAAAACTCTCACAGTTAAATACTTGGTGAATAAGAACTCAGTGTAGGTTATTAAACTTAATTATCTTGTTAGCATTCCAAACCATCTGTCTTTTACTTGTAAAAAGGATGTAATAATGTACTTTTCATAAGTGGTTGATGGGTTTCATTGCTCAAGTTTAATTTGTTGCATTGATATTTTAATGAAAAAAATTGGGAAATGTGGTTTCTGAGACTCCTACAGAAGTATTGTGGAAAGTCATTATTATGTTAAAAAATAATCCAACAACTGTTATTAAGTAAGCTACATTTTGTTACAAATAACTTATGAATCTGATGGATCATCATTATGTACACATCCCTGTAGTGGGGTGCCCCAGGGCTCTGTTCTAGGCCCAGTGCTCTTCAACATCTTCATCAACGATTTGGATGAGGGGATAGATGGGGAACTCATCAAATTTGCGGATGACACCAAGCTGGCAGGAATAGCCAACACTCCAGAAGACAGGCTTAAGATACAGGAGGACCTGGACAGACTTGAACACTGGGTGCTATCTAACAAAATGAAATTCAATGGTGAAAAAAGTAAGGTTTAGGCAAGAAAAACCAAATGTACAGGTATAGTATAGGGGGTACCTTGCTCAATAGTAGTAACTGTGAGAGGGATCTCGGAGTCCTAGTGGACAATCACTTAAATATGAGCCAGCAGTGTGCTGCAGCTGCCAAAAAAGCCAACATAGTGCTGGGCTGCATTAACAGAGGGATAGAATCAAGATCACGTGAAGTATTAATAACACTTTACAATGCTTTGGTAAGGCCACACTTGGAATACTGCATCCAGTTTTGGTCACCACGATGTAAAAAAGATGCTGAGACTCTAGAAAGAGTACAGAAAAGAACAACAAAGATGATTAGGGGACTGGAGGCTAAAACATATAAGGAATGGTTGCTGGAATTGGGTATGTCTAGTTTAATGAAGAGAAGGATGAGGGGGGACATGGTAGCAGTGTTCCAATATCTCAGGGGCTGCCACAAAGAAGAGGGAATCAAGTTATTCTCCAAAGCGCCTGAAGGCAGGACAAGAAGCAACAGATGGAAACTAATCAAGGAGAGAAGCAACCTAGAACTAAGGAGAAACTTCCTGACAGAACAATTAACCAATGGAACAGCCTGCCTCCAGAAGCGGTGAATGCTCCAACACTGGAAGTTTTTAAGAAGAGACTAGACAGCCATTTATCCGAAATGGTGTAGGGTTTCTGCCTGAGCAGGGGGTTGGACTTGATGACCTCCAAGGTCCCTTCCAACTTTATTATTATTATTACTAAATATGGAAGTGGAAACGTTATGTTTTGGGGGTGTTTTTCTGCAAAGGGGACAGGACAACTTCACCGCATCAAAGAGATGATGTACGGGGCCATGTACCATCAAAACATGGGTGAGAACCTCCTTCCTTCAGCCAGGGCATTGAAAACGGGTCATGGATGGGTATTCTGGCATGGCAATGGTCCAAAACATGGCCAAGGCAACAAAGGAGTGGCACAAGAAGAAGCACATTAAGGTCCTGGAGTGGCCTAGCCAGTCTCCAGACCTTAATCCCATAGAAAATCTGTGGAGGGAGTTGTAAATTCGAGCTGCCAAACGTCAGCCTCGAAACCTTAATGACTTGGAAAGGATCTGCAAAGAGGAGTGGGACAAAATCCCTCCTGAGATGTGTGCAATTCTGGTGGCCAACTACAAGAAACATCTGACCTCTGGAATTGCCAACAAGGATTTTGCCACCAAGTACTAAGTATGTTTTGCAAAGAGGTCAAATACTTATTTCACTCATTAAAATGCAAATCAATTTATAACTTTTTTGAAATATGTTTTTCTGGATTTTTTGTTGTTATTCAGTCTCTCACTGTTAAAATAAGCCTACCATTACAATTATAGACTGATCATTTCTTTGTCAGTGGGCAAACATACAAAATCAAGCAGGGGATCAATAATTTTTCCCCTCACTGTATCGCTGGAAATTGGATATGATAGGACAATACAAGTATTCCCATACCTTTTTGTTAGTGTGTTACATCATAATAAAATTACACTGGAAGTGCTGTTGCTTACTGTATGTTCAGTCAAACCAAAAATATTTGGACTTGATTAAAATTTGAATTGCATCCATTCTGGATATTTGGGGGGGGGCTGTTATAGGTTGTTCACACAATATAGTCTTGGGGGGGAAAAGCAGTTGAATATTGCTTTTTAAAAATCCCTGATTATCTCTTGTATGATTCGCTATCTCACATTCTTTCTAATGTTTCTAAAGAAAACATTAAAAAATTAATTCTACAATATTGCTTGGATTTTATTCCTACTTTAAACTAAGTGCAATGCTAAAGCTGGATTTGTATTCAAAATCAGGTGGACAATTATGCAACTATGATCAGCGTGTTTGGCTCAGGAATTCTGGGAGTTGAAGTTTACAGGTCATAAAGTTGCCAGAGTTGCCACCCCTGATTCAAAATGCTGACTGCTGACTTTTGAGTGCCAAACGTCAAAGACAAGCATGCTTTGTGCTCACTTTTTTATCTCCTTGAAAGCAGGTAGGCAAAGTTTATCCATTCCAGGGCTTTCAACAATATAAATTCTGATGATTTATTTTTGGGGGCTACCTGATTCCATAAAGATTCTGGGCAGCTTACAATATTTAAAATACACAGTTTGTAAAAATATTCTTCCAGTACCCTTCAAACAAGCCCGAGCATTAAGCTGTTCTCAAACCTGAAAGAAAGATTTGGTCCGAAAGTTTGATCCTGATTTAATTCTGATATGTTGGTGCTGAGTAGAAGAAAGATAAGGGAAAAGCTTAAGGTAATTTGTGGCAGTGGAGAGCAGAAAAAAAGGATGAGATTTCTATATATTATGATCATTAGACAAACATTCCAGGAGTCAACAGAGTTACACGGAATTATTATTTCCTGAAAATAAGCACAAGTTGATGTTATTGTTTATATTTGAAATGCATGACTAGAATGAATTCCACACACTTTAGTTTGGTATTTTATGCATAATCGCACAGTTTTCCAAATTTAAAACATCCATTCATAGCAAGGTCAAATCAGGATTTGGCTTCCATATGATTGTTAATAAATTATGGCTTCCTATAATCTCTGCCCTATTTTTTCACCACAGGAAAAAAAAAGTGGCAGAAATGTAATAAGCCATGTTTAAGATTCTGGAAAGTGTGCAGGGAAGAGCAACAAAAATTATTAGGGGGCTGGAGGCTAAAATACATGAACAGTTACAGGAAATGGGTATGTCTAGTCTAATAAAAAAACTAGGGGTGACAATGATAACACTGTTCCAATATTTGAGGGGCTCCTACAAAGACGGGGGGTCAAACTATTTCCCAAAACATCAAAAGGCAAGACAAGAAACAATGGTTGGAGAGAAACAACCTAAAACTAAGGAGAAATTTCCTAATGGTGAGAGCAATGAACCAATGGAACAGCTTGCCTTCAGAAGTCGTAGGTGCTCCATCACTGAATGCTTTCAAAAAGAGACTGGACAATGTTTTGTCTGAAATAGTATAGGACCTCCTGCTCGAGCAGGGGCTTGGACTAGAAGATCTCCGAGGTCCCTTCCAACTCTTATTATTCTATGAAAACATCTATAATTTATACTGTACTAATTCAGAGAAATTCATCCAAAAATCCATGTCACCCAAAATGTAGAGTTGACAAAGCCCAGAAAGACCGGCCAGATAAACTGATTTTGGTTAACTAGTAACATCTAATAGCAGCCTAACTATTTAATAAAAAAATCAAAATTGCATTTTCAAGCACCAAATACCCTGCTCTTGCCTTAAAAGTATTTTGCATTATCTACTGCCATTTTTTTAAATAATCAAAGCTTGACATCATACACCAATTATATAATGTGAGATAAGCCACTGTAAAAAAGAATAAAGTCAACGTACCTTCCAATGTACTGGATTTACTTTACATGGAGTGTGAGCACATTGGAATTTGATACATATTACAGATTTTAAAAAATATAAAAATGCAACAACAGCAAAACAAAGTTAAAAACACTTCCTATGTGACCCAGCATAAGAATGTATTCTCTATCAGTGTGTCAAGGAAACAGAAAATCTTCACTATCAGTGGGGGAAATTATATTAAATTGATCAATTACATAAAAATCTCTGAAATTTAAGTATCATAGAAGCATATTTTCACATTTCATCCATCTGCTTCCTTAAAATCACTGCTAAAATAATACCCTGAAATCGTCTTTTCCCCTCAAACCAGATTGCTCATGAAATACACTACGGGTAGTTTTCAATTTATGACCAAAATTGATACCAGAATTTTGGTTATTGAGTGAAGCAATTGTTATGTGAGAGGCCCACGTAGCTTAACTCAATGACTCTAATTTTGTCTCTCATAGTTGCAAGTGTTAAGCAACCAAGCAAGTTATTAACTGCAGTGCGGGATGCCAAGGTTTGGGGAGGCCCGGTGCCAACCAGTGCATGGAAGCCTGCTGTCTTATCCCCATGCCAACATGCCTAGATTCATCCCCAGCCTAGGAAAGCTAGAAAATGGTCATTCTTGTGATGGGTTGAAAGATCCCTTGTCCAAATTGCACAATTTTCAGAGGGAGCCTTCTGTCTTGCCTTGTTTGGGCACACCTGTCAGCAGCTGCAGAACAGGTAAGTGGAGTCAGGCATGATAAAATGAAGAGAAGTCAGCAGGGAACAGTGAGGCCTTCAAGGCTGAGACAGCTTTGAGTGCTCAGGTGAGCCCAGTGGGATTTGAGATGGGAAGTGACAGCACCCCTGTGGCTGATCGTAAGGGTGGGTGAATTGCCAATCACCCAAATTTTGATCATGTGGGGAATGCTGCAACAGCTGTACCTTCAACCAGGGATTGTAACTGTATTTGTTCAACACTATTGTAATTTCAAATGGACATTGAATGAACGGTTATTAGTCAATGATTGCTTATAGTTAGGATTTTGGAAGATCATGTTAAAATATACAATTATGAACCATGCATACAATAATTCCTCATAGCATGAGATTAGTGCATCCATCGCTGCCTGAGCACTAAGTAAAATTAAACTGAACTTTTTATCATATGCAGATATTTACCATAGAAAATGTAGAATATTTATCTGTATAATTAAATTTGTTATTATAAGTAAAGAAAATACAAGTCAAGAAAAAAAAACAGCCTTATGTTCCTGGACAAGCAAGACAGAAGTATGGCTACCTTAAACAGCTATTTGAATGCTTTAAGTATCTCATGAAACTAACCTCTGTTTTTTTGTGTGACTGATCTTACTTCCATCAAATTCCATAGCTTTTCAATATTTCTCAAGGGTTTTATGCATTCCATGCTGGCTTTGACTAAATCAACATTTAATTACCTATGCCTGAATTTAGATCTCAAATTCTGTCTTCCCCAAGTGTTAACTAAACGTTGACTGTCTTTGTCTCCTTCAGCTTCAGATATGCAAGTTCTAACAAGTCATAAGGCACTGTAAGCTAATGAACAAAATGATTACTGAAGCAATCTTCAACCTGGCATCCATCAATTCTCTTTGGCCTCTCAAGACAGTTGTCTTCTTAGTACCAATGGAGACTCTTAACTGTTAGGATTGCTCTCTATACAGTACATATACTAGCATGGATAGTTGCTTATAATTGCTGATAAAATTGCATCTATGTGTCATGCATGCCAAACCTCTGTTGATCAAAATAGATTTGCATAATATATATTGTATAGGAAAGGCACATCTGATACCTCAAGTAAATAAAATTGTTGCTGCTATTCTGCTGCTGCTGCTGTTATAATTACGTTCCATCTTTTTATGCAGAGGGCAGCTGAGGCAGCTAAGTAATTCAAAAGGAAAGGATAGTGCTACACTGCTACCTGTAACCAGAGACATAAACTATACACTTACTCAGTGTTTTTCAATCATCACAGGTGATTTCTATTTGTAATTATACGACTGTCTCTTCTTTCTACTGGAATATTTAATTTTTTTCCTTACAATTTCCTTCTTTAGAAAGTTCTATAGAGCCACCTATGATAAAAGATATCATTCTTGATTTAAAATTGAATCTTCCAATTGAGTTCTATGATTCTTGAACAAAAGGCTCACTACTCAAAATTAACCAGAGCACTGGACAGATTATAAAAAAATGCAGTTATATTTAATGCTACCTGCAAGAAGTATAAAATTAAATCTGTCTTAAATTGGACTCACAGACTGCTAAATACATTGAAAACACCCATATTACTTTGTTTTTGGCAATACTACTGAATACATTTGTCGCTGCTTTCTTTTAGGATGTTGTTTTAACTTTCAAAAGTAGCCTACAGCCCTATTTTTCCTGGTGGCACCCATTCAAGTATCACCCAGACCTGATCCTGCTTAGCATTTTTAATTCTTTTAAGGCCAGGTAGAAGCAACCACCTAACTGAGAGAGAGAGAGAGAGATCTACTGTACAGGCCTGCCAATTTGTAAATTAAGAAGCAAAATACAGTCTGTGAGCCTTATACAGTGGTTGACATCTGGCAATGCCAGATGTGTCCATGTTTCAAGATATAAAGATTTTTGTGGAGATCTATCTTAGCTTGGAACATGAACAAGATTGGGTTTAGTATTTCATTGAGAACCCTTCAGGGAATACAGAGCATAGAGTAGATGGGAACTCAAATAAAGAAGGTGAGGGCAATCTACTTTGTATTGTTGCAAAAAAAAATGTTTCCATGCAGGCATGGGAATCAGTTTGATTTGAAGGGCACTTTAATAGCTACAACTTGATAGGTTGATAGGCTTGATAGGCATAAATTAGACAGGCCTGCAATAATACCACAAATCATTTCTTTCACTTGGTAATCTTAATTGTCACTTAAAAAATTGAAAGGAGATGGGAGACATTTCAACTGTTAGTCGATCAATGAGAACTAGTGTTTAAAGAACATTGTAAAACACAATAGGGCTATCAAAGAGATCCACTTCCCTGCAAAAAAGACAATAGGCTGCATAAGAAATATTCTGAAGTTTCAATCACTTTCTAAGTATTACTTTGCAAGGTAAATTTCCTCATGTCTGCTTTTGAATATTAACAGATGTGATGCCAGTGACACAGGCTACTAAAAAGGATCTGATTACTTACAATGTTTAGTTATATGCTGCATATGTGTGTTTCTAGACAAGTTTTCCCCAATGCACCCTCAGATATGTTAAGGGTTATGGGAAATTGTCCAACACATCTGAAAGGCACTAAGTTGAAAAAAGCTGTTCTAGAGCAAGGGTTCCTAACCTGTGGGCCATGAGGGGTTTGCAATTGGGCTGTGGAAATGGCAGGCAAGTGCACGTGTGAGCATGTGCATCCTCACTTGTGCAATGGGTGAGCACAGGCACTTCATTTAAGTGAGTGGCAGACGTACGTGCATGCCATTCGTGCACATGGAGCTGCGCACACAATCTTGCCGGCCACTCACGTGGAGCCATCCTCTCTTCCCTCCCCCTGCCGGTTCCCAAAGCCCTAAACATTGGGGAACTCTGTCCTACAGTATTAGAACAGCATATAGAAACAAAAATGTTTTATTAAGCCCATATGCAGAAAACAAAGCTGCTGAAAAGTTGACTACTAAAATCTAATGATATTTTGGCAATAAAAAGTCAGTTGTAATGTAATGCTTTGCTTCTATAGAATTACACATGGATTCTCAATGGAATTACATGCATATTACCAAACACTTTACCAAAATGGGACAGCACCCATGCCACCCTTGATTGCTTCCAGGTTTATTATCTGAAAACTCTCTGTAATAATATGTTATATGCAAAAATTGTTTTAAATGATATAGTGTGTGATATAAACATTAATGAATGAATTGGACTTTGCTCTGTGAGCTAATTTACCAAATTCACCAGATATAAAATCATACAGAACGAACAGCTTTAGGAAACCCAAACAAAAATTCTAAAAAGAAAAAAAATAGCTTTGGAGGATGTATAATAATAAAACTGAACCCATTGTTTTTTTCACATTAAATAACTTTCTCTGGTGTGTACAAAAGCCAGTTCAATAAGCAATATTAATCAAATTCAATAGAATTATATTGTGTCCATTGTGAAAGACAGAGCTTAATTTTAATGGCATGATTTTATTTGAGTGTTTCCTGGCACTGTAGGAGCTTCTGCTGTTTCTAGGCAGTATTTCATTTTATTCTTGTGAGATCCAACTTTTTAGTGGAGTGCAGTGTTATTCAAATTTAAATGTGTCTTCTCTAACCAAAAAGAATCCTTCTTAACATCATTTGCCAAATTAACCTTTCAACAAATTGTCACAACAGTCCAAAAGCTTAAAGCAGCAAAAGCTGCAATAGCATAAAAAACTACTCATAACTGTTGGGAAATAATGGCAAGTTTTTATATGTTCTGTCATCATATGTGACTTATTTGACAGGCTGTCCTTTGGCAAGTACAGTACTACTTTATAGTTGAGATCTTCAGTGCTCCAATAATCTGAATATATTTTTTTCAGAAACATCTCATGCAACATTTTCTTTCTTCTACTTTGAACTGTATGGTGAGCCATTGGCATATTTCTTCTTTCTTTTACTACAAATTTTCCCTTGTTTACTTCTCATCCTCATCTCCTTCACTCATGCTGCTAATGGATGCTGAGGCAGCCTTTGGGGAGGAAGGCGGTGAAGCCTTTCTGAAGAGCCAAGGAGAAGGAGGAGATGGGGAACGTGATGGGGAACGTCCCCGGGTTGGACTGCTTGTGGGACTTTGCCTTGGAGATAAGGCTTGAAGCATGCGCCCACTCCTCTCTTGAAACATCTGCTTCTGGAAACAAAGAAACGTGGACATGTATGGATACAGTAATAGATCTGTCCCCAGCTCGCTCTCCTAATTCTATTTTTGCTCAATAATCTTTTTATCTTTATGTCTGTTTTTATGATGGCCCTTTCGGTGACTGAGATATCTCCCCCCCCCCCAAAAAAAATGGATGTAGCCAAAGTACATGCAAGGTAGGAAGGATTTCAAAGGGCAATGAAGTGGCAGAGAGAAGGAAAGGGCCACAAGTGAGCTTGGAGAATTGTTCCTTACATTATTTGAGTGCCTTACAGTGTTTCTGACAAAGGGAAAAAATAAAACGTAAAACAAAAATTTTCCTTCATCAGAATGTAATCAGGCTTAACAAGGGTTAGCTCTTATATTATTTCTAGCATGTTACTAAATTCTTGGGGAAACCAGGAGGATTTTTAGGCAGGAAAACAGTGATTTTTTAAAATAAAAAATAATGAAAAAACTAAAAAACCAATCAAACACTTATGAACTAGAATTGTGAATAAGCACAATTAAGGTTTGTTTTATGCATCCTTCCTATGGAAGTTAACACACTTAAAAACAAAAAAAAGTATAAACCCAACCAAAATAATGCAACATAGAACACTGCCTATTTTACACATAAGAAACATATTTTATAAAGTTTTTCATGCCAGCACCAATTACTGCTATGCAGATCAATTGAACTTCCAACTCCTTAAGAAAAGAAATAAGACTAAACTGTAATGCATTGATTTCTCCATTTTAATACATTATATATTCCTAGCTCTACCTGCTTGAAAGTGCATGAGAGTTCAAATATATTATTTTATATAGTTATGATAATAGCATATTAATACATGCACATGTATGAATCAAGAGATGAATTAATCTTCTATATTTAATGTCAGCATTGAAAGCAATGTTTGAAAAGAAAAATTAACAATGTTGATAGACTTAATTTGCCTCACAGCAATATCATTTATTTTTCTAGAACAATGCTAGCTCAAGTTGTCCTCTTAAGCTGATTATTCTATGTGGCCCCTACAAAGACTTTCATGCAACTATTAAACTTCAGTAGTGTAGGTATTGCCTCGCTGAATTGCAGAAAAAAACAAAATATCTTTTCACTGAAAATGGTTTACCAATACAGTTATTGTGAAATCAAATCCATTACATGCAACTGTATCTCTTAAAATCAGTATTATTGATTACTACTTTATATAGTAGTGCTTTTTTTTTTTTAGCACACATCATGCTTTTCATTACAAACTGAGGCAAAAATCTTACATTACTACTTAGTAATTTATCTTGCATGAGAATGGCCTCAGATTTAATCCCTGGTATTTTAAGAGAGTTTGTTCTATTTGATTTTGGATGTTGAATGATTTTAAATATAATACAGCTCAGGATATAATTTTGCTGTTTTGTATTTTTGTTATATTAATTGTTTGAGTAGCATGCTTTATTTCTCTATTATCTTTAAGATATTTGAGGCATACAAGATGACGGATCAATAACTTATAAATTATATGTATGTGTGAAAAAAACAAATACCCAAGCTCCATCTGGTCCAAATAGTTCTAAGAAGTTGCCAATAAATTCCCTAGACTTTTCTTCCCATTTCTGAATGAGATCATGGCTTTTTTCTTCAACTTTATTCACAAATTCTTTAGATCTTTCTTCCACATTCTTCACTTTTTCTTTCATCTTGTCTACCTGATTTTGAAAACGATATTTCTTCTCCTAATTAAAAAATAAAAGTAACATGAGACATGAAGAAATTTTGGTCACTATATATTGAAATTCATATGAGTAACATATTAAATGTTTACATAAACATATTTGAGTATTAAAGATAGCAAAAATCACAGTTTAGGAAATAGAAATAAAATGTAGTTTCCATGAAAAAAAGCATTGAATAGATGAAACCAACATAGTATATGGTAATTTTGGATGACAGACAGGGAGCTCATTAACTCACACAGAAAGATGACCATATGGTACCTTATAAAGGTACTTGCTGAAAGGAATATTTTTAGGACATGCAAGATATTTTAATTGTGACACAGCATGCTTTTTTCAGGACATAGCAATGCTTTCCCCAGCCTAAAGGATATATATGCATATTTCTTTTCTTTTTTTCTTGTGGATTTGATCAAACAGATTGCAAAATAGATTTGTTAATTTGGTATTCAATGTAAAAGGAGATATATACATTCAACAGAAAAAGCAAGATACTTAACAGAATATTGGTCTGTGGGATCATTGTTCTAGAACTTCTCAAATTGAGCTTTTGGGCAGGAAGCTTACCTTCTGGAGAAACCATTCACATTCACTAAATCCCTGAGTTCCCAGACCACCACTGTGCTACTGATAAGACAGCATGTATAGCAAAGAAGAATTAGAGGTCGTGAATATACAGATGACCACTTGAAAAAATAAGTTACCTGTTCTAGACATTGTAGAAGGAGAGCTGTATTAGTCTATGGTGGGCAAAAAGACCCAGAAGGTGTCTGATAGCATATTTTCTGACTACCAAATTTTATTAAAAGACGCAAGCCTATGACTGTTAATAAATTGTATTAGTCAGAAAAGGTGCTATCAGACTCCTGATTTTTAAGGTACCTGCTATTATTCTCTGCATTTATTTACTTATTTAGCGTATGGCATAACATACATGGACTTACAATGTATATTAATGTGTCACCTAAAATGAAAATACAGTAAAACATGAATGTTAAAAAGATCTATATTCAGATACCAATGTCTAGGCCAGGGGTAGGCAACGTTGGCTCTTTTATGACTCGTGGACTTGGTCTAGGCCAGTGGTGGCGAACCTATGGCACGGGTGCCAGAGGGGCACTCCGAGCCCTCTCTGTGGGCACGTGTGCCGTCGCCCCAGTCCTAGGCCTTCAGCTGGGTTTTATAAAACCTTTTCGCTTTAGGCCTCGTGTGCAAAAAAAAAAAAAAAAGGTTCAATCAATGAGTCAATTTCAACCTCACAGGAAAAAAAACTCTTGCAAAGTTGGAATTGATTGATTGAACTTTTTAGTCCCACCCAGTCTGCCGTTACCACCGCAGCCACGCCCAGCCAATGGGCCACGCCCAGCCAATGGGCCACACCCACCCGGCACCCGACGATGCATAAGTGGGTTTTGGTTTGCAGTTTGGGCACTCGGTCTCTAAAAGATTCGCCATCACTGGTCTAGGCCATCTGGTCTAGGCCATCTAACCACTGCAGCACAGCATCATTTATTTGAAAGAAATCAGAAACTGGACCGGTATATGCCTCAACTTACAGCCAATCATGATGTGACCTACAGTTTGATGTGAGACCCCATAGTCACACTGAGGGGAGGATGTATACCCCATGTATACAATGAATGTCAGCAGATGCTGTGTGAGGTGCAAATCCTATTCTCCGCAACCTTTGTGCAATATACATTTGGAAGATGTTAGCTTATCTTAAGGACATGTGAGCTGGATAGTATTATATAAACATGGATAAGATAATGTGGATAAAGGTGCCAGACAATGAAATCTAGTTCTTATACTGTTTCAGAAATTCAGAAGAGCTTACTATAAGTAGACTCACATCAAGAAGATAGTACATCTGATTTTACAGTATATGCATAATTATAGCGGAGGGAAAGCACCCAGCCCAGCCCTTGAGCTCCTGGGGCACCAGGACCCTCCAGCCCAACCCATTCCAGCCCCACTTCTCCGAGGGGGCGCCTGGCTGTGCTTACCTCCTCGTCAAGGCTGCTGCTGCTGATGTGCCCACTCTCCTTGGCCAGGTTGCTCATGGTTGGTGCAGGAGGGCAAAGTGCTTGGGTCAGGGGGACGCCCACTCCCTCTCCATGTGAGGACACCCGGCTTTGTAACCAAAGCATCCTTAGTGATAGGATGGGAGACCATCAGGATAGGCAAGGGGATGGCGAAAGGGCAGTAGGACTGCTGGTGGCCACATGCTAAGGCAGGACTTCCCTCAGACCCTCCCTCTCATTCCAATCTCCTTCCTTCCTTCCTTCCTTCCTCCCTCTCATTGTCCCATCCTTCCTTCCTTCCCTCCCTCCCTCCCTCTCATTGTCCCATCCTTCCTTCCTCCCATTGTCTCTTCCTTCGTTTTCTCCCTCCCTCTTCCTTTCCTGTCTTCCCTCCCTCTCATTGTCCCTTCCTCCTCTGTGCACGCCCAGGCAGGTTTGGCTTCTTGCTGGTTCACCTCCCCCAGCCCAGCCTCTCCATGTGGTGAGGAGAGCGCGCCGCTGCCTACCGAAACCGGG
This sequence comes from Protobothrops mucrosquamatus, assembly GCF_001527695.2. Classification (NCBI taxonomy): domain Eukaryota; kingdom Metazoa; phylum Chordata; class Lepidosauria; order Squamata; family Viperidae; genus Protobothrops; species Protobothrops mucrosquamatus. Next base: position 643,852 of record NW_015386293.1, read on the forward strand.
CAGGCAGGGGTCTGGGCGGTGTAATGCAGGTAACATGGACTCTCATGCCACTTGTGTCATCCCCTCCCCCGGAGTCCACGGGTGTGTGAAGTGGATGAGGGCCATTTGATGGTCTCCTTCAGGGGATGCTGCCTTTCTTCATTCCTCCTGGAGGGCAACCCTTCCCCAGCTGCGTTTCTTGCCTATTTGTCGCTACCACCTGTGTGCATGCCCAGCACGGATGGCTGCCATGAAGTTGTAGATCAGCTACCGGCCGGCCTGTTTTTTATCCTTTCCTCTCTCGCCCTTCCTCCTCCTTTTCTCTTCGGTGTAGCTCCAGCTGACTTCTCCTCCCAAGACTGCATCTTTTTTTTCTCCCTCTCCCCCCCAAACTGGCTCCTTTTATATCTTTCTTGTTTCCGCCCCCCTCTTCCTTTCTCTTCTGGGTGTGCCTGAAGTGCCAATCCTGGGGCCTTTGTTTCACCCCAGCTGCCTTTCAGCTCCCAAGGACTCTCTCACAGCAAGTCCTGCACTGTGCCGTTTTCGTTCGTTCCCTCCCCTGCTACACTTGGCTAGGCTGGGCATGGCCGCATACCATCTGCCAGGTGCCAATGTTGAAAAGAAATACAGCAAAACAAACCACTGTCTTCCTAACCATGCCACAATCATTACATAATCATTACAGATTTTTTCCAAGTACAATGTAACTGGAATGATTGATGCACTTACATTTATAAAGCTGACATTCAGCTCTTTAGCAGTATATCCTCTTTGCAGGTTGCGACGGGCATAGACATCATAATCACGTACAATTCTAGTGATAATATCTGAAGTTGAGATGCCTTCAGTTCTTTGAGTTGGTACAAACATACCTTTTGAAAGGAGAAAAAGAAAACAGAATTGTGATAAAATCTCCAGCTTTCATATGATTAATTATTTCAAAGTGCTTGATGCCTTTGTCTCCTATCACTTGAGTTAGTGAAAAACACTTTACATGGGACTGTCCTTGAGCATTCAACTTCCCTTTTTTACTGATAGGGACTGAGGCTGAAGTGGTATGATTGACCCCATTACGAAGGGAAAATGTTTTACTTTTAGATGAGTTGATTGTGATATATTTCTGTCCTATATGTGTGATTTTATGGAGTCACATCTATTTTTTCATATTTTTTATCCTTAATCTGAGTTATAGAAGTGGGAATTGTGTATAGCTCAGAGTTGATTCTGACTGAACCATCCTAGAAGCTCTGTAACATAATTATAAATCAATAATTTACTGTTTGATAACAGTGGCTCTGGAGAATTTACAGTATTTCATAGTACAGAATAATCAACTCTATAATGACAAATGTTTAAATAATTGGCTTATTATGCAATTTATTTTCATAATTTATTTCAATAAATTTTCAAAATAATTTCAGGGAAGTGATTTTTGACAGAGAAAGGAATTCTTGCACAATTTAATTTGGGGGAGAGTGCTAGTTAATAAAATATGGATATTCTCTAAGAAAAAGCATTTGGACAAAAGGCCAATGATTCTGAGAAGAATAAATTAATACTTAATATGATTGCAAGAAATCTGCATGTCCTACCTAACTCTGACTCTGGGGTTTAGGGACACCATATTGGTGGAATACAATGGGCTATAAAATAAGGAATGTTAGTATCATACATTCAGTGGCTAATTATTACATAGCAGACCCTCAGAAAATGACAGAAAAGTTGCATACATATTCTAGATATTGTGAGTATAATTTTATCTCTTTAAATTATTTTGTAGCAGAACTGTGTTGAATTAAATTATTTCTCTAAATATGAAAAATATGCATTGTTACATATGTTTGATGCCAAGTTTATGATAGGAAAGTTATCTCAGGAAATCAAAAACCTGTCAAAGATGAAATTGAACAATAAACTAAACACTAAGAAGACCATAAGTAGAAATCCCTACTGAAGTCCCTTCAGCTATCTAAAAATGACACCTGAATTACTTTTTACTTACTATTTTTTTTCCTTCCATTCAATCTTGTCTGATTCTTGAATAATGCCTGGACAAGACCCTGCAATTTTCTTGGCAAGGTTTTTCAGAAGTGATTTGCCATTGCCTACTTCCTAGGGCTGAGAGAGAGAGAGCGGCCCATGATCACCCAGCAGGCTTTGTGCCAAAGACAGGATTACAATTCATGGTCTTCTGGTTTCTAGCTTGATACTTTAACTATGACAGGCTCTCATATACTGAACATATGAGCTTGATCTTACATAATTCTTTATAAAATCTGATATAGAAATATGTCTGTTACTTGATTACATAAATGGTGTGCCATGTATAATTCTTACCATCTTCAATGTAGACAAAATTGCACTTTACTAAAAAGTGCATTCGATGTCCAGTTGGCATTTCCAGAAAAAGAAACTCCTGGGACATGATTTTACCAAGAGTATAATACTTTACTGAAAATTTACATTGGCACAGAAGAAGCGAAACCAGCTCTGATTTTCCTGCTCGAAAGCTTACTTAATTAAAAAATAGATTCCCTTGCCTCCACCCACTGGGTGTTCACATTGTCCAATAGTAATACTTCTCGTTATGGGAAAAGTCCATTTCTCCATCAAGCACCTGCATTAGTGACCTTGGCATTCTTGCAAACTCTCAAAGATGCCTCGGTTGCCTAGATACCATCCCTCCCACCTTTTCATTCCATTCCATCATTTCATTCCATTCCATCATTTCATTCCAGACTATGGGGTCTCACATCAAGCTACGAGCAAGGGAGAAAATGTAGGTGAAAGGGCGAATCAGTCTTGACACTGACTTTGAAATGATGTGAAGATACTGAGCATTTAAAAGATTAAAATCAAAGTAACTTTGATGGTATATATATTTCAAAAGTTCTTATAAATATGTATTGTAACTGTTAAACTAATGATTTAATTAAAGCATTAAATATCATTTACAAGTTAATTTTTATTTTATTTAACAAATTTGTATAGCCATAAATATAACTTACACTCAACACATTAATTGTTACAGGTAGCTTAAATCATTCTGCACCTCAACATTTCATTTATGTTAACATAAGCTTGCACCATCCCCTAGAAGCATACTTGGAAGTAAGGTATATAAGATTGTCATATAATCTTGCATTTTGTACAGCCTAATATAAATATTCATCTTCTTTTTATAATATATATGCAAATATGTATCCAGCAGGTTTGCAATAATCCATCAAAACACACATTATATGCAACATTGTAAGCATTTACCATTCAATTGTCCCCATAACTGGTAAAGTAATAATAATAAGAATTTCTCTAGAAATAGATTATTCTTTGGAAGAAAACAATAGTGGGGAGCACATGAATCTTTCAGGAAAAATTTCCTTTAAATGTAAGAAGAATTCAGACAGACAGATTATATTCTGATTATCCCTACTTTGGAATTGTAAAATGAGGCAAAGGATGGCTGAACAATCTGAAGTGACATCCCTATGAAATTCAGGGAGAAAGTTGTTACTACTTTCTTTAATTCTGTTAACTGTTGATATTAACAACTAATATTATAGGTTGAGAACAAGATTAAAGATTTCTAAATTTAAACTTCAATTTTGTTTGTTGTCTTGGGCTTGTTTTTTATGCAATAAAACATTTAAAAAAAGTTTTATTCTCTTTTTAAAAAGTATTGAGCATTATCACTGCCTCATAATTTAGAGAACTGTTGAGACTACGATGCATACAAAAAAGAAGCTACTTAATCTTTTAACAAATATATTGTTGGAAAGAAATAATGGTCAAGGAAGCACCAATAACTGATATCAAAGCTAAGATGAATAGATAATTGTATGGATTAACTGAAAATATCAGGTTTCAAGGCATGGCTAGATGTTACAAGAAATAAAGCTGGCACGCTCTATCATTTTTGTCCCTTTCTCCCAGCATCAAAGCAAGCAGACTATGATGTAATTATATTGTGCATTATTCTGCTTGTAACTAATGTCTGCCACCAATAGCTATAGGGAAATATCTGAAATTCTAGAAAGGAAAGGAAAGGAAAGGAAAGGAGACAACTTCTAATAATATCGAGGTCTAGTTTTAAAAGAATCAAGCTTTTCTATTATTTGGGTTCCTGAATTTCCATACTTTTGTACAAATAATGAAACTTAAAAATATATTAAACTCAAAAAGTTAACAGCCTCATTATCTAAAAGTGGAAACACTAGGTCTTAAAATGAATGTGACTATACACTGAAAGTTTACCATTTACAAAAAACTGACATATTATATCAGGGTATATAATATTGACTGATTAAGAAACAAACACACTCTTGTTAGGATTGCTACTAGAATCAGATTCTGAAAAAGTCCTTGACAATCAGAAATGTACAGACAGAAAGACCTTTTATCACAAAAGGCTATAATATTTGTAGATGTTTACTTAAGGAATGGTAGAGGACTTTTGCATTGGAAAACTGTCATAGGTAATTTTTAGTTCAGTTTGCAGCCAGCAAATTTGCTGCCAATCTTGTATCCAGATCAAAGCAGGCAAATAGAGTCCAACTCAGTTCCATTATAAAAATAAGCTTGATGTAAACATTAGCAAACATCAAAAACAGTTAACTAAAAAAATGGGACGAAGCAGACAAAAGCAGGAAGAGAGACAGACATGAACAACAGATAGGACTTTACATTATGTATATATTCATACATCAGCCCTTCAAGGTAGATAAAATCAATGGTACTTTTCAGTTGCAAGGTATAATACCAGAATCCTGAAAGCCTGTCCAAGTTTCTCTTTGTCACATCTTATAAAAAACAAAATCAAGGCAGAGTTATTTTCTTTTTTGTACTTCCTCCTACCTCTGGACTATATAATCTCATATCCAAGTTCCTCCTTAACAGTGCATTCATACTTTCCCCAAGGTCAATTGTAAATATCTCTATATATCAAAAGTGACAGAATTTTGCAGAGCCAGAGAAAACAATGCTGTGGGTAACTACATGCACAGTCTCAAAGAGAAGGCCTTTTTGTTGTTGTTCTAGAAAATATGTGGCAACTATTAGTAAAACATCAGCTTAATCTGGGAAAAGAGAAAAGTGTGGAAACTCAAGATAGCCACTTCACTGCCTTTGGAATAAGAGAAAGGAAAATGAAACTGTAGGCTTTTAAGATTCTGTTATTATAACCTATATCAAGAGAATTCTATGTTACTTGAGGTGTCTTTTTCCTAAACTGGTCTAACTTAAAGGACCAATGGTATCTAATAGTTTGTTGTTCATAGACAACAAGTTTGCTTTTCCCTATCTCAAATTTAAGAATGTTCCTCTAGAACAGAAAAAGGAACCATTTTAGTGTAGAAATAATTTATGCAATGTATATAATGGATTGAGAGCCAGTTTGGTGTAGTAGTTAAGGCACCAGTCTAGAACCTGGGAGATGACAAGTTCTTGTCCTGTCTTAGGCCAAATCCAGCTGGTGACCTTGAGCCAGTCACTCTTTCTCAGCCCTATGAAGCAAGCTATGGCAAACCACTTCCAAAACCTTGCCAAGAAAACTATAGAGATTTGGCAGTTGCCAGAAATCAATACGGATTCTGATTCAAAGGCATGCAAGCACAGAAAAGCATGCAAGCATACACACAAGCATAATTGATGACTCCTATTGTTGCAATATAGCAGATAATGGATATGTTTTGTTACAAAGGAACAGGACTAATAGAAATGGAGATGTTGTACTATATGTTGTCTCAAAGGTGCTTTTTCAAGAGGCACCTGGACTTTCTTTTCTTTTTTCCTTTGAAGACATTTTGCTTCTCACCCAAGAAGCTTCGTCAGCTCTCTTGGATGAAAAGCGAAATGTATTTAAAGAAAAAAGAAAGAAAGTCCAGTTGCCTCTTGAAAAAGCACATTTGAGACAACCATGACCTGGATGACTGAGAAGCTCCATAGAAATGTACTATATGTTGCAATATCCATTCTTCAAAATCCAAATTCCTCATTCTCATACCCAGTAACCATGGCATGAACCATGGCATGATTGTGGTTGATGATCCTAATAGAGATGGGATCTATTGAGTTCTTATTGGTCACTTTAAACTGCCATGGGAACATCCATAACTATTTGGCTTGGACTGCAGGAGAGACCAGGTATCTACCTTCTGATGAGGCATATGCCCATATAATCCTTGATCACTGCTTTCCAAAGTATTTATCAGATCTAACATGAGCTCCTTAAATGTATAAAGTTTAGCATTCTTCTGAAAAATCCTAAATCTATGTTTAAAAATCCAAACTATCATTCTCTTGAGAAGGCTTTTATTGCATTCTGCACAGAAAGTCAATTTAAATTGGGAAAGAGAGCTGGGTTCTGTGAACTGTGTGGTTCTGGTTCTGTCACCAATAATATTACAGTTTTTTCCTATGGGGAGGAAACAAAGTAAGGGAATCCATTAATCCTTTTTCTTAAGTTGTCCTTTATTAAAATAATAAAAACAGCATCATTTGCTGGCTTTGTTTTTGAGGCAGAATGCAGATTGGCAGAGAGAAGCACAATTTATGCCAGCCTACATTTCTGCTGACTACCAGGCTCAAAAAAACCCACTATAAGATAATCACAATACGTTTGGTATTGTTATATAGAGTAACTGAATTAAAACATTATGATTGTTGGTGTCTTCTATTGCCTGTCCACCAAAGGATCAACTGTCCTTGATTTGATACCATCCCATAAGTAAGATTTAGTTGTGAAGCTAAAGAACTTAAAACATTAGAAGACAATGAACGTGTAACTCCAGAGTTCATTTTAAGAAAAATTAAAGTTAAGTGTAGTCCAACAGGTGTCGAGGACAATTACGATGAACCTATGACACGTGTTTCAAGAAAACACACCAGTGTTCACCAATTCCCAACAACAATCTCAGAATACATCATGTACTCAAACGACTTTTGATGCCTAGCCTTCAGACCTTCCAGAAATAATTTAAGTGGGCCATGCTCTCACAGGGCCTCTGGAGCCATCAGAATGAGTTTTATTCATATTTCATTTTTATAATTATTTGATGTTTCTTTATATAATATATAGCCCCACACATGATTGGAATGCATTTTTTACATAAATGAATACATAAAGAGTTGTTTATTGTATCTTTAGTTTAATGAAAAGAACGACTAGGAGTGACATCATAGCAGTGTTCCAATATCTAAGGGGCTACCACAAAGAAGAGGGGGTCAGTCTATTTTCCAAAGCACCCAAAAGCAGTATATGAAGCAATGGATGGAAACTCATCAAGGAGAGAAGCAACCTAGAACTAAGGAGAAATTTCCTGACAGCTAGGACAATTAATCAGTGGAAGGACTTGCTTCCAGAAGTTGTGGGTGCTCCAACACTGAAGGTTTTTTAAAAAAGAGATTGGACAACCATTTGTCTGAAATGGTATAAGGTTTCCTGATTGAGCATGGGGTTGGACTAGAAGACCTCCAAGGTCTCTTCCAACTCTGTTATTCTGTTATTCTGTTTCTCTTTTGTTCCATATGTGGGTTTGTGTGTGAGAGAGACATGGCAGTAGAGTCAAGTTAGGCATTTACCATATGTTTGATATACTGTGCCCAAAAGTTTCACCATCACTGATCTAGGACTTTAAAACTAGATTTTAATAACTGTGAGAACAATAATCAGGATTTCAAGACAGCAGAAATAAATAGGAAGGCAACTTAAAATGATTCAGCATTACTTAGAAAAGAATACTAAAAGCATGGAAAACAATTTGAAGAGGGAAGGAGGAGGAGGAGGAGGAGGAGGACGGAGAAATGAGAATAGTAGAGGATGCAAATGTGACTACACAAAAAACAAAGTGAAATTATAAAAACAAAAAAGGGATCAAAATTTACTGTACATTGCTAAGCAAGGCAGCTGTTAACTGAATCATGCCCAATTTTACGACTTTTTGCCATGGTTGTTTAGTGGATTACTGCAGTTGCTAAGTGAATCATGTGGTCATTAAGTGAACTCAGATTCTCCGATTGTCTTTGCTCATTGGAAACTGGCTGGGAAGGTTGCAAATGGCAATTGCATGATCCCGGAACACTACAACCATCATAAATACATGCTGATTGATAAGTGCCTCAATTTTTATCATGTGACTGTGGGGATTTGCAATGGCTGTAAGTGCAAGGCCCGGTTGTAAGTCACTTTTTTCAGTGTCATTGTTACTTTGAACAGTCACTAAATAAATGATTTCAATCAAGGACTACATGTACATATAAGCGACTGAAAAAATCCCAGATCGTCAGAGAAAAGTACATGTAGAAAGCCCAAACACTGCAACTGTAGTATCAGAAAAACAAAATCTCACATAAATCTCCTTGATGAGTTTCCATCCATTGCTTCTTATCTTGTCTTCAGGTGTGTTGGAGAATAAGTTGACCCCCTCTGCTTTGTAGCAGCTCTTTAGATATTGGAACACTGCTATCATGTTACCCCTAGTTCTTCTTTTCATTAAATTAGACATACTCAATTCCTGCAATATTCTTCATATGTTTAAGTCTCTAGTTCCCCTAATCATCTTGCTCTTCTCTGCTTCTCTTTCTACAGTCTCAACATCTTTTTTATATTATGATAATCAAAACTGGAGGCAAACTAGATAATCCAATCACTTCTTTTTTTGCTAAATCGCCATCTCTCCCACATTGGTCCAAATAGTTCAAATTATTGTATAGAAAAAAGCTTTACAAACTCTTATTTGCAAGCTACCTTCATATCTTTATGATGGAATAAAAAACAAATAGTCTGAACTTGGTTTTTCATGATAAATTTTTTCTTTACACCTTATGATGTTTGCAACTTAGTTACTTAAATACTTTCTGTGATGATTTAACTATAGCTGATTCTCTCTTAAACTGGGCAACTGTCCCATGCAACACAATCACCTTGGGAACATTCATAATAACTAGGATACTGAGAAAACATTTCACATTTAAGTCATGTATAAGGAAAGTATTTTAAGGAAATATTTTACTTATGTTTTATAGTTCAATCCCCTGCCCAAGGCAGGAGTCCTTATACCATCCTGGACAAATGGATGTCCAATCTTTTCTTAAAAACCTTCCCCAATGGAGCACCCACAACTTCATGAGGCAAGCTCTTCCATTGGTTAATTGCTCTCACTGTCAGGAATTTTTTCCTTAGTTCTAGGAAGAATCTCTCTTTAATGAGCTTCCACCCACTGATTCTTGTCCTGTCCTCAGGTGCTATGGAGAATAAGTTGACCCCTCATCCCTGTGGCTACCTCCAAGTACTGGAAGACAGTTATCATTTCTCCCTAATCATTCTGTTCATTAGGCTAGACATACCTAGTTCCCTTAACTGTTCATGGTATGGTTTAGCTTCAATACCTCTTATCATTTTTATTAGTCACACAGTGATTACTAGGAAATTTCTAGAGAAGTTTGTAAATTCTATAAGTACCTTGGAAAAATGGCATAATCACCAGAATTATTAGCAAGTATTTGTCAAGGGCATGTCTTGCCTAAATATTATGCTGTTATGTTATGCCATGTTGTTTGTCATGTCATGTTATTGGATAGGGTCATTTCTATAATGAGAGTCAATTTGGTATAGTGTTTAAGGCAAGGAGACCTTGAGTTCTAATCCTTACTTAGGCAGCAAACCAACTGGTAACTTTGAGCCACTTACTCTCTCAGCCTTAGAAAGAAGGTGAGGGCAAATTATTTCTAAAAATACCGCCAAGAAATCTGCATGAACTGATACAGCCAGTTGCCAGGATTCAAGACTGGGTTGAAAGCACTCTCTCTTACACAATTTTAATAAATTGTAGAAATGTGATAGATCCAACATATTTTGACATTAGCAAAACATTTGCTGAAGTGCCTCATGACATTCAGATTAGTAAGTTAGTTAAGCATAGACTGGATAGTATGACATTTAGGAGAACTGATTATGAGTCAGCAGTGTAATGTGGCTGCCAAACAAGCAAGTATAATTAAGTCTGAATTATTTCCAAATCACAAGAAGTAATCATTTCACTTTTTCTATTTTGATCAGATCCCACTCTGAGTGTTGCATTCAGTTCTGGGAACCACACAAGAAGAAGTATTCAAAGAAATTAGAAGGGCAATGGGAATGATCAGGGAAATGGAAATAGACCTCTGAAAAAGTTGGGCAGAAACAGTTTGAGGAGACTGAAGAATGTACAACATTCATCAAATATGTGAGGATGTCACACAAAGAAAGTCAAGGTTGTTTTGTTTTATTCCAGAGTGCAGAATAATAGTTACAGAAAGACAGGTTCCAATTGAATGTTAGAAATTTATCCTATCATTAACATTGCCTCAGCAGTGGAACAATTACTTAGAAAGATAAATGGGTTCCTCTTCAGTTGGCAGTATTCAACTGAAGGCTGTTTTGCCACCTGTCAGGGATGCTTTTTAAATTTTTTATTGTGGTCTTAAAATTTAAGATTTTAAAAAATTCACTGAAGAAGTATTTTTTTCAATCCGATGGTTATGTGAGGCAATAATGAGGTTAGCTACTTAAAGGAACAACAAAGCATACCTACCTGCCTCCTTTATATGCTTGTAAACATCATCTGAACCAGCAGAAGAATATGGAATATCATCATGGGCTACAAAATCAATCTAAAAATACAGAATAAAAGGAAATTAAGTTGTCCCTTACTTTGGAAATGTAACTTCCTTATTTGCTAAACAAATTTTAAATAAAGATACTTTAAATGATTGTAATAGATTTTATATTAATAGATTTTGTATAGCACAGGAAAGTACAAACCCTTTTAGTTATATATATGTGATATTAGTTAAAGAATCTAAGTTGTTTATAATTATATTAAGTACCACATCAGTAATACAAAATATTCACTATGCTGGAATCTAAAGAATCATGCTAAAGAAAAAACGTATCTCAGAATATTTTAATGACATTTTTACTATTATACTTTGCTTCTTAATATAATACAACTTAATAAAGTTATTCCAAATAAGTGGAAGACCAACCATAGCTCATTATTTACTTGAGCTTTGTATATTATTGATAAATGGATGACATAAACATGTAGTAGTAGTGAAGAGTAGCTAATCTTACAATTCAATCAACCAGCATTATCATTGTTATTACTGGAACTGAGTCAATGTTTGAAAAGATATTTTCCCTTTTTATTATAGTAGCATGAAAAGTTCTTTTTCACTTCCTCAAATCCTAATTACATTTTCTAAAATTTTGAATGCATAGCATCTAAAAGGAGACAAGAAAAGGAAAGGAGATTTTCATACTGTTGTTACTATCACAGCTATAAGCAAAAGGAAATAATTATTACCACTTTTGAATTACAACCTAAATTACACAGATAATGTGCTAGGGATGGTAGCAAAAGACACCTCAGTTTACAGTCCAACTATGTTTTATAAACATGACAAATATGCAGTATTTGGCACCATCGCTGGTATGAAACTGGTGTATGGGGGGGGAGGTTAAAAAAATAGAAAGAAAAATACCTTATGCTTTTCCAAAAACTCTGCTGTGAGTGTCCATGGAGCATCTCTGATTACTTCATCTACATAGCGACAGTGTCTGAGAGCCTCATAACGTTCCTCTTCATTCATTACAGTGAAACCTTTAAACTTATGTGTTAGATCATCACTGCAAACTGACATACATGCAAGAAGAATTCAAAAAGAGTAACCTTGGCCCTGTAAAATTCAGTGCATCTCTTTGGCTATAAATTATTCAAATCTATTTTCAGAGTTTAAAACAGTAGTTGTCATACCAAATCACAAAGGTAGCAATCTAAAATTGGAAAACAATTTTCAGTCCCTTGATCACATTTAGTCAATTGAAAACTTGCTTATATTGGACGGCCATTACATTAAAAGCTATCCTATGTTGGATAGCTGTTTCTCTAATTTGTAGGCCAGAGAAATTGCTAGCTGAGTTTCTTTCAGAAGCAAGTCCCAAAGCTTTTGAACTGTGGAATGGTGGATCTTTTCTTGCAGTTCTCTTTGCTGTCCTAGCTGGAAAGTCTGAGACTTATCTCAAGACACAGAGATAGCAATGAAATGGAGGGAAGCTAGACTGGCCATTGTTTTATTTCAGCATTTCCACATTCTCCATGGCATTTCTTTTTCTGGATATTACTATTGTTCCAATTTCTTATGGAAATATCAGAATATCAGTCATAGGGACATGTTCTTCAATTGCCTTCTCTTAATACAAACTAATGGAAAGAAGCAATTATATTTCAGCATATAAATTTGGATGAAATGACATTCAGTAGGCTCCATTCCACATTTCTGTTTTTAATATCTGAGAAAGAAGAATCCAGAATTGATCCTGAACATATGTAATATTAAATTTATTTCTTTTCTTATCTCAATTTTATAAGTTCTATAAGTCTTAGGGAACAGGTCAGCTTTACAAACAGAAAAAAGATCTTCTGGATCAGAGGAAAAATACCTTATTGATCATGTGATATTTGCAAGCACTTTAGCTCTTTCCTAATATTTCTTAAATATTAGAATTAAATGCTTGCTTTTTAGAAAATTAAAATGAGAAAACTCACAGAATCTGGGCTTGTTTAGCAAACTATATAAAAAAGAATATCAGTCTAAAAGTAATATTTGTTTGAATATCAGGCTTACCTCCTACTAATAAGTAGCTATTAGGAAACAGAGTTTTGGCTTGCATGAGAGCTCTTGCATGACCAGAATGGAAGAGATCAAATATTCCATCTGCATAGACTCTGACCGGTCTGTCCACTATGAACATAAGAAACAATTTCCATGTCATACCAGAAGTTTATCTCAAATCTAGTCAGATTATAATGATGCATTTGCTACTTCTATTCAGAAATATGAAGAGGTTCAGGCAGTGTTGAGCCATTTAGCCCAATAAAAATCTATATCAGAAAAATTATTTTCCATAAAAAAACAGTAATTGGCTGGGCTTGGCTGGGCTCAGAAGCTAACAAGAGTCAGGCCCAGGTTAATACTTGGATAGAAGATCACCAAGAAATTCTAGAGCCCTAGATCAGATTGGGAATTTGATCTGCATCCCAGAAGAAAAGATTGCTCCATTGCTCTGTTTCGTGGAATCTGTACAATATCACTAGAAGGTGAGTTTAGCTTAAAGAGGATTTCCTTAATAAAGACATAAACTACCAGATGAATTATTATTATTGTTATTGTTATTAACAACTATTACTATAAATGTTAAATTATAATAATGCAGACCAGAAATCTGCAGTAACACTAACAGTAACAGTAATAACAAGCCTTGGTTTACAGCTAAACTCAAGCAGCTACGTCAGGCCAAGGAGGAAGCCTACAGGAAAGGAGATAGAATGCTGTACAATCAGGCTAAAAATGTATTAACAAGGGAGATCAGAGCAGCAAAAAGAAGCTACTCTGAAAAACTGAGAAATCTCAATAAATGAACCAGCAAATGTATGGAAAACTCTTAAAAATATCGGTGATTACAGCAAACTTCCTTGCCATGCTGAAGGGAATCTACAACTGGCAGATGACCTGAATGTGTTTTACTATAGGTTTGAGAGGAAACCACTGTCAGCTATTGCCACCATCTCCATCTCAGCTACACCAACAACAGCCAAACCTCCTACAACTGACCCCACAGAAAAAGATGTGCGAGATCTATTTCACAGAAAAAGCCTGGACAAGCACCAGACCCAGATAAGATAACTGCAGTGGTGGGATTCAGCTGGTTCGCACCACTTTGGGAGAACCAGTAGTTAATTTTTTGTTGCCCAGGCCCAGAATGGACTTCCCGAGGCAGTATCTACACAGAGAACTGGTTGTTCACATTTTGAATCCCACCACTGAGTAATTCCTTCTTGCCTGAAAGCTTGTGCTGACCAAGTGGCCCCCATCTTCACCCGCATCTTTAATAAATCACTAGAGATGTGTTATGTTCCTTCTTGCTTCAAATGCTCTACTATCATCCTGGTGCTGAAGAAATCCTCCATCAAGGAACTGAATGACTACAGACCAGTTGCTCTGACATACGTAGTTATGAAAACCTTTTCAAGGTTAGTGCTGGCCCACCTGAAAACTATCACGAATCCGCTTTTAGACCCCTTGCGATTTGTCTACCAAGCAAATAGAACAGCAGATGATGCTGTTAATATGTCTCTGCACTACATCCTACAACATCTTGAACCTCCAAGGACCTTTGTCCTTTTGTAGACTTCAGCTTGGCATTCAATACCATCATTCCAGATATTCTTCCAACTAAACTGATTCAGTAGCCGTGCCCGACCACACTTGTAACAGACCCGTTACCGCTCTGAGTCCCGTAAGGGAGATAGGGCGGTATATAAATTCAATAAATAATAATAATAATAACTTGTAAGAGGATCATAAGCTTTCTAACAGACAGGAAGCAGCAGGTGAAGCTAGGCAAAATCACATTAGTTACGTGTACAATTAGCACAGCCCCCCCCCAGGACTGTGTGCTCTCTCCATTCTTTTTTCTTTCTATACCAACAACTGCATCTCAAAGGATCCCTCTACTAAAGTACTGAAGTTTGCAGATAATATAACAGTCATTGGTCTCATTCGAGACAATGACAAATCTGCATAGAGACGGGAAGTTGAACAACTGGCCTTGTGGTGCGGCCGGAACACAATCAAAACTGTGGAAATGATAGTAGATTTTAGGAGAAGCCCTCCAATTCCACCACCTTTTACAATACTAGACAACACAGTATCAACAGTAGAGATCTTATAGTTTCTAGGTTCTATAATATCTCAAGACTTAAAATGGACACCTAACATCAAAAATGTCATCAAAAAAGTACAACAAAGAAGGTTCTTCCTGGGCCAACTTAGAAAGCTCAGACTACCCAAGGAGCTGCTGATACAGTTCTACACAGGAATCTGTCTGTCATTTGCAATTCTATAACTGTCTGGTTTGGCACTGCAACCAAATAAGATAGACACAGACTTCAACTGATAGTTAGAACTGCAGAAAAAACAATTGCTACCAGCCTGCCTTCCACTGAGGACCTGTATATTGCACGACTCAGAAAGAGGGCTATGAAAATATCTACAGACTCGTCACATCCTGCACATAAACTGTTTCAACTTCTTCCCTCAAGACAACGCTATAAGACATTGCACACCAAAACAACTAGACAGAAGGACAGTTTTCCCCCCATGCCATCATTCTGCTAAACAACTAATTCCCACAGCACTGTCAAACTACCTAGTAGAGTTGTATTACTATCATCCTTCTCATCTTTTTTATTATCTATTCCTTATCTTCTTATGACTATAACTTTGTTGCTTGTATCTTATGATTTATATTAATTATTTTATTTAGTATGCTAGAATGGTTTATGTTGATTGCTTATTTAGTATCCTATGACTATCACTGAGTGTTGTAACATGAATTATGATGAATGTATTTTATGATTATAATCATGATTTATCACTTGTTGCTTGTATGTTCACTGAGAGCTTATGCACCGGAGACAAATTCCTTGTGTGTCCAATCACACTTGGCCAATAAAGAATTCTATTCTATTCTAATTGGGTTGCTTGTACATGGTAGAGCTAAAACAGAAAGTGCTCTTCTAAAATGAGAAGCATATGCACACATTTATAACTCATATGTTTATTTCTTGGTACTTTTTCATCTGTACACTACTAAAACTCTCTTTCCTGTAACCTTTAACTGGGTGAAATGATGCACCACAGGACAATTTTTTTTGAACCAAAGTATGGTTCAGCTTACTTGATTGCTTACAGAATGTGAACAAAATCTGGAACCTATGACTTCCATGCAGTTGAAATTTGACAAATTTTATGCAACATTTTATGACACAAAAATTATCTGAAGCTCTGTAATTGTTAAAGGCATTGAGGAATCTGATAAGGAAATATCTCTAAATGGATGATCCAAGGAGTCATGGATGGCCTAGTTTCCCTTAAAAGGCAGCTGAACTTGTTATGGGACAGGACTATGAGGGCAGCAGGCTAATTGGGCTAATCATGTGCCAAATGCAGACCTCTGTCCTCCCCAAAAGGGAAGACTGAGCAAAAGGACCCAGAAAGAATAGGAGAGCTATTTCTGCTATCCCCGCCATCCCCGACATCTGTTGCTGAGGTGATTGTTTGAGTCTGCCTATTTGCAAAACTGCTTTTAAATATGTTCAGATGTTTAATTTACTTATTTATTTTGTATGGCTGTCAAAATTGCAAAAAGCAACTCTAACATAGGATTAAAAACAAAACAAACAATAAAAATAAAGCCAGAAGGTCACAAAATGTGATCTCAGGTCCCAGAACAGTGCAACCGTCATAAATATGAACTAGTTGCCAAGTATCTGAATATTGATAAAGTGACCATGGGGATGCTGCAACAATTGTAAGTGTGAAACATGATCATAAGTCACCTTTTCAGTGCCACTCTAACTTTGAACAGTCCCTAAACCATTGTATGGCAAGGACTATTTATATTTTATTCCAATTTTCCCAACTGGTGCCCCTTCGATGGGGGAAAGTGCCTTAAATTGGGACTACAAAATCCAATCTGCTGGGAATTCTGGAGGCACTGGACTAATGTGGTTGAAATCCATTCTGAAATTAATTTATAATGCATAATACCAGACTCACCTGGTGTCCCAAGACGGGCCTGAGCAATGGTTAGCTTCTCATGAGGAGCTTTGCACTGACAGCTTGTTTCACCTGCAAATGGAGCCGGTGCTGTCAAAGTCTAGAAGATGGGAAAGGTCAGATTATGAAAAAAGAGAGCAAAATAAATTGTCAGTTGTGGAAGTTATCAAATATGACGTTATTGTTCCTTGCTTCCACCAATATCACTTGATAAGGATTTTTTTAAAAGTTAAATCTTAAGGAGAGTGAATAACTTTATAATATCCTTCAAGTTTGTTTTCTTCCAGTGAAATATTTTAGAAGTGGACAGATGTAAATATTTCATTCACCTACTGATTTTAAGTGCATTCTCACAGCTATTTATTCCAATTCCTGAGAAAATTTAATTTGCAATATCTATAATTTTCCCCATTAAATAAATTGCATTAACACATCCATACATAGTATACATAATATGAGCTGGGAACAGAAAAAGTTTAATTAAGAATTCAAATAAAGATTCTTTCCACTAATAATAAAGAAGCTGGATATTATGCATATCATCTTTCTTCTTTTGGCTTCTTATGTCATGTTAAACAAGAATAGAAAGAACAGAAAAAATAAAAAGGAGTGAAGTTTGGAGAGTTTGTCGTGGTCAGCTCTCATGTGAAACTAACATTGCAGAGTCAACAGTTCTGGAAAGCTGGGAAAAAACTTGAAACATTCCAACTCCCACATCCTTATGGCTGGTACCAATGTGTGTGTAGGGGAACTAATAAAGCTTTCTGGGCACAAAGATAAACCTCTCAGATGGAGCCCTCCAATGGTGAGACCATGCAAATACTGTCCCACTTTGGTTGAAGCAGGTGACGATAGCAGGAGAAAGAAAATAGGACAGTTCTTTACTGCCATTGCAACAGTGGGCCTAAACCCCAAAAGGGTTTCCCTCAATTCTTCAGCCACCATAAAATAGCCCTTTCTCCTTCTGTTTTATCTTCTGCATTCAGACCCTGACTTCTCCCCCCATAGAGCTCTTCCTCTAATGTGACCTAGTCACTGGTTTTTACTGCCATGTCTGCATGAATTTGCTCTGATTCATCCCCAGCCCACATCTGAGGTTGGGGATGTACAGTCACCCATAGCTATTAATTTAAAGGTAGTTTTCCCTTCTTGTATCCATGGATACAGTTTGGCACACTTCTCCAATGAATGTGAATACTGATGCTATCAGGATGCAAATTGCTCAACTTTCCTATTAGCTATTTTAGGTTACTGTGGGTACTCCTTTTCTATAGATCACTGAGAACTGCCCTCCAAGACCACTTTGTCTAAGGCTGCAGGAGAATGCCTAACCAGCATTTTTCATAGTGCTTGTCAGATCTTTCATAGGATCCTTAAAAATACAGGTTTCAGGAAAAGATTCTTTCTATGTTGAAAGCAATACATGAAACCATTCTTTTAGCTTGTAATATAATAAGACCTAAAATAAAAGATTAAGATGCCAGCTTAGATGCACAAAGCCAAATTTTGACTGCAACTAAAGAACCAACAATGCAGAAGATAACAGAAGAAGAGGGACAACCAAAT
The DNA here is from genome assembly GCF_001527695.2 of Protobothrops mucrosquamatus. Lineage (NCBI taxonomy): Eukaryota > Metazoa > Chordata > Lepidosauria > Squamata > Viperidae > Protobothrops > Protobothrops mucrosquamatus. The sequence continues at coordinate 662,056 of NW_015386293.1, forward strand.
ATTAAGACAAAGGACTCAATTGACCAACAAATACAGCTGATGGAAAATCCAGAAAAGGAAGTGACAGCATTGCAATGGAAATGACTTTCTATATAAATCAGAAGAAATTTGAGAAAGAAGTAGAACAGATTGAATTGAAGACAAATATATTAGCGCAAACATGGGGAACTGGAATAACAGGGAGACAATTTAACAAATACAAATGGGCTAGTCCTTCCAGAAAACTGGCAGTCAAATGGTCTCCTTTAATTCAAATAATATATATAAGAATAGAGGGAGATCTATTTGATGATTTAAAGGCGCTGATATGGAAGCCTAGTTGGCAAAAAAAGAAAGCTAGAATAAGGTTGGAAAAAACTGGGATTTTGACTCATTAGAGGGGATTTTATATTGCCAATTAGAGGGTTAAAGGGAGATGTTGAAATAAGGGGAATATTGGTTATTAGATTTAAAATATTTGGAAACCAGTTGAAAATAAGGATTTCATCGGTTTAATATTTAAAAATTGGACTTAAAAGGGAAAAGAAAATTAAATATTATGAATATTTTTGATTTATTGATTAACCCAGGCAATATATATAATGGTTTTGATTTATTAAAGGGGATATTGTGTTATTAAGTAATGACTTAACATGGTGGGAAATAGATAACTCTTAGGAAATAGAACAATATTATATTCAAATAGATAAAATGTGTATTTTGGATATCACAGTTTGTTATGAAGTGAGATAAGGGAAATTTTGGTTACCCAAAGTCTGAAAATTATAAATATCAAAGGTTAAATTGGAATATTGATAAGAAATTAAAAACTGAGTAAAAATCAATAACAGGATATGGATTGTTTATGAAGATTGAATGTAATTAAGATATGTATAAGCTAAAAATGTATTGATAAATGTAATAATGATGTTCTTATTGAGTTGATATAATTAGAAATGTACTAACCTGAATATGAGATAGTAAATGTTAAGGGAAAAAGAGAAGAAATATTTGATCTTGTAACTTGAGATTTGCACTAAGATTTTGTTATTGAACCATTGATTAACCCAGTCACCACGTTGCTTTTTAAATATTCAAATGTAAAATTGGAAAATTAATAAAATATTATATAAAAAAATACAGGTTTCGTATTTTTTGCAAGAGTGTTAAGACTGGTTTTTTTGAGCTGCACAGATTGATTTAAATCAAAAAAGTGTTCTGCCAGATGCATGCTGGTAGTTCTGTTACCAGAACTATTTTTTAAAGTAGTTAATTGAAAGATACCCTAGGTCAATGGTGGCGAACCTATGGCACGCGTGCCAGAGGCGGCACTCAGAGCCCTCTGTGGGCATGTGTATCACGGCCACTAGCAGCTCACACAGGTCCATTAGGTTGCCGCCACCCAGAAGAGCAGCCCTGCCCAGCACAAAGCAGGCAAAATGGTCGGCTAGCAAGCTCGAGTAGAGATGTTAGAGTATCGAGGTGGCCACGCATACTTGGCCACACCCACCCAGTCTGCTGTGACCACCCTGGCCACACCCACCCAATGGGCCACACACCCCGCCCTCCCTGAGGGAACCACAGTGCTGATGCAGCCCTGGCACTTTGCAATAAATAAGTGGGTATTGGGTTGCGGTTTGGGCATTCGGTCTCTAAAATGTTCGCCATCACTGCCCTAGGTATACTGTATTTGTGTTTGGATTCTATCTCTTTATTGGCATCAAGTGGTTATCTGGGCCTCCACAGTCCAGATATGGCAGTTTTATTATCTTTATCTTTATAAGTAGGAAAGAGAAGAAAAAAGAAGGGACTAACAAACAATTGCCAGAAAGACTCCTGGTAGGGGAGGACTCCACTTGCAGTGTATGATACTAATGTTGAGGCAATAATAAGTGGCTTGAGAGTAGCAATTGTGGCAGCTCTTACTTTTCACTCCATTGGCCCTTCCTTTTTCTATATTACTTTTTGTCATGACACTATTGGGGACCCGTGCTTGCACTTATGTATCTTGGTGCAAAAAATCAAGCTGGTTCTACACAGGAAAGAATTTCATGTAATCCACTAAGAGCAATGACATTCTGTTCTTTTAACTTTAAACTCACTTTGGGGAGAAATTTCATGCCCACCCTGTCTTTTCCCTTCTTCACCCACTCATTCCAATTTAAATCCTACACCAGTTTAACCACCTCATTGCACTGATAAGAGTTATAGCTCACAAAAGCGTATAACTTTTTAATAAAAATTGTTAGTCTAAAATAGTACTACCAGACTCCTTTGTTTTTTGGGCTGCCACAGGTCTCAGTTAGAAAGGAAATTTCTTTAGGGCTAGTACAATTTCAGAATAGGATATGGAAAAATCTATGTCATAATGACATCTGCCATTGGAATAGATTTCATGTTCCCTGTGAAATCTGTCCCTGCAAATTTTAGAGAAGAGTATTAATTCCTCATTACAAAGAAGAAGTCACATTACATGATTAGATGTCAACTCACATAATGTTGGATGTAGCATATGGGATCTTTGACAGAAATAAATTTAAGAGTAGTCTTACCAAAATTAAGGGAACTTAATTTAGGCATGACTAAATATGTCTTAAGCTCAGTTTTTTTTATCCTACCGTACAATTTTGAGATAACATAAACCAAACTTAGAATAACTATACCGTATCATTCTTTAAAAATATGTTGTTTAGGTTAGTTCCGCTGAAATATACAGCGCTGAATAACTGAACTAGACAGCAATTAGGGTTCTGTAAAATATTGTTTTTGTTTACATATATTTTTATTTAATTGATTCTTTTATTGATAAATCCCTAAGCTGATTTTCAAAATATTAAAAAGAGATTTTAAATATGTAATCTATTGCATAGGTTTATGCAAATCTATTATTTTCAATGTAAGGATTATATTATAAATACATATTTCTAACAAGGCAATAAATGTAATTAAATGAAAAGGTCTCTTTTTCAGAAACCATTTTTTTGCACTGACTGATCACGAGGCAATATTTTTTCCTTTTAATTATCCATGATAATAGAGGCTGGGTCCTTTCCTTTCCTTTCCTTTCCTTTCCTTTCCTTTCCTTTCCTTTCCTTTCCTTTCCTTTCCTTTCCTTTCCTTTCCTTTCCTTCCCATACCATCATTGTCAAAAGACAATGATGGAATGGAATGGAATTGAGTGCTAAACTGCCCTTTTGTTTCTAAGTAAGGCTAAGTTATACAATAACCAATCCAAATGGTTCGTACTGAGTTAAATAGCAAAGAACTAATGTTACAACAATCATGGATATAGTCTGAGTCTACAAGTGCTAATCCTGATCTATCTAGGAAAAGACAGTTTCCTGGGAGTTTACTTTTAGGAAATATCACAGTTTTGCAATTCATCCCCGCCCCCCAGTACCACAGGAAAATCCTTTGACAGTGCTAGTTCAAGTATTCCATAGTGCTTTGCACTACCTAGCTTCATAAAACTACTTATGCTGGTCTTTTGCTACCAAGGGCAATATTTCACAGATTATTTCTACAAAATTTACCAGCATGGTGCCCATTTGGCTTGAATTATGCTGTGAAAATGACTATAACCAGTGTATTTTTTGCAGGAACTATTATTAGGCTGTTGCATGTGTTTAAATGTACAGTACGTCTTAAAAATGTCATCAAATCCAACACCATTGGGTTTAATGATCAGAATAGAATAGAATAGAATAGAATAGAATCTGGAAGGGGCCTTGGAGGTCTTCTAGTCCAGCCCCCTGCTCAAGCAGGAGAACCTACGCCATTTCAGATAAGTGACTGTCTAGTCTCTTCTTAAAAACCTCCAGTGATGGAACACCCATGATTTCTGAAGGCAAGCTGTTCCACCTGGTTAATTGTCCTCACTGTTAGGAAGTTTCTCCTTAATTCCAGGTTGCTTCTCTTTGAATGGTTTCCAACCATTGTTTCTTGTCCTGCCCTCTGGTGCTTTGGAGAATAATTTGACTGAAGGGGAACTTAGAATGCAGCAGGTTCCCATCTCGTGCACTGCTCAGTTGCCTGTCCCAGAAGGATTGGGGGTTTCTCCCTATCCTTAACTGTATATGGCCTTATGCTGGTCATTTTTCCCAGAATTCTGTTCCCATTTTATTTTTGCAAAAACAAAGCAGAACAAAGGAAAACAGGAATACAATTTTTCTCCTCCATTCCTATTTTGGTACAGTTCCTTTTTTGCAAACCAGTCCCAGGACATAGACTACTATAAAAAGGAAATCTTTGCCAATAGTTAGAATACCCCAGTGGTGCTCTGAATAGAGCTTTATGTGTGAGCTGGTGTGTTCTTTGGGGATTATGTGAGAAAGAATTTCAATTCTTATGGAAAAAAAATACATGTCTGATTTTGCACTTCTCAAATCAGAGCACGTTACTGCGCTTGTAAATCTCATATCCTGTACACACCTGAATGGATAACATCATCATCATATTACATGGGCACTGGTACTTTTTTTTCAAATTCAAACCACTTGCAGCAATATCTGCCTTTTACGTTTGTGTTCTAAAAAAACTACAGAATGAATAAAAAAAGCAAAGTTATAATAAGAAGCTAAGGAAATAGGTAATAGGAAAGATGAGAAAGATAATAGTAATATAGCCCTAATACCGGTAGGTGGTTTTACATCACAGGGAATTAGTTGTTTAGCAGAGTGATGGCATGGGGGAAAAACTGTCCTTGTGTCTAGTTGTTTTGGTATGCAATGCCCTATAGCGTCATCTTGAGAGAAGAAGTTGAAACAGTTTATGTCCAGGATGTGAGGGGTATGTAGATATTTTCACTTTACACATAATATGACTATGCGTAGTATGAATTATATACTTGTAATACATATTGGATAATGGCACAAACACTAAATAGTATGGCAATACATTAAATGTAAATACATTCGATTTTAGCACAGAAACTATTTATTTATTATCGTGGTTTTTAGTATCACCTGTTCACCGCCCTGAGTCCCGCAAGAAAGATAGGGCGGTATATAAATTTAATAAATAAAAATAAATAAATAAATAGTATGAATTCATACAAGTGAACGATAGTTAAGAATATACATATTTACGATACTCCTTGGTTTTACTTTAAATGTCTATATCACTCATTGTTATATAAACTAAACAAAACCAAGCACTAATATAACTTAGTTTCTATGCCACCTGATTCCCAGCAATTCTGGGTGGTTTATAAATTGTTAAAATATTAAAACCAACAAAAACCAACAAAATAAAAAGTAGAAACGATAAAAATGCCAAAACTGAATAGGAATAAAGAAAACAATGCAATCTAAAGGCAACTTCAGTTACCCTCACCGAAGGCCTGCACAGGCCTTCAGAGAATCAGAAATGCAACTTCCTTGAAAGTAGCCTATGTTGAATTTTATATTTTATTTATATTTATTTATTACATTTATTTATATTTATATTTTATATTATATCATAAAATATTTTATAAAAATATAATATTTCCACGTTATTTCTTAAGTTGTGGAATTCAGTATGATTCAAAATCCTTACCTTTGCCACAAATTTCAATAGGAATATATTTATAATAATTATATAGGAAACAGTTCAAATAGCTTTCCTCATGTTATTAACAAAGTAACAAGATACATGGAAACTTATTACTACCATCTGTATTAACTATAATATAGTATGAGCCCATAATGGTTTTTAAAATATATTAAAATTGATTTTAATATTTAAAGCAAGTTACTTGCTAATTTATTTTTGAGTGGGAAAACATTAACTACTTCCTATTTATAGAGAACTCTTCTGAGTGTTACTTTCTCAGTTAGCTGCTACCTACAATACATCAATAGGAAACCTTCATAGGAAAAGTTTTTCCTACAATGGAGAAAATGATATATTTTTGTTTTTTGTTATTTTGTTTTTTGTAACTTCTGTTATTACAGAGAGCACACTGTTACTGGGCCATTGTGGATAGACAAGGTTAGGTTTTCAGGCCTAATCTTAACTACATTTACTTTCAGAGAAGTAGGCTTAGCACTGCTTCCTTACTTTTAGAAAAATTTTCTCATCCCAGACATATAAATCAGGAGAAAGTATGTTGGTCTTCCAAATCTCATTATTTCCTAAAATGATTGCTTCCTTCCATGCAAATTTTTAATAAATTCTTATGGAAGCTCACACAAAGCTAAAAGAATAAAGAACAGAACAAACTCTTATCCTTTCTACTTTTTAGAAAACAGTTTCCTTTAATAGAAAATGTATATGCCAAATGATGCCAATGAAAATTAATGAAATCTAAGACATGTTAGGCAGTGAGAAAAGGATGCTATATTCTATACACAACTGGCTTCTTTATATGTACTGCTTCAATAGATAAATTACTGAGGAAATGCAGATTTTCTCTTAAGGTAACTCTCCCAACTCATATGTGCTGAACTACTTGAAAGTGACATATATGTGTACAATTTCACATGATTTATATATACAGTTTAACTGCATCTTTGGAAAAAAAGAGAGTGAACTGTGATATCCTTTCCTAATGCTCACTGAGTAGGCTTTTTAAAAATTAATGTGAAAATCTGTGTCTAAGCAAATTTGTTTTAATAAGTAAAAAGGCAAATTAACAGACAAGAATTAAGTTTTGTGGCAAATCTAGCAAAGGCTAGAGGAAAAGCCTATTGCAGAGCTGGATGGACTATTTATTGAAAAAAGCCAGGCTGCAGAAACATACTGTAATCCCAGATTCTCTCTCTGAATGCAGCAGGCACAATAATTGCTTTGTAACCCACATTCTTGTAATAAAGAAAGCAAACACAGATTAGGTCTTTTTTTATATTTCTATTCAGACTACAAAGCTGGATTAATCTGTAACCTCATAATGCACTGAGCTCAAGAATGGCAAAAAAGAAAGTATCCTTTGTCTTTTACTTACCAGTCGAGGCTGAGGACATGTGTGCTCTATCTCCTCCATGGTTTCTGAAGGAAGCTCATTAGAAAGGGATTTTGGGATACCTGTTTCTGACTCAGCATTAGTTGCAAGCACTGGCATGGCCAGTGAATGCTTCTTGTGGTGATGCCCTTTCTGCTACTCTTCTCTCAGCCAGATAATGTTTTCGCATGTAATTCTTTCCCTCCCTCGCCTTCTCCCCCTTCTCTTCTTTTCATTCCCTTGAGAAATTAAAGGTTTTTCTTTCAAGGAGAAGCCAAGAGGCAAGGCCTCAGTTTATCACTATAACAACCAGCTAGCAGCAGAGCAGTTGGTACATGATACAGTATTCTAATTTGCATGTCGCATTCTGGTTGGTTACTGTCATCATAGTACCACTTTGACTGAAGTAGCTGATATAGGCTGGGAGGCAGGTTGATATGAATGCCTTTTTTTCTTTATTTAGTGCTTTCCTGCTAAGCATCACATGACTTTACACATTTGATAATATTCTTCACATTTATTATTATACTTTTATTTCATTTTGCATTTTTCTTCCTCTTCTTTTAAATAAAAAGACACATATTGAGATTTTTGATGACTGAATTGCTCTAAGTTTTAAATTCTATTTCTGTATTTAAAAATAAATGTATAATTTAGAAAGAGGGTGAGATGAGCATAATGGAAAGTCATAAATTGAGAAGAAATATGGAGAAAAATATTGATCTAATTTAGCCCTGAATTTAACAATGCTGAGTGAGTTGAGAATTCATAAATTCATCTCAAACTTGTCAAAATAATATATACTTTTATAATATATACTATTATTTCAAGCTTGCATTCCAGTTCTTACACAATGGTGTTCTGGTGCTGAAAGGACAGCTCCTCTTAGTAGTAACTCTATGTAAGTCAGTGATCAAATAATGCTGACTTATGTAAACTAGAGATATACATAATTGATATAATTTTAAGTAAATATTTTTTGAAAGGGAATATAAAACTAATGCAAATTAATATGAAGTTAAAAAAAAAGAAAAAGAAAGAAAAAATTAAAGCGAAAGCTAACAGTGGAACAAAAGGAAAAAAGTAAAAGAAATTAGAAACAAAGTATGCTTATTATTGTTTTTATAATTTATCCTAGTGTTTATCAACCTTGACAGCTTTAAGATGTGCAGACTTCAACAATCAGAATTTCCCAGCCAGAATGCTGGCTGGAGAATTCTAGAAATTGTCATCTACACATTTTAAAGCTGTTAAGGTTGAGAAATACTGGCCTATCTTATTTAATAATCAAAGCCGTATATCATAAGTTCATTTTTTCCTGTTTTATACAAAAAGTCTATAAAATGTTTCTAATCAGCAATAAACATATTGTCTTTTCTCTGATCAAAGAAGTCAGTTTAGCTATCTTAGCCAGTTCTATCATCTTTACTGTAGGTAATGCAAAATCTTTGTATTTTTGTGCAACTTGCTGCAGCTATCATGTATAAAACAAAGTTTCATGACTTGTTTCCAACTGTTTGTTCATCAATCCAAAAGAAAAATCTTTAATCTTAATTGTTTATTAATCTTTAAAATCCTCTGAATCAGTATATGTATTTGAATCCAGAATTTTCTAGCTATTTAACAGGTAAACCAAATGAAAGTCCCTTGTTGTTCATATTTCTAACATAAATTTGAAGTGCTTTAATATTCTAGGCAATTTCTCTTGTGACATATGCAACCAATAATTTTATAAAAATTCTCTTTAATATTATAATATAGTTTATATTGCAATCCTTCCAGACACATATTTTCCCATTGTTCCAATTGTATATTATAACAAATTTTAGACCATTTTATCAAACACTTTTTCACTTGTTCTTCTTCTGTTTCAAATTAAAAGTTTATATGTTTTAGCAATTACATCTCTATCATTTGTAGACAATTCTATTTCAAAACCAGTCATACAGTGTTCAAAATCATAAATTCATTTATCTACCTTAAATCCTTCTAATAATTGTAAATAAGAGACCATTGATAGCTATAGCCCTGAGCCACAAAGCTATTTTCAGGCACAAACTGAATTTGATCTATTGCATATTCTCAATATGGCATGTCTAACATTATTCTTAACTTTATTGTATCACAAATACCCAATTTTCAGATTATGTTATACTAACACCAGAAGTTTTCTATTTCTCAGTAATACCCACTCTTCCATCAAAACCAAATAGCAAGCTGCAAAATACAATTTCAAATCAGGTAACCCCTATCCTCCTTTCTTCTTTGCATAAACACCTTGTTTTTAACTCATGTTTTTTTTCTCTTGCCACAGGTAGATATGTCCCTCTGTCACTGTTTAAATGGTGCATCAGTTGTCAAAACAACTATTGTCTAAAACAAAAACATCATTCTAGGGAAGACATTCATTTTTATCATAGAAATTCTCCCCAGCAATGAAAGTTGTCATTTCTCACATGTCTTTTAAACTTCATTTCATGTCTTATTTATCATGTTTTATTTTGAAATAACATACAATTCATATTTGTCTTACTGATACTCAATATCATACCTCCTTCTCAATCTTAAAACCCATTTTATTCATCAATTCTGTTTGATCTTCTATTTTCACGTTTTTGCTAGCATCATCTTGTTTATTCATTTTAAAACTGCTAATGCACAAAATTATTTACATTTACCCATCAATATTTCAATCCCCTTTAAAGAGCTTCCAGAACCAACACCAAATTATCTGCAAAATGCCTTAATTTATAAGTTTCTTTTTTAATCTTTATTCCCACGAACTCATTTTATATCTCTATTGTTTTTCAAGAACAAAAATAAACGAGAAAGGAGAAAGGAGACTGCCTTGTTCCTTTTTGTATCTCACAGGATTTTGTTAGATCTCCATTATTTGTGTTTTCTATTAAGTGTAAATCAATCTTATCCATTTTGTAAAGTTCTACCCAAAATTTATATCTTACAAAACCTTGAACAAGAAAGCCAAGTTCAAACTGTCAAAGGCCTTCTCTGAATCTAAAAGACCAATGTGGCATGTTTTTCATTATGTGCTCCAAATATTCCAAAGTGTCCAACACATTTGTAATATTGTCCTTTAACTGTCTTTTAGGTAAAACCCACATTGATCCTCAAGAATAAATTCTTGCAAAATTATTTTCAATCTATCAACTAGAATGTGAACTTGTAGTTATTATTCAATAATGAAGCTGCCCTATTGTTTCTTGTTAAAATTAAATCTTGTCTCTTTTTGTATATTAATGCTATATTGGCCTCTTCCCAACTCTCTGGCCTCTTTCCTCCCTGTAAGATAGAATTCAGAATGGTTTGTAAATGTTGTAAAAATTCATTCTCAAAACATTTATAATAAAAACCTGATAATCTGTCTGATCCAGGCACTTTCCTAGTTCAAACACTTTTACAGCTTCAGAAACTTTCCTTATTGTTATAGGTTTCTTAACAACCTGTTCCTCTATAATTCTGGTAAATTTTGTTTATTTAGATATTCATCTATTTTCTTTAGAGACGTGTCACTTCTTATATACAAATGGAAACAAAGTTGATAAAATGCTTTTTGTATGTCCACATTGTCCATTAATATACTATCTCTCTCTTGTAATTTTAATACATTTTTTCTTTTTCTTTTCATTATTTATTTGCTATTTCTCTGGCTTATTTGCAAACCTATTTTTTCTTTATATAATCATTTTTATTTTCATTTCTCTTACTATTAATATAGGTAACTATCATTGTTAAAGCTTACTTTGTTGAGAAATATATCTTCTCTGGAAATTTAATTCTTTTTTTCTCTTTATTTCATCCAAAATAGCTTTTATGTGTCAAATTCACAGGATTATGATTTGAAAAAGGCTTTACTGTTTATGTCCATCTCTACTTTATGAACCTTGGTAGTCAAATTGTTTGAAATCCAAATCATATCTGTTCTTGAAAAGGAGCTATATGTCTTTCAGACAAATATATATACTTTCTCGAATTGCCATTTTTCTGTCTCCATATATCAACAACCCCTAAATTGTCTATCAAGTTAAAAAAACTTTAATAATTTGCCTTGCGTAATATTAATATTTTTCTCAGAAGTTCTGTCCAATTGTGGGGAGAGATCACTCCATTCCAATGCCCCATCCATAAGAAAAGCCTATTAAACTTTTTCATAAGAAAAGCCTATTAAACTCTCCATAATAAAATTATTTATGAAACAATACTTGTTCTCATTTGGATCATAAATTCCCAGTGTCATATTGACTTCCACCCAATAAATCTACCATGCTCATCAGTCAATTCAAGTTCTAGTTTTGGTTGGGGATTTATTTATTTATTTTCTCATCTTTTTCATCTTTTTTCTTTTCCCCCCTTTTTTCTCCTTCCTTCCTTCCTTCCTTCCTTCCTTCCTTCCTTCCTTCTCCTGCTAAAATAATTCTGTTTTCTGAGAAAATAATTTCTCAGAAAAGGGAAAATTCTGTTCCCTTTTGGTAAAGGCAAGTTATGCAAACAAAGGAAATGAGGAAGAAACAATAAGTAAAAGGAACTGAGGCATGAAATAAGAAAAAGAGAACGAAATATAGCTAAAACTAATTTATATCTAATCATTCATTACAAATCTCCTTCCTTCCACCACATCCATCCACTATTTCATACATTTTACTTTTGTTCTTCTCATTTCTCTTTTCAGAATTTATCAGTTCCACCCAATATCATAATTATGTCTGTGTGTGAAGTAAAAACAAGTTTTATCTTCCTAGACTTAAAAATATGCAGAGACAGTAATTGTAGCCGTTATAAAAGTGGACATGTTGAAAAGATTGTGATACATCTAGATAGAATGGTTTTCCAGTTCTAAGAAATGGCTGTAAAAACTGGATCACCAGAGAGGCTGAACAAAACAAATGTCTCTTTGAATTAAGGGACTGAAGAAAAGTGCGAGAAGATCTTGAGCTACAAGAAAAACAAACTAGATTGTTCAATGGAAGCACTAATAATGAAGCTAATTTTTTTTAATATTATGGATATGTAACAGAAAGGTAAGAGTTACTGTAAAAAAGTTTATACCTGGAAAAGTTAATCAAAAAAAGAGGCTGACAAGAGACAAGTTGGCAAGATAATATCACTAATGACACAAGCACAGCCTTACAAGCAATGAAAGAAGCAGTTACTGCAAATCCTGTAAAAATGTCCATCAGATCAAAAGGAGTCAGAAACAACTGAATAGCAAAGTCCAAAACATACAAAAACCTGATATATTTGCAGTTCCTAGCCTGCTCTTGTTTTAGTAAACAATTAAACTCTGGATAAATGAAATGTTTCTTATCTTTAACTCTATAATCTAGTCAAGCAATTAAGTCAAAGCCTGCTAAATATTCTTCTCATATAATATTCTTTGATTGAAACACCAAGAGGTAAAAATATAAAAGGGGCTTGCTGAATCTAGTCACAGTAGCAAATCAGATTGCACATTCAAGACAAGACAGGATGACAATAGCAACCTTCTAATTATGATCCCCCAAACCTATGAATTAAAAAAAAGTCCAAGACATTTTCCTGCATGAAAGGGAGCATGAAATATCGCTCTTAATATCAAGATACATTCTACACAATGTCAGCGATGTGTCAATAGCTATTGATGATCTTCCTTTCTCTGATTTTTTTCTGAAAGCTGTTCGGTTTGGTGACCACACCATTTTGTGATAGCAAATTTCAAATGTGATTACATGCTATATTTAGAAGTAGTTTCTATCATTCTGAACTGACAGACTGATTCAGATTCTAGTATCAAGAGAAAGGGGGAAAAAACCTATATGCTTTTCCTCCAGCATGCATAAATGTGTATAATTCAATTATGCATTCCCTTATTCCTCTTTTATCTCTAAGTTATAAAGTCCCAAACAGAATAATATTTGCTTATATGGAAACAACTGTGCCTCATTTGGTTTGGTTAACCAATTGGTCCTTTCTTCAAGATAAACAAGATCATTTTAAAAATGCAATAATCAGAACTTGAGACAGTATCCCAGTTTTGGTTACATCATAGAGTTGTAGAATAAAAGCATTAGAATTTTGTCAATTTTAATTTCAGTTCCTTATTGAATAATGGTTGATGGAATCTACCATTTTTACAATGAGCTGATATTATATACTACATCCAGCAAACCTCCTTTGTCTCCATATTTGCACAAAACTTTATCACTTTATTATACTCTCTATCTACATTAACAAACATCACTTAAACACCAATATAACATTGATATATATCAAAACTGAAAAAAATAAAAAAATACACATAGATCAAGGATAGCATAAAACCATGCATTCCAAACATTTTGCTCAGTTACCTCTTGCACCCTTTCATTCAGAATTCAACACCTCTGCAGCCATGCTTAACACACTAATAACCTGTAGTTCTTGCTTTCACTCTTATTTATCATATTTACATCTTACTGTAATCTAAGAACTCTCAGAAGTTTCTAGGATAGGAAAAAATAATTAAAACATTTACAGAACATTAAACATAGCAGTGTCAATTATATATTATTAAATCACCATTAAAACAAACCAATCAGTCATTTCAATAATAATCACAAACACAAAGGCAAAAAATAAAAAGAATCAAAGATGGTATAAACCATAAACTTAGCAAAACACACTCTGGAAAAGTTCCATTTTTAGCATTTTTCTAAACTAATTTGATCTCACTTGAGCGACTCTTCCAGAAAATTCCACTGAAAAATAATGCCTCTTGGCTTTGCTCCCTTCACTTCTCAAAAGTGTAGAACAAGGATGATGTAGTTGATGATGAACTGGTAGGTGAGACTACTTCAGGGTCAAGCAGGCAGTCTTGCAGGTATTCAGGTACCAAGTCATAAATACCTTTGTAGGTCAAATAAGCATTTTAAATTGAACATAACCAACAGCAACCAATGCAGGCCCTGCAATGTTAGTGTTATATGTTCCCATCATCAGCTTTAGTTGCAGTTGTAGTGCCAGCAGAAGTTGGATAAAGGGCCCTCTACCCATGGCTTCTAGTTGATGCTCCAGCAAGAGCCATGAGTCCAGAAACATCCTCAAATCCTAAATTGGTTCTTTCAAAGATATTGCAAGCTTGTCCAGTGACAATACTGGTGTCAACTCCATCTTGCTGCACTTTTAATTTCAGCCTGTTTTCTCCATGCAAAAGCCAGTACAACAGGAATCCAAATCACAGATGGCAGAGAATACTCTAGATACAACTCCTGCACTTTGTGTATATTACCCATGTAATTATATCTATATTATCTATATAAATAATATTAAGAATGGAAGATTAATGTTTATATTTAATTTGCATTATTTTATTTAGTTATTTATTAGATTTGTGTACTGCCCATCTTGTCTAGAGGTAGCTTATTGCAGTACTACTTACATTTTGGTCCCTTGCAAGGGGCCATGCCTTCAAATACTTTCTTTTTGTAAGAAGTGTAGTGAAAACTTGCATTAAGATAATCTCCATATATATGTACATCATACATGCACAACACACAGTAAGACTATTTAGTGTGTTCAAATATGTGTTATATAATAGCTTATACATATGTAATATATAATCTTTGACAATTATCTGGCTCAATAATTTGGTATGATAAAGTTATATTTACTTCATAAAAATGATAATCCTACTCACCTTTCGATGACATAGATAGGCATTTAATGTAGCTTCTTCTGTCTTGTATTTCTGCTGGCCTACCATTGCTGCTAATATGCTTTAAATCCCTTTGCATGCACACTTTTCATTTACAAATTGAACAAATATTCTTTTTCCACTTCATAGAAACGGACAAAGGTTTTGCCAAGTTGTACATTATGACTGTTGAAATAAGGTTAAAGATCATGTCAGCATAACTTGCTGGAGATAAGACTATTTGCAATAGGATGACTGAAACTGCTGATCGGTTTTCTCTTTTTCAGGTCTATATGCAATGTTATGGCTTGCTAAGTTATAAAAAAGATCTACTCAGATCTCACTGGAGCTGTGCATCAGAAAATCTAACATGCTTATTTGAAATTTCAGTCTAGGAAGCAATTAAGATTTGCACATATTAAAGACCAGACACTAGGATAAAAGACTTAATTTTTAAAGAAAGCCAGTTTGGTCTAGTGGTTAAGACACCAGGCTAGAAAGAAAGAGACTATGAGGTTCAAGTTCAACCTTAGCCATAAAAGCCATTTGGGTGACCTTGAGCCAATCACTCTCTCTCAGCCCAACTCACCTCACAGAGCTGTTGTGGTGGGGAAAACAGAAGGAGGAAGGTGTGTTGAATATGTTTGTTGCCTTGAGTTATTTGTGAAAATAATAAAATTGGGATAAAAATGAATGAATGAATGAATAAATAAATAAATAATTTCCACTGAAGCAATGATAACAGACAATTTTTGTGTAGCACAAAGCATTGTATTTCAATGCAAATGTGTTAAAATGCAATTCAATTCAGTTTAGAAAATAATCCTAGTAATTAAAAAATAAAAAGTAATGTGATCATAAAGACTAATACAGTAGTACATACATGTGAAGTTGAATTCTTAAGCACACGTTCTTGGAGTAAGAATCCCAGTATCTTGGTGAGATATTTTAACAAGCTTGATAAGTCATGCATAGGGCAAGCCTATCCATAATGGAATATAAAACAACTCATTCCTGGTAATGAACAAGCTGTCTGTATTCCTACTAAACTGTATTCCTACTATATTCCTACTGAACCACAAATCAGCCATCCACATGTAGGTCTAGACTCTAGAATATTGTGCTAAATCCAGCCAGTGTCAGTTGTTTATGTCTTAATTTATTACACAAATTCAGAAAATTAAACTAGTTGAGCAAACTATTGTTAGATACTTTATGCCAATATATGTGTTGACTTTGATTGAAATGAGTTTGGAGTTCAACATTAATGGCAATGCACAGATCCTTCATAAGTCTAAGGACTGACTACAAAGCCAAGATGGTTCTATAGTGTCAGTTTAGTTTGTATAATTAAATAGTGATCTGACTTGTGCATGTCAATTCTTTACCTTTATGTCTCATTATGTAAGTGAAGCTAACTCAATAACAGAACTGAAATAATAGCAAATATATACAATAACCCTGTAGCAAAGAGACTGATGGGTGTGTATTAAACTCTATATGATTTACTTTATACATTTGTACTAAATTCTTTGGAACAGCTTAAAGTATATAAAAACACAGTAAACAAAATTCAAACTAATGTAAAGATCAAATTTTGACAAATGACAGCAGAGAAAAATTGTAAATTTAAATTTCACATGCACATTTCAAATGATTAAGAGTGAAAGATCAGAGATATATTAGGATAGGCAATAATGTATTTACAAATCTCACACCTTCCTTTTAGCACTGAGATGTGAATTTAGCCCATGAGTGGGTGGGTGGGGGACAATTTAAAAGAGCAGACCTAGAGTAAAAAGGACACAATTTTATGATTTGCTGTATTGCTTCTGAATAATATATTTAAATATGAAAAAAGTGAAAAAAATAAAAGGAAAAAAAAGTACTTTTCCCTGTAAGGTCAAAGAATCTGAAAGAATACAGTGAATCTTGTTAATAAAAATGGTGACAGTTCACAAAGATTATTAGGTGCAAATAGAAATACACACCATTTCCATAGCAAGGAAGATAAAGCAGGAATGGTTAAATTGATCATTTTATTCAAAGAGGACAATATATTTAAGTACTTTTTTCATTTGGATATCACTTCTGGATTTTGTGCTTGTGATGAAAAAAAATGAAATTTTGACTTTGGTTTTGTCGATTAGACAGATTTATCGTTATAGAAATGTGTAGTTATATACTAACGTGAAAAAGCAAAAAAGTTGAGGCTGGAGTGTTTTTATCCTGTACTGTGCTAAAAAGAGTCGAAAGTCAACACCTTTTTTTTCTTTTTTCCCTTGTATCTGACTTTTTTCCCTCCCACCTTTTTCCTTCCTAATTTCTTATTTCTATTTCTCTTTGTATTTTATACATTAAATAAATATAAAAAATGAATAACATATTTAAATTCAGAGCCCATGCCTGAAAATGAACAATTCGTACTTGTCAATTTCATTGCTCCTGCCCCCTTTTATATAAACTCTTCTTCTATTGGCTTATGGCAAGTCAGAAGCTTCATTCCTCCTCCTCCTCCTCAGCCGTCCGTGTCACTATCCCAAGACATCTGGAATATAGGAAACTATATAGAAAACGATAGTTTCCCGTAATATTCGCGCGCCCGCTTTCCTTTCTTCAGAAACAGCCGGCTCGCCCACACTCACTCTTCCTCTTCCCAGACCCTGAAGCGGAATAGGAAAAACGGATATCGTCATCTGGCTTCTAATTGGCTGCTCGGCCAGCCGGGGCACTTGGGTTTCTTTTCTCGCGCCACTTTCAGGCGCTTTGGCGCGAGAGCGTGAAGTTGAGATCTGGCTTGGGAGGGATCGGCGAGACGCGCTTTTATCCCCCTCCCCACCCATCTTCACTATGGAGCTGAGCGAGCGTCTGCATAACGACGATTGCCATGGAGGTTAGCGTGCCTCGGGATGTGGGATGAGGTGGCGGCGGCGGCGGAAAGACTCAAACTGGGTGACTGCTAGCAAAGGACAGAGAGATTGTTGGTAGACGTGAATGGAAGGTTTAGGCGGTGGGAGGGGGGCATAAGGTGAACCTCTGGAAAATAAATATTTTGGCTTCTCAGAAAGAGGGTGTACTACTGAATTTTTTTTAAAATAGGATTTTTTAGGAATTTCTGTGACATAAGCCCAGTTTTTAAAATTTCTCAAACCTTTTCAGTGATGCTCCATGAGTAGTGCAGCTCCATGAATGTTTATGTGGGCCTACAGTCATTCTTACTGACATCGGTGGTGCTTACTCTCAAGGTAAAGCCTGAGAGCTCAACCTTTGGGAATTACATAACATATCTGTGAAGTTTTTAAATGGCTATAATAAGGAAGTGGTTTTCCATTTTCCATTATTTCTTCTGACATGTTTTTTTCAACTCTAGCCTGTTATCTTGGTATTTCTTTGTCTTCCATCCAAATATTAACTAGTTCTGAATCTGTTCTGCTTTTCAAGCCAAAATTAACTAAGCACTGTCATCTAGCTTATTGTCAAGTAATTGTGCAAAGGTGTGCAGTCTTTAATTCTACTTGTCTTCTAATGGCTTTTTGGCTGTTTTTTTCCACTGAAGACTCAAATTTGTTATTTTTATATGAGTGATAGTTTCTTAGGATTTTCAGATGCATTAAAACTATATTGCTGCAGTTGTATATGGCTGAAATAACAAAAGTTTTCAAGACATAAGCTTTTGAGATGAAACTAGGTATTGTCAAGATAGGTGAATTTATAAGTATTGTTACAGCTAAATCAGCCATCACAGGCATATTGTGAAAGAAGTATGATAAGAAAATGTTGCAGCTAGTTTCTTTTAATCTTGAAGCCCACAGGATTTCTCCCTTTTTCATTTAAAGAAAGAATTCATATTGAAAGCATTGTAATTTAGAGAGAAGGAGTAGATAATGATATTTTTATGAATTTGAGGAACTACTATGGCAAAAATGAGATAACACTATTCCTGGAATCAGAGCAGAAATGGATTTGAGATAATCTATTTTTGTTAGATGTAAGGTGCTTTATAGCATTCTTACAGATAGATGTCCTGTCTCTGCTTACTGTATATCTTCCAATGAAAGACAGACCACCATCTCTATAAGTTTTCTATTCTACTGCTAATCAGCTCTCACTGTTAATGCCCTATTAAGCAGAAATTTTGTTCTTTGCATCTCATATCCGTTGATTCTAGTTCTGCTTTCTAGAGCAGGGGTGTCAAACTGCTGGCCCGCGGGCTGTACACATCTTCTGGAAGCAGCGCCCAACCCATTGCCGGCAATGGCAAAACCATCCCGATACATTGGGTGCCATTGTTGCAGGGCAAGGCGAGGCAGGGGCCGGGGCGGCTGCTGCCTGACACCGACGGCCCCCGCACACAGAGGCCAGTGAGCGCATGGGGGCCGACAGTGTCTGTCAGCAGCCACAGCCTGCTGGCCCGTCAACTGGTGCATTCTGGGGCTCCGCAGCCCGCCCCCAGCAGTTCAGAGAAGCTGCCTCTGAGCTGGATGGCCGGCCGACAGCTGAGGAGGCGATGCAGTGGGTCGTTCCCGGGAAAAGGAGAGCATGTGAGGCCAGGAGGGATGGGAGGGGGGAGGGAAACCAGCCATGCTGGGATGCATCTGGCCACGTGGGACCTTGGCGAGTTAGCAGGCGGCTTGTTGAAGAGGGACAGTTGCCATCTACAGGGCACGATGCACGTGCCCACAGAAAGGGCTCTGACACGCGTGCCATAGGTTCACTACCACTGTCCTATAACATCCACATATAACATCTTTTCTGATCGGCTTATGTTTCAATTATATTTGTAAAAGTCATCTTGTTAAATCACTATATGTCCTGTTTTCAAAATTCTTATTTAAGCTTAGTTTTCCCTTAGTATTCAAATAATTCTTCTTGGTCATACTTCTCTCAAAGTTAATTACCTTTAAATGTTCTAACTTTTCCTTCACATACATCATCCCAATATTTTTACATTTCATATATTATAAAAAATACTATACTAATGTCTCTTATCCCTCTTACTATAACTCCTTTATACCCAAAATTATCTATTCTTTTAACTATATTCAAACAAGTGTTTAATCATGTAATACTCCATCTGGTAATTCAAATCAGGTCTCTTGAATCTAACTAGCCTTTTTCTTTTGCCAAGTAGCTTTCCAAGTTAGCATATTCCGCTTGTCAGGGAATTCCTGTATTTTGGTAAATATTGTTGGGAGCGAGAAAGATAGGTTGTATATGATGTATGTTTTTTGTCTCCCAGATTCTAATGATTCTCCTGGCAGCTCTATAATCCATTTTATTAAATCTTTTTTCTTATCCTCAAGTTTGTTTTGAAGTCCTGACAGATAAGATATCTTTTCCATTTTCATTGTTGTGGCAACATTTTGTAGATTTTTTTAAATTTGTATTAAGTTTAATTCTCTTCATTTGTAGCTTCCCTGTTTAAGTCACTTCTAGTTTGTATTCTGTTATCTGGTTTGTTTGTTCATTCTTTATTGTCGTTTTCTGATGGTTTTTTATTTGTGATTTTAAATTGAAGATGTGTTCATTTATGTCGTCAAAGAGGTTTTTAATCTTATGGTTTGAAACCATTGTCATTTGAATCTGTTGTAGCATTGCATACATTTCCTCTTGGAAAGTATTTATCTCATCTTGGAGTATTGCTTCTGCAGATCTCTGATGTTCCAAGCTAGGTCCTTCAGAAGGGAATATTAGGTGTGGTTTCCTGTCACTTTTAGATAGGTATGTCTCCTCCCTCCAGGTAGTCTTTCACCAGTACCATAGTCTCTGTGTTTAGCCTTATCAAACCAGCCAATCTTAAAATCCAAACAGCCAAATCTCATATAGTTCTTATCTTTATATATGGTTTTTGTAATCCAATGCGTTTCCAATTATCAAGGCATCAATGAAAGCAGTGTTTTATAACAATTCTTCTGTTCAAGGGTCTTTGAATTATCAACCAGTAAGAATTGCAGCAAAATGTTTTGCCACCTTAACGCCTTCCAGTAAATTCCCCCCTAGAAGATTAGCCAAGAGTCAAAGTTTTTCTTTCTCTACAAACAATTCTTGAGATTAGACAACCGTTAAAGGGGTTTTTTTTGCAGACACTTCTTAAGCTTATGGGTGGCCTAATATGTTTTCTTTCTTTGTTCTCAGCAATTATCTATTTAGCTGAGGGTTATTAAAGTTCAAGGGAACAGATTATTCTTTATTTCTGGGCATCTTGCCAATTTCTGAGTCAGCGTTGTACTATTGTTCTATGCTCTAGTTCTCCACTAGATGTCAGTAGTTATTTATTTTCCAACTTTTTTAAACAAAGAATTATTTTTCTTTTTTTAATTTCATCAGGACTCTTTAGGATATAAAATTTTAACGGTTTTCTTAATTTTCAGATTTATCCAGACTATAGTAATATTAATTTAATTTCAGTATATTTCTTTCACCCTTGGAAGTTAATTCGCCGCTTCTGTCTATGAAGGGGTGGGGATGTGATCCCCTCCCTTCACCTTTACAGGATTTCTTGCTTTGGGGATCTTTTCCAAGGAATCAGTTACAAAATAGAAGAGAGAAGATCTATACTCTCACCCAGTTCCAAGTACGCTGTTCACCGTTGTTCTGATTTGTGCTCTTGGACTTCGGCTGATGGCAGCTTGGGCTAGACGCTGGTGTGCAGCTAGCATTTCTCCTGTCGGGTTAGAGGGCTTCCCCAGGATCAAACTGATCGACTGCCATTGTTCCATGATCATCAGGGTGCCCCTCTTTCTTCATTGCATCTCTGGGGTGACATCAGAGCCATTTAGGATCCCCTGGCAGGGCAAAACCAGCTGTGGGGTGCGGAGCCCCACAGTCCCTTGGCCGCATTGCTGTGAGGCGGAACCAGAAGTCCCTCTTCTCTTCCTTTCTTTTATATCCTCTTCTCTTCCCTTTTATATCCTCTCTTCTCTTCCCTTTAAATATCCTCTTCTCTTCCCTTTTATATCCTTTCTTCTCTTCCCTTCTTATATCCTCTCTTCTCTCCCCCCTTTTATATCCTCTCTTCTCTTCCCTTCTGTTATATCCTCTCTTCTCCCCCCCCCCTCCTTTTCTCTTCCGGGCACCTCCAGCTGATTCCTCTCAAGGCTGTGCTTCTCCGTCTCTCTTTTGCAGTCCCCTTCTCTTTCCCTGTTGTCTTTTTTTTCTCTCCCTCTCCCGCCAAAACCTCCTTTTATAGCCTCTCCTCTCTCTCCCCCCTCCTCCTTTTCTCTTCCGGCTTCGCTGGAACCACTGATCCTGGGGCTTCTGTCTCACCCTCATAGCCCTGCAGAAGCGTGCGCTGATCCTGGGGCTTCTGCCCAGCCCCCATAGTCATGCAGAAGCACTGATCAGCTGTAGCTGCCCGCACCAATCCTGGGCTGCTGCCCAGCCCCCATAGCCCTGCAGAAGGATGTGCCAATCCTGGGCTTCTCCCCAGCCCCATAGCCCTGCATAAGCGCCGATCAGCTGTGGCTGCACACGCCAATCCTGGAGTTCTGCCCAGCCCCCATAGCCCTGCAGAAGTGCCAATCAGCTGTGGCTGCGCGCCCCAATCCTGGGCTTCTGCCCAGCTCCCATAGCCCTGCAGAAGCGCCAATCAGCTGTAGCTGCGCGCGCCGATCCTGGGGCTTCTGATGAGCCCCGACAGCCCTGCAGCTCCAGCTGTCTCTCCCTCAGGCTTGTACGGTGCTGCCGCCGCTTCAGCTCATTCCCCTCCCCTGCTACACTTGTCTAGGATGGTCATGTATCACCTGCCAGGTGCCAAAGTACCGCAGGTGGTACGTGTACCACCAGTTGAAAAGCCCTGCTTTAGTTGGACAGTGATAAACCATGTGTAGGACTAAATGCTGTACTCCAAGTGTGACCTGAGCAGGACATACTTGTCATAAGTTGCAAGACTGTGTTAAGAAATTACAAGATTGAATATATAGCTATAGAGTATTGCAGTGCCAAAATGGCTTTGTCTCTTTAACATATTTTATAAGCATTCTATCTACTCCTTATCTGTATCACTAAGAAAATAGCGAGCAGGACAGGGAAGAGTTTCTCTTTCCTCTTTCTACATAAAAGTTGAAAATAATAGCCAAACTCCAACCCTGTCCTATAAAAATCTTCAGCTAGCCATAATGATAAAAATATGATATGCATAGTGATATCACAATGCAAACTTTGTCTTTCATTTTTGTTGGTCACAAGTTTGTATATCATGGAATGGAACAGTGACATTATGACAAACATTCATCATTTGTCCACCTAAATATACCTATGGCCTATCTCACTCTGCAAATGTTCCCTGGCTGCTCAAGGATTTCTTTAAGATGGCTAAAGCTCCTTGAAAAAGCTTGAGGGTGGGTGAAGACCCATGCCCTTGGAAATAAAGATACTTACACCCACAACTATTGAGCTATCTTCTGTCATCCATATTAGTAGACTGTAATATATCCCACATTCCATGTTTACAATCCATTGAGGGGTGTGTCTGTGTGCGTATGTGTCTAAATAAAGGATTTGGACTGACTTGCTCTTAATCTTCCTCTCATTAGCTCCGTTTTCATGTTAATTATATTTATTTTTACATTCTTATTATGTAGTGTCGGGGTCTCAGGTGCTATTAGTATCATTCACCATTGTCTGAAATTTTGGGGTATTTTATTTGTGGGTTCCATGCACAAAGCTAACTCTTTTATTATTATTTTTATTATTATTCATATTTGCTCCAAGGATTGTTCTCTGCGCTGTTCCTCTGAAAGGGAAGGTAAATGAACTAGTATGATACTGTCTGGTAGTGTCTGTACGGAGGCATAAACCAGTATATCCTATTTTAGATCTTGAATCTTTTGTAGGCTTGTAGAAAAAGAATTCTGAAAAAGGCAAAAAGTAGTGTCTTGATACATTTAATTACAAAATATATTCAATAAAAGTTGACACTAAAGATTTATTAATACATTGAAACACTGAAATACTTCCTTTTACAGAGCATTTCCTTTTTAAATTTAAGATTTGGTATTATTTAGTTTTATTGTGTGCAGTAGCAGTCTTTCTGATACATTTTTATTTGATTTTTCTATAAGGTAAGAAAGTTAGTATATAATTCAAACAAAGTTGCACATGTTAACGCACAGCATTTTGTTTATTTCCTTTGTAGTTTCAATGGGTAGAATTCTAATCAGATCTTTTGTCTTTCATTGACACTGATATTTATTATCAATAAAGTTTTCACCTTGTGTGTGTGTCTGTTAGGTAGTTATATTCCCACATCTGTTCTTAATGTTATCAATTATTCTGTTTTTCAGAAATCACAAATACTGCAAATCTTGCATCTTCACGTTTACGTCGTGAGAAAAAATTTAAAAAAGGAAGGCAAGAAGCTCTGGAACGCCTGAAGAAGGCAAAGGCTGGTGAGAAAATAAAATATGAGGTAACTAAAAAGTTGTTCTAATTTCAGGTTTTTTTTAACCAATGTAGGCGTGTCACTTCTATATTGTTTTGTGAGTGAATCTGTGTGCATGTGCCCATACACATTTTTTTATCAGAATTTATATTTATTAACCCAGTTTTAGGAACTGGTACTCTTCAAGATGGATCATAGCACCCATCCCCCCTATAGCTGTGATCATGCTATCTTGAATGTTGAGACTCATAAGTGAAGAATGCTATGTAGGAGAAAGAAGCTACTACTAAGTGTAGGTCTCTTATTTGTATGTATATATTTAAATGTATGGAAATATGAAGATGCCCTGTAAGCATCAGGTTGACTCCTGGTGATTGCATCTACATGTTTTTCATGGCAGTGTTACTGAAACAATTGGCTGTTGCTTTTTTGGCTACTTTTTCAATTTATTAGTTTGGACAATAAACATGTAATCTGAAAATGGTTCTATATCCAAATACTAACCATGTTGACTCTACTTAGCTTCTGAGATCAACTAAGGTTAGGAAGTTGCTACAGCCGGGTTAGGCATATCTATTTAAATAAGTATCCCAATATTGTCAGAATATCAGAATCTTATTTTCTATTTGTTGGTTTTTTTAAAAAAAAAGTTATAGTAATTATTTTCTTTTTGTAGGTTGAGGAATTTGCAGGTGTTTATGATGAAATTGATGAAGAACAATATTCTAAGATTGTCAGAGAACGCCAGGATGATGACTGGATTGTGGATGATGGTTTGTAAAATTGATTTTTTATCTACAGGCTGATACTAAAACTGTTTTTCCATTCATTTTCTGTCAATGTGGTTTAAACAAACTTTGTTATTTTTAAAAATAATCATGTTTTATAAAATTTGCCTCAATCTCTAATTGAATTGTTGTTCTGGCAATTGATTCAACTTGATTTGTATAACAACATTGCCTGATTCTATTATTCTGGTTATTGTTCTTATACTTCAACTGTAATATTAGGAACAAAGGTAGAATTCTCTTAAAACAGGCATAGTGAGAGAACAATTGGTTTAGCCCCTTGTCGTTATATATTTTTTTGTAGAAGTCTAGAATAAATGAATATGTCTTAAAATAATAATAGAGGAAAACTGAAATTATAAGTAGTTCATTTAACAACCATTTGAAGTTACAACTGTGCTGGAAAAAAGTGACTTACATCAGTCCTCACACTTATAACTGTTGCAGCATCTCCACAGTCATGTGATCAAAATTCAAGCGCTAGCAATTAGCCTGTATTTATGATGGTTGCAGCATCCAGGATCACATGATCACTATTTGCGATCTTCTCAGGGAGCTTCCAACAAACAAAGTCATTGGGAGAAGCTGTTTTCATGTAATGACCATCTGATTTGCTTAAAGACCACATTAAGCAATTGTCCGAATTGTGATAATCGAGGACTACCTGTATATAAAACTGATTTGAATAAAGAAATTGCTTAGATGGCAGGAGTAAGATAATCAGTTTCTCCTGAGTATTTGGCTTGATTTTTATAGCTGGTTGTGCTGCTGTAGCTAAAAATGGTTATATGGTTGGTTTGCTAAGTTATCATCTACCAAGTCATTTGTGAAGATGTATCTACATTTTAAGATGGTTAACAGAAAGGAAATCATTTTTTTCTAGTATTATGTACTGTGCAAGGTCAAGAATATGAGAAATGTCAAGAATTAGAAATGACAAGTTGGTTTTTATTTGTGAGAGTGAGCCAATAGATTATAAAGATGCATTTGTATCTTTGTATTTTTATAGGAATTTAGCATTTTCTAATAGTATTTCCTTTTTAATTTTACCTTTAGAACAAGCCTTTTAGATAGGCTGAGGATAGTGATTAGTGAAAGATAACCTAAGGAATTGGAACATGGATCTCCCTGGAATTGTTCCAACCATCTAACCACTATCACAGCCAGTCTGCCCAATAATTATGGAAAATTGTAGTTCAACATCATTTGAAAAACTACAGGGTTGTTATTCTACCACTGCAAAATGATGGAAAAATCAAGTGAATCTGGATTAATTTGCCTTACTAAGTACAACTTTTAATGCAAACTATAGCAACTTGGTTGTAAAGGGTGACATTTTTTCATAGATGGGGTTGGTTATGTAGAAGATGGCAGGGAGATTTTTGATGAAGATCTGGAAGATAATGCTCTTAATGCTGACAAGAAACGTGAGTACATTTTTTTCAGCAACTTTCTCCAATATATGCTGTTAGGAATATATTAAGTATTGGGTAACTCCCTTAAGTAACTTAGCCATTTTGTTGGGAAAAATGCCTAAGAAAGTAATAGTCCATCTTTGGATGCTCTTGAAGAAAACCAATTTTCTAGAACTATTTCTGTCTAGGTTCAGAAGTACTTTGGTAGCATGCTGGCTTATGTATTTCTATATTCTTGCTTATTTTCTCTGTATTTTTTGATATTTGACTGATTGCCCCTCTAAGCTGGAACTGGAACACATTGTTTTAATTCTACTTGCAAGACTGATAACAACAGGAAACCCTGAATCTTGTCGTTATGAAGTATTGTTTTGTCTTCAATACTATTATCTGCATGAAATTGCTGAGATAAGGAATTCAAAACATGACTTATTTCATATCAATATTACATTTGAATTGGGAGAGGCTGTGCATCTCCTAGGCTAGGTTAACGTGTTTGGCTTCAGAGAGCAGTATGATGGCTCTGAACAATGGGAAGATGGAACCTTATCAGTGGGTAGTGCCCATTCCTAGGGAACAGGGCATGTTTATATGATGTGATTATATTGCCTGTAAATAAATGGGAAAGAGCCAGTTTAGTTAAGGCATTAAGCTAGAAACAGGAGACCATGAGTTCTAGTCCTGCATTAGTATGAAATCATCTGAGTGACTTTGGGTCAGTCACACACACAAAGCTCTGGGAAGCAGCCAGTGGCAAATCATTTTTGAAAAATTGTATTAAGAAAACTGTAGGACTTGTCCAAACAGTTGCTAGGAATTAAAAACTGACTTGAAGTCACCAAACAACAAACAAGCCAACAAAAACCCCAAACCCAGGTCACTCTTTTAATGTACTGATAAAACCATCTTGTCATTGGATGACTGGTGATAAGAAATACCCTTTACCATATAAACGGTACTTGTTTCTAGACAATACCATAATCATGAAACATGCATTTGGTAATCTCAGTTACAGCAATAGATGTTCTGTGGAACTGCTTTTATGGAAATCTACTTACTGCAAAAATGAAGTTGCAAAGTTGCTATTCACATTGTTGGTGAGACAACTGTACTGGTTGGTAATTTAGTACATTAATATATATAAATTATACTATTACCTTTTGAGGTGCAGAAGGCATAAGAAACAGAAAGCCAAATAAATTAAAGCACAAATTAATCCCTTCTTTTACCATGCACATTTCTTGAGTTATCAATTTCCACTTCATTCAGTTTGTTTTTACATTTTATTTGATATAATATATAATATATCCACTTATATAAATTTGTTTATACATAACTTGCAATTCCTCAGCCCTTGATTTTTGCTACATTGATCATTCCTCAGCCCTTGATTTTTGCTACATTGATTGATCAAGACTGAGGCAATGTAATAGTCACATGAATAAATTTTCAGATCCATATTTGTTGCATCATAGAATCTAATATATCTGAAAATTATTTGCATATTGAATAAAGAACATAGCTTTAATCTTGTACAAAAGGTACGCTTACATCTCTAATTAATATTGTTCTAATGTTACCAGTAGCACTACACATTTGTCATACTGGCAAAAAAATGCTGATGTAAGTTTTAATTTGCATAAAATATATATTTTAGAATTGTATATTCTCTCAAATTTTGCTGCTTTATTTATTTATTAAAATGTTTATAAAGCCGCCATCTTACAACCAACTCTAGGTGGATCCCAATCAATTATTTTTTGTTTTCTGAAATTAAGGTCATTAAACGACTCAAGATACATTACATAGCTTTGCCTTACTCCATATTCACTGTTGAACTATACATTAGGCATTTAACTATTTTCACTCTTCTTTAGTTCTACCATATAATGCTCTTATGTATGCAACACACAGATTTACAACAATTAGCCACTCCATAAGCAAACTACATCCATATTTTATTTAACGTCATCTAAATATGTAGCCATACTATTCTGCAGCATTTTTATAGCTTTCATTACATCAGTATTCTGTTGTACAGTAAGATTAATGCTGTTATTCCCATTCAAATATCTAGAATGTTTCTTCCTAGATTCCTGTGTTTTGGTTTCATCCAATATAATTTCATTACCTTTTATTTCTATCTACTCTGGCAGAATAATTGTTTAGCTTTTTTTACCCACTTCCAAAACATCTTATTTATTTCCTTCAAAACTGTTCTGCGTTTTCCTCTAGTTCTATTCAATTACATATTTTGCAACTCCTTTTTCTCTTTGTGCCCGTTAATACAATGGGCACTGGTTGTTGTTGTTTTTTGTTTTTCTCTTGTATGCATTTTTGTCCTCATCCGCAGTCCCTTTCACATTATTCTATTAAGCATTTTGGTGAGGGAGGGTTAGTTTGTGAGGTGCTAAAAATTCTTTCTCATGATTTGGCCTTGGAACAATGATTCCTTAGAACAATGCCTTGCTGTTCTGCCTGTCAGAAATAACATAATGGCAGATTATTCCTTTTCCATTTCCATTCCCTTTACCTTCTGTTCAATGTCAGTTAGATAGCAAAAAAGTTACAGGGCACAGATTTTGTTGTTCAGTATTTGTACAGTGGTGACAAAAACGTAAGTGCTGTATAAGTGCTTAACAGTAACCAATAGAATGGAAGGTAAGAGAAGCCTCAGTCCTTATTTGCAACACTACACTATGATTTAATATTGCACTCAAGATTGGCTTTAGATTTTTTTTAATGGTGCCTGATGAATAGATTTTGATGTTTTAATTTTTTTATTATTATCAGGAAGAAAAGACACAGCTTCCACATATGACAAAAACAAATTGAAGACTCTGGTATCAAAACCAAACACTATTAAATCCATGTTCATGGCTAATACTGGCAAGAAAAATGCTGATGTAAGTTTGAATTTCCATAAAATATATATTTTAGAATTGTATATTATTTTCTCAAGTTTTTGCTGTTTTATTTATTTAAAACATTTATAAAGTCACCCATTTTACAATCAACTCCCTATCAATTATTTTTTGTTTCCTGAAACTAAGGTCAAATATATCATTGCTTACCTTGAATGGATTTGGAAAATCTTCAAAAGTTTATGGAAAACCTATATTTTCTTTTGCAGAAAGCAGTTGATCTCTCTAAAGATGATTTGCTAGGAGACATTTTGCAAGATCTGAATGCTAAGGTAGGAAATGTATGTTGTATGTATTTGTGGGGTGGAGGTTATAAACAGGGAATATTGTTTTGCAACTGCACAACTGTTTCTTGAGATACTTTGAAGAAAATTCATATAAATTTGACAATTGAGTTGCTAAAAGTTTATTAATTATAAGTCAGGTGTCCTCATATATGATTTATTTTTATCCAAATGTAAAAAAATGCCTAGTAGAAAGTGGATTTGCCTGCTGCAGACTGTAAAAAGGGAGCTTAAGTTAATAAAAGGTGGTTCTAGTAGAAGATTGCATTTAGTCATTACTTTGCAACCATTTCTGTCTCTGAAGCTTTGTGCAAAGGTAGGGGGATGAGGGGAAGGAGGGAAGATGACATTTCTGGGAGTATGTATCAGTGTAGAAGAGATAAGACTTTCTTTATTTTGGAAGCTGTATTAAAGCAATATCAACATCTGTGTTCTCTATAGCCTGTTCATGTAGTACCACCAGTTCCAGTGCTTAAAAAAAGGAGAATTCTTGGAACGCCGTTAAATCCTTTTTCTGTGCAATCCGAAGATTCCAAGGTAAATGCTCTTAAATGGGAAGTGTTGCTTTCTAGCTTTTTGATGTTGTTGATACTTTGATTTTGTTTGTTGTTCTAACAAGTGAAAAATAATACTGGTGTAGTTTATTTAGTCATCAAATTGGAAAAAAATGTACCTATGGGTGCCAATACTATTTTGTTTTGCCCTCTGAATTAAATAGGCTTGCTATTGTAGGGGACCTTTATTAATTGCCCTGAAATTTGTGTTAAACCAGAAACCAATGCATATTTCTGTCGAAGCACAGATTGTTTATAGTATTGCAATACCAGAGTTCGCCAGAATGCAGAATTCAGAGGGGTAGGAATGCAGCATCTCTATATACAGTTAAATAAATTAGAATATACTGTACATGCGATTCAATACAAGAAGATAATCACTTGGATATAGCAGGATTTTATCTATTTGTGAGGTGGATTCTGTGAAGTAATGGGGATGAACTATAGATGTATGGTTCACTCGAACAAAGAGGACATTTTGTGAACACTGTTGCTTTGTAGAAGGTTACTGTTAAGAGCTATTTTAAATCATCCTTGGTTTCTAGAATCTGAGATTGTCTCTTAGTATGTTCTCTTCAGTTTATTAACATTCCTTGGGCCTTGGAATCTTTTATACCTGAGTGGAAAAAAATTATGTTTCTTTATATCTCTTACAAGATAATTAGGTTTTTATTTCATTGATTGTAAGCAGCACCATATTTCTCCTACACAATTTCAACTTACATGTGAAAATGTAAAGAAAATCATATCATTTGAAAAGCCTTGCTCATTCCTAGTGCTTGTGAAATTAGAGCAGGTGACTGAGGTCTTTTTCTGAAAATGCTTAATGTTGTCATAACTTTCAAATGTTCAGTCCTCAAATGGAATGCTCTATTTCGCATATGTTTTCTGTTTAAAATGGGAACTGGTGTAAAGAACAAAAAAAATCTAAACCAAAAAAGATTAGGCATGTATGCACTATTTGTAACATTCATACTACATTTTATTTTTGTTACATTGTGAGCCACTCTGAGTTGTTTGGAATTGGGCAAGGCCTAAACTGAATAAAATCAATTACATTGCTGTCCATTTTTAATTGAAATTATTTGTGTTTAATTGAAATTATAGGTAACTGCTGTAGTGAGAAAATCTATCCCTCTTGGAAAAAAAGAAATCCCTTCATTACAGTCCAATCATTCAGTCTATTTAGCTAGATCAGAGGCAATCACAGAAGAGAGTATTAATAATGAAAATGGAGTACAACCAATGGAAAATGAAGAACTTGTAAAAATAAAAGAAGAATCTATTAAAGGTATTTGTAATATTTTTGGTAATCCTACCATTTTCAAATATGCTAGCTTTGTTAAATCCACTTGGTAATTATATTCCTTTGCTATCCAGGAATATTTCCCAGTTTCAACACGTGGCTGTTTTAAACCTTTAAAGACCTGTTTGTTTGTTTCAAAGAATTATATTGTACTATCCCACATGTAACTTTGAGCAGCTAACAATAATTTAACATATTAACAGTAACACAGGTAAATCAAATAATGCTAATCAATGCAGTACATTTATAGACTTGAGTCAGAAAACTCCTCAAAACATGAAAATCATACAAACCAGCTCACGCCATGTCCTGGCCCAATGCTTTTGGAAGCAGACAGGTCTTTAAGGCTGTTGGGAAAACTAACAAAGTTGGGACCCTCTGAATCTCAGGGTCTGAGGTTGGGGATCACAACAGAGAAGGAAGACATATTTGGATCAAAGGCATTTTTCTTCCATATCATTAATGACCTGATCAATAATAAAGCTCACTGTACCTTCAGCCTTAAACTTTATACCTAATATTTGTGAATATGAATTTATTCAGTGATAGAAAATTTTGATGAGATACATGTATATAATATTCCTTGACTTCTTAAATACTGTTAGCTCAAGTGATCTTCTCAAGTACAAAGGATCCTATCTTACTGTCTTTGTCCTTATATGGTCACTCACACATTGGTTACCTCCCAATTGGACTATTATAATGCATTCTATGTGGGGCTGCCCTTCAAAACCATCCAGAAGTTTCAATTGGTCCAGAGCGCAGCAGCGTGGGTAATTAAGAATGTTTCTTATTTTGCCCATGTAATACTGATACTCTGTGAGCTGCTCCTGATAGGTTTCCAGATGCAGTTCAAAGTTTATTTGAACTTTATTTATTTAAAGTTTAAATACTTTAAAACCCTATTTTACATAGGGCCTATATTACTTGAAGGAATCCTTCTCCAAGATCAAAGAACTTGCCCCACATGTTCCCACAGGAAGGCATTTTTTTAAATCTTGCAATCTTACGGGACTGAGGAAACACGTCTTTTCTGTGGTTATCACTTCTGCCTGTAGAAATCCCCCTTCACCCCATACAGTATATGACTAGCCCCAATTCTTCTCGCCTTTAGGAAACCCTTAAATCGTGGCTCTTCCTCCAGGCATTAGGGATCAGTTTAATAGGTTTCCTCCATGTGATTGGTTTGTTGTGTGGTCACCATTTTACATTTTATATGTATATTTTGCCTGTTCGTTGTAGATGGTTTTCTTTTGATTATTTTTCCTGTATTGTGTTTGCCCAGAATCTTAATGTTTGAGCTGGATAGCTTTATAAACCTTGAAATCAATCAAGGCTTTCCTAGCACTGCCCACATACTCACTTATTAGGTGAATTAAATGAAAGTTTAATTCTCTGTGTTAATTGCCCCTTTATGTTTGTTTCTAAATACATATAAACTAAGTACATAGTTTAGAAAGCATAGACACTTTTTCTTTTGTGTGTTAATAATACATGGCAGAAATAATATACGTTAAGAAGCCAGTATATTCACAACACTTCTCACATGCTGGAGAACTTCCTTATGTGCAGCCTAAATATTTATTATCTACTTATCCCTAGTCCAGATCCTGAGGGCAAAAGAAATATAGAGGGCAGTCATGAGGAAGAGAGTGACTCTGTGGATTGCTAGCCTAAAAAATGTTTTTCAAGTTCTAACTTATCCTTTTAGATGTCAGTCAAAGACATGACTGTTCAAAGGCTACCTGCTGGACATGGTAGTTTTATACTTTATTTCCAAGACAGGATTTTTATTTGGTTTCATTGTAATTTAATACTGGATATCATATTTACTCACTGCATCATGCAATTGTATATTCATGAATTCACACTGCAAAATGCCAAAGAGTCTATATTTTTATTCTGATAATTTATTATTTATTTTATTTATTCTTTCTTATTCTTCTCTCTACTAAAACATTTGATAAGTAAATAGTATTACATTCTACAAATCAAATGTAAGTCTCTGCAAGTGTCTAATGTTGTTTACAGAAGATGAGCAAGATAGAATTATTTTTGATGATGGGGATTTTGATGAATCTATACCAGGAATGGGAATTGTGTCAGAAGAGGTCACATTCCTCAAGGAAGAGATGGAATTGGAACAGAAACAAATGCTGTAAGTAAACATTGTGGAAACAGCTGCATATTTGTTGTTCTGTCAACACTAATAATGTTTTCATAAAGCTGTATTATTCATCAAGATACATAGCTGACCTGTCCTAGTTCCTCTGTCCTAGTTCTTTTGGACCTCTCAGCGGCTTTTGATACTGTGGACCACGGTATCATGCTGCGGTGCCTGGTGGAGTTGGGAGTGGGAGGCACCGTTATGCGGTGGTTCTCCTTCCTCACCGACCGCACGCAGTCTGTATTGGCAGGGGGACGGAGGTCGACCCCAAGGCCCCTAACTTGTGGGGTGCCACAAGGGTCGGTCCTCTCCCCCCTATTGTTCAATATTTATGTGAAGCCGCTGGGTGAGATCATCCGTGGCTTTGGGGTGGATTTCCATCAGTACGCTGATGATACTCAGCTGTACATT
>NW_015386293.1:696164-714633 GCF_001527695.2 Protobothrops mucrosquamatus
TGGCCTAAGGGGTATTTTAATTTGGTTTTAAAATAATTTTAAAAAAGAAAAGGCCAACAATTAAATATTTCATTTTAACTACTTTTTAAATTTAGTATTATTGTATTAGTTATTCTGTTTTAAACTGGCTGTAAGCCGCCCTGAGTCCGCTAGGAGAAGGGCGGGGTATAAATTTGAATAATAAATAAATAAATAAATAGATTTTTTTAAATTATAAAATATTTCTTCAGAATTTTTACAGTTGGAGAAAGAGGATTTCTTTGAATAAGTAGTCATTTCCATTATATCATTTCTTGTTTCACATTGGCTCCAGATGTTCTTCCCTCCATGATAAATCCTGCTGGGACAGAATTGATGAAGATGAGTTTGTATCTTCAGAAATTCAAGTGGATTCCAGTCAGTTCCCACTTACAAAGGGGGAAGAGGGGCAACAGATTTTCAAGTTCTATTGGCTGGATGCTTATGAAGATCAATATAACCAACCAGGTATGTTTATATTCAACGTATGCCTGTGTCGGATTCCAGACTTATACTTTGTGATCCCAAAGCTTTCTCTAATGGGAGTAATTTAATAATTAACTAAATAGGGTAGCTTTACAGCATTCTGAGATGGGAAACAGGTAAAAGCTATAGAGTAAGCCTTGAAATAGATATAGCATGACTTAAATGCAAAGTTCCTCCAAAACCAAATAAAACTAGGGAAAAAATAGAACCTAGTTTGAATCTACATGTATGATATATCCTAAGTGACTGTCATTTCATTCACCATAGCCTTCAGTTTGTAGAGTGCTCCAGGAAAACAGAAATTGAAGTGGAAAGAAAAGTTTTAAGAAACCTGTCGTTTTTCCATTGCAGAGATGGAACTGAAAGCTTCCTAAATGTATAGTGCTTAAAAATAATTACGTGTGAATTGTAAAGCCAAGGAACTCCAAAAGGTTCCATGGTACTAGTTTCATTTATCTGTTTTTTTTAAATCTAGATCTTTACTGTCATTTAGCCCACTTAGTCATTTGCACATTGGATTCAGGAAGGAGGAGAGTAAAGATTAATTACCAATATTTCATGTAAAAAAAAATAGAGCAAGAAATCAATTAACATTCATTTATAGCTCAAATAAGAGTTATATACATGTATGTATGTATGTATGTATGTATGTATGTATGTATGTATGTATATATGTATGCTATATTAACTATACAGAAAAGTTTTGTGGCAGTAAGTAATAATCATTGAAGCTCTGAAGAAATTGGTGACTAATATGAAAAGAAAAAAGTGGCCCCAAAGACCCCTGTACAGTGTGATCTTAGATTCGGTATAGTAGCTTCTGAATGATGTATAATTATGAAAAGACTTCTGTTCCTTGATTATGAAAAGAGACCCTATCATCATAACTTTTCAAGGATGAATAGTAAAGACTGCACCTGGTTTCAATTAGTAATGCGGAGAGAAAAAAAATTGCCATTACTTTTTGTTTTAAAAGAATCATGATCCTTATACAGTAGCAAATGAGATATTAACTAAATTATGTGGAAGACATATCTTATTGCAAAATGAATGAGAATTTCATATGCATGTAATCAGGGCTTTTTTTCTCGGAGAAAAGGTGGCGGAACTCAAACCTGGCCACGCCCTCATCAAACCCTAGGACCGCCCCTTTAGAGAACAGGAATGCAAGTAAAATTTGGGAGGGGCTATTTCCGGTGCGGCCGGCCCGGAAAAAGGTGCCGGAACGCGGTTCCGCCGCGTTCCGGCTGAAAAAAAGCCCTGCATGTAATATTAACATGTCATGCTAAACCATGATTTACTGATATTTGCATCAACGTCTGCAACTCTAAGCAAAGTTTTGCTTGTGCTCTCCATTCCTCTTCCTATATTGTTTGAAAAAGACTTAAATCAGCAATCAGTTCCTACCGGGTGAATTAATCCATGTAATGAAGCCATACCTGGGTATTTTATGAATCAGGCCTAATGCACCCAATAGCTGTCTGAGACCTTCCAGGAATGGGGAGGAAGGAGGCCCCCGTGCTGCTTGGCCTAGCCAGCTGAGACATTCTGAGCATGGTGGGGCAGGGAGAAGGACAGGCATATTGGCAAACCCCTGAAGTTTGATCATGCGACTGTGAGGTTGCTGCAACAGTCAGAACTTCAAGCAGGGATCTTAAGTCCCTTCGGTATCATAATTTTGAATAGTCACATAATAAATAATCATAAGTCGAAGACTACCTGTAATGAATGATAACATTTGTGCATTTGAACTTTCAGAATGTTGCACCTTGGGTTCACAAGATCTGATACATATTTTGGATCTCCTTGACTTTTCCAAACACAAAATTCTGAGGAATCTGAAAGATTGCACATTTTACTAGAATTTTGGCTATTCTTTATAAAGATTCTAATCATATGTCAATATTAAAATTGCATATTAAAAGAAACAGAGCTATATGATTTTGAACAAGGGAATAGAAATTCTAAAAAAGCCTACTTTCAAGACCCTTTCATGATAAAAAGATGGTATGATATGTGCCTACAAAATTATTGAAGCAATCTCCGTGACTGCTGACTTTCAGCAGACAGAGTTGTCAAAGAGAGACTACAAATTGGAAATCATTTTTTGTTCCCAAGGGTGAATTAGTGTGTTTATTCAGTAATTTGTAGCTTTTCCATTAGCAGCTGTGCTAAACTGTTCTGATTAATGCGCATTGTCTCTATCGTTTTCTATCATTTTAGGAGTGGTATTTCTCTTTGGAAAAGTATGGATTGAATCGGCACAATCTTATGTGAGCTGCTGTGTAACAGTAAAAAATATTGAGAGAACTATTTATTTACTGCCACGTGAATCGGTACGTTTTCTTATGTTACAGTATTCTCATCTGATAATATCTCTCATCTGTTTTATGGAAGGCAGAAGGCATTAAGGCAGACATAACTGACATTGTTCGCATCTGCGTTATAGAATTAAATGTGAAAATGAAACTGTAGATTAATATAATCAACCGGTAAGTCTACAGTATCTAACATGAGACCATAATACATAAAATCCAAAAAGCACATGGGAGTACTAAGATTCCAATCTAAATTGCTGCTCTTATTTTTTTTTTTTTTAAGTAGCTTGATTTAGTACATAGGCTGTTTAGTACCATTTCACTGCTTTCATAACCTACAACCTAGCTTGGATACTTTGGGTAAACCTCTTTATTTTTCCATCCCAGCTGAAATATAGCTATTCATTTTTCTTTTCCTTCATTGTCTTTTCTGGCTTTCTGACAGCTGA
Organism: Protobothrops mucrosquamatus; assembly: GCF_001527695.2. Classification (NCBI taxonomy): domain Eukaryota; kingdom Metazoa; phylum Chordata; class Lepidosauria; order Squamata; family Viperidae; genus Protobothrops; species Protobothrops mucrosquamatus. Next base: position 699,436 of record NW_015386293.1, read on the forward strand.
GTGGTAAACTGCCTTTTTGTCTCTAAGTAAGTCTATGTTATACAACAACCAACCCAAATGGTTCATATTGGGTTAAATAGCCGAGTAGAAATGTTAAAACAATAATAGCTATGATCTGAGTCTCCAATGATAATTCTGATCTGCTGAATCCAGAAAGCAGTTTTCTGGGAGATTACTTGAAGAAAACTACCTATTTATATTTTAGAGAAATACTTGATTTTCTGTAACCTTGAAGTGTATACATTGGTATTGCAATGATTGTAAAAATTCTTCTTAAAGCGAATTGAGTTAATCTCTGAAAAAGAAACAGCGATTCCTGTGACTATGATGGACATCTATCAAGAATTTAATGACCAGATTGCAGAGAAATATAAGATCATGAAATTCAAATCCAAGGTTTGTTAAACATTCTGTCACTTCCCAATGATGCTCCTAAACATGGAAATCTTATTCTTTTTTCATTGTCCATGGAGAGGAAAATTGTGGGGTCCCTTCATTTAAAGGAACAAGAATTAATAGAGATTATTTTACTGAAGCAGAAATTTGAGAAACGTGAGGCTGTTGTTCATCATGAGATATTGAAATGGATTTTTCTTGTTTATGGGATATATAGCACATTTTTTTAAATTGACAAGAATCTCTGAAATACTCCCTGTTTGATGGAATTTTGCAAAGATTTTTAACTGGGGACAGATCTAATTTCCTCTCCACTTTGGTGCTCCTTTTCTTTCTAAATAAAAGAACATAATATAAAAAGAAAAATGAAGCCCAGTCATGCCTGACAAATTGAATCTACTATAGATTCTGATGTACATATATTGCTCTAGTTCTTATTTACATGTTATTTTTCTTTTAGTAAATATGCCTAAGTACTAGGAATCTAGTTTTGTTGCTTGTTGAATTATTCTTTATTATATTGGAATTGTATGAAATATAGTATGCATATTACATACTGTTGCTTTAAATGTACACCTAAATAGAACATAAATTGATGATTTCATAATATAAGGTATAAGGACAAAGAACTATAGAAAAAATCACCATTGTGTCTTTTAGAAAAAATAGTGAAATGTTAGATATAATGGACCAATTTAGATGTTATGTTTTCAACTTTATAAATCGTAACGTATTGATTTGGAAATGAATGAATGATCCACTTTTTTTCTCCCACCCCCAATTTCTATATCTGTTTCGGTATATAAATTCTATTTTAGGTTTGGTCTATTATAAGTAGTCCTCACTTAATGATCTTAATTGGGACCAGAATTTCCATTGCTAAGCAAAGTGGTCATTAGGTGAAGTATCACATGAGCACATCACTTAGTGAGAGCAGTTCTGGTAGTCTTAGTTGTGGGCATTAGGCAAGGACCATTAGATGAGAACCTCATGGTTCTCCTGCCATGCCATGCTCACCTCTGCTTCAGTTCTCCTTGCCTGTCTCTCTCCTTGCCATGTCTGCCCTTTGGGCCACCTTTCACTCCACTGCCACAGCATGTCCCTGCTATCCCCCTCATTGCCTCCAGCTGATCTTCACTGTTTTCTTTCTCTTGCTGCTGACAAAGTGCATCCAGCTGAGATAACTGCTGGCCCTTTGTGATGCTGCATGATGCTTCCTGACACTGTCAGAAACCTTCCTGAGAAGATAGGCAGATGGTGGCAGTTGAAGTGCATGTATACATGAGTTAAATAATTATGTAATCTTCAGGTTATGTTTAAAGAGAGAGATCTGTATTATCATAAAATGGATTTCACAGTACAGATTTTAAAACTGAAAACAAAGAGTAAATGTTTTGGACTAAAGAAATATGCTGTTCAGAATATATTAGTGCCTGATATTATATGATATATGTGATATATGATGTATATCTTTTTATTTTTTTAAAAAATATATTTTCATAGAAAGTGGAAAAGAATTATGCTTTTGAGATACCAGATGTTCCTGCAAAATCTGACTATTTAGAAGTTAGGTACTCGGTAAGTAAATTGTAGTATAAAATGGTATATGGAGCCATGGTTGAAGAAACATTGAGTGCATTAGTATATATGTGTACTCATGTAATTTAAAAAAAAACCAATTTTACGCTTGAAATATTCTATGTATTAAATCTAACAGGTTAAAATTTAAAATTATAAAAAGATGCAAATACTACTCTGTTATATATTTGCTGGCTATTCTAATTTCAAAAGTGCTATTGCAAGTAACAGAATTTGTTAGAAGATTAATCTGAGGAACCAGAAAGTTATTTGGATGTCTTTACAGTGGTAAGACAATAATTCCATCAGTTGCATAGAAGCATGTACCTCCATCTACTGTATATTTCTGAATTCTGGACTAGATGACCTCCAAGGTCCCTTCCAACTTTATTATTATTATTTTTATTATTATTATTTGTTTATTTATTTATTTTAGAATCGTTGGTATAGCGCAAGCACTCTTTTTTTCTATCTTTGCAAAAATTGCTATAATCTTTTGTGAATTGATAACATGAACTGAAGGGGATTCATGCCCAATATGAACTAATTGCTTAGTTGTGCCATAGAAATATACTCATGCATTTGTGTTCCCTATAATTATAAAAATTTAAAAGTTAACATAAATACTATGGCAGGTTATCAATGGAGGTTGTTAAGATTTGGATATGGGATGCTCATGTATTTGAAGTAACTCTATCACTTGAGTCTGTTCATTGCATTACACTACAATTTCTTCAACAATATATCAGAGTTCATTGAATTCAACAACATATTAGCCATAAATAAGTCATTGTCACTCTGCTGACAATCCTCCAAACAAAATTCATCAATCTATTTTGTATCTTCATGCAATACATGAATATTTTTATATCACTTTGATTAGAAGTAATGTAAGTTTCATAAACTGCGCATTATTGCTCCTAGGAAGTTTTAATTTTTAATGCTTTACATTTCTCATGAGTATTTCAGTATGGGTTCCTGGTATAATGAGCTTTATTATTTGCGTCTTTTGTACAAACAGATGTGCAGAAAATGGTCAGTTATAAAAATTGGCAAAGTTCTGTTTTAATTTAATAGTAAAATAGTTTAATATTTCAATTCTCAGGCTGAATATTGTCGATTACCACAAGATCTGAAAGGAGAGACATTTTCTCATGTATTTGGAACAAACACTTCAAGTCTAGAGCTTCTGTTAATTAGCAGGAAGATTAAAGGACCAAGTTGGCTGGAAATAAAAAATCCACGTATGAACCTTTTCTATATTATATTTCTCTACACAAAATTCAGTCAGATACATGTAAAAGGGAAATCTGCTAAACCTTATGATTGCTGTGTATATTGTTTGGAGTCAAATAAACTGTCCACCTAGCAACAGTCAGATATTTTGTACAGCTCATATTTTTAATCATATTATTTTATAATAACATACTATTTTATAAATATAAATTTATTTTATTTATGGATACCTGCTTTATAATTTAGATGCATATAATGGATTAATATAAATATATGGCTTATATTTGAAGAGTTCAGGGCCCAGTTCTACTAACATATTATTAAACTGCAAGAGAGCCGTGGTGGTGCAGTGTGGTTAAAATGCAGTTTTGTAGGCTAACTCTGCCCATAGTCAGGAGTTCGATCCTGACCCGCTCAAAGTTGACTCAGCCTTCCATCCTTTGGTAAAATGAGAAGCCAGATTGTTGGGGGTCATATGCTGACTCTGTAACTGCTTAGAGAGGGCTGTAAAGCGCTATGAAGCGGTATATAAATCTAAGTGTTATTGCTATTACTATTGCTGCAAACTGTTACTTAGCAAAATAATTACATTAACCATATTTAAATATTAGTGTGCTTTTATTGATGTCTAAAGAAGGTTTCTGTGTTACTTTAGAGTTGTTGAGTCAGCCTGTCAGTTGGTGTAAAGTGGAATTAATGGCACTAAAACCTGACTTGATTAATGTGGTGAAGGATCTTCCTCCACCACCTCTTGTGATCATATCCCTTGCCATGAAAACAATTCAGAACACAAAGACTCATCATAATGAGGTAAGCTATGATTATTGTGGGTTGAGAAAAAACAAAATGTTGTGGTTATTTGACAAAATACATTTTCCATAGCTGTGCAAATTTGCTTTTATATCCTTCAGGTCTGAAGCACATTTTTGATGCACTCCTCATCCTTTTTTGAACACAAGACCCTGAAGCATTTGTTTTTAACTGTCTTTTTAATGATCAGTATTTTTATTATATAAATAACTTTTTGAAGATTTTGAGTATCTATTTGAAGAAAATATATATACAGTCTAATCACAGAGCAACATAGTTAATGTGGAAAATGTAGAAGACAAATGAGCAAAAAAGGAAAAGAGTATAGAAAATGAAGTTTAAAGCATTATTTTCTAAAAAGTATACAGATTTTGTTGCATATTGATAGTAACTAATTTCTAATTGTCTGCATGGAGAAGAACCTTTCCACTTAGAATAGAATATTCTTTATTGGCCAAGTGGGATTGGAATTTGTCTCTGGTGCATAAGCTCGCAGTGTACATACAAACAACAAAGTAATATAATCAAAGCTACCAATAGTGGAAGGTAATAGGAAAGATGAAAAGGATAATAGTAATACAGCACTACTACATGAGTAAATATCCTTATCACAGTGCTGTGAGAATTAGGTGTTCAGCAGAGTGACGGCATGAGTGGAAAAAACTCTGTGTCTAATTGTTTTGGCATGCAATGTTCTGTAGCAGTGTCCTGAGGGAGGAGTTGAAATACAGGTAGTCCTTGAGGTACGAACCTAATGGAGCCTGCCCATTACGATTCTAAGTCAAAAAAATTTGTCAAATGAATCAGACTCAATTTTACACATTTTTAAAACCAAATTCATTAATTGAATCAAATGGGTCATTAAATGAATGAAGATCTGACTTACTATTTCCTCCTATTTATGAATTGATCGCTGCTATCATTAACTGAGAGGCTTTTCCCACCGGACGCCCATTAGCTGTTTCCAGTGCAGACTTGGCTCAGGAACTAAATTGCCTCCAGGAAGGCTTGCAGCGATCGCAGTTGCTTTTTTTTTTTTAAACCACTTGTTGCTAATCAGCTCAAATGTCTTCAGCTGCTTGGGGTGGTGGTGGTGGAAATTTAAAAAAAAAACACTTGCCACTAATTAAGAATCTCCAGTAAGGTACCCAGAGGGAGATGGGGGAGGGATTTACAGAATTCTCAGTTTGCAACAGTAACAGAAATGGAAGGGACCTTGAGGTCATTTAGTCTAACCCACTGCTCTCACAAGAGAGTATTTGTGATAAATGCCTACCCAGTCTCTTTTTAAAAGCTTCCAGTGATGGGGCACCCACAACTTCTGGAGGCAATTTAAATTTAAAACCTAAAAGCTACAGTAATATACACTGATCTCCAAAATAAAAGCAAGGAAACACAACTATAGAATGCTTTGTGTAGATGCTGGCTAGCATTTCTACAAGCAGTTTCAAGACAAATGCAAACAAACTTTATCTTTTCAAAATACTATACTTACAAACATAATAGTTTGGAAAGTACAATACTTAAAAAGAAGCAGAGCAGTTCCCAAAGTGCTTACAAACAGTACAGTACTGTAGACTAACAAAAAAGAATATTTTAAAATACTTAAAGAAGCAATTCTAGCACTCCAGTCCTCAAGCCCAGGCAGCAGCAGATCCTCCATGCAGTACCAAGCCAGGCTGCAAAAATCACCAGATCTTGTTTGGCCATGTGTCCAGGGACAAAAAAACAAACAAACCCCTGCCAGCTTCTTAACCCCATATGGTCCAGCAAGTCACAGAGTTAAAAATGGCCACTGCTGCCAGTAGTGACTGAATCCACGTCATATGGCTACAGAGGCCTCTTTTTGGTCGCAGTTTTGAATTTCTAATGTAAGTATCCTTTCTGAATAAATTCATTCCCGTGAAAATTTGTTAAATAAATGTTCATACCTGGGGGAATTACCTATAGTTACTGTCCAGGCTGTGAGAGTCTGTAGATTATTTCTCAGCCCTCTTTCTGGCTCATGCAGTACAGATATAATGGAAGGCAGGCTGGTTGCAATAGTTTTTTCTGCAGTCTTAACTATCCTTGAACTATCCTATCTGCCTGTCCTGTTTGGTTGCTGTACTTATGCTTAATTGTCAAAATTTGAATAATAGCATTAATAAGAAACTTTTTAAAAAGTTTGCTTTTCCTTTTACTTCCCTTGCTCAAGACAAGGTTAACCTCTTAATAAAATTATTATTTTCTGTCTCTTCAAAAAATGTGTAATTGAAATGAGTTGGTAAGAAAGTATATTCTTATTTTAATTGTTGCTATGTGAAGTGTTTTGTAATTGCTCAAAATGTGAAAAATAAGAAAGTGATGAACTAATTTGTAATTAGTATGAGTTGCATAGAAAAGGTGTATTTACACAGCATACAAAGAAAAGTGTTTCTTGACAGGTTGTTCCAAATAAAAACAATATGTAGTCAACTCTGAATAATGATGCATGGTTAGATTTATTGAATAGATTACTAAATCTATGCTTAATTTAACAAGTGTTAACAGATGAATGAGAATATGATTTCATTAATGTCTCTCATTCTTTTACTATTTTTCTTTGATAGATTATGGCTATTACAGCTTTAGTGCATCACAAATTTTATCTGGACAAAGCACCACCTGAGCCTCCCTTTCAGACCTACTTCTGTGGTACGTATAATTAGAAACTTACTGTGTTAATTTGCTGTTAATTATTCCTCTGCTTTCCAAATAAATGTTTTAATAGGCTTTTGAATATCATTTGACAACCATTATTATTATTACTGTTGTCTTGGTTTTATTTTGGGCTGCCTTGCTACCCTATCAAGAACATTCTAGTTTAATGTGGACTATTTTCATAAGCATAAGCACTGTGTGAAAACTGCCCCCCCCCCCAAAAAAAAGACTTAGTGAGTTTTAACACTAGTGCTTACATTTCAAGATGGTCACTACCGAATGAAAACCCTCTCCATCTTTTGGCCTTCTCTGAAAATAAGTATAGCATTAGGGATGAGAAGCAACTATAATGAATGTGGGCAACACAATATCAATATTTACAAATCTGTCAAAGATGGTATCTACATTGATATCTAAATAAGAGTTGAATGTAAACAAATGTAGTTAATGAATTGAGAGAAGAGTTTAGGATTATACATCTTAAAGAAGATCAGTGTATATTTGGGTGTCAAGAAAAGAGCAGCAACGTTGCTTTAAATAGCTACCAATTATTTGCCATAATGTGGGTAATGATTCTTTGTAACTGTTAAAAACACTCTTACAGAAAATATGGTTGAAGCATTGTTAATAAAACAGAGACAAAAATCTGCATGGAGATCCATGATCTCTCTGAAATAGCATTTTTTCCCTATTCATGACTAGTCTTTTTTCCTATTTCCCTGGCCACAGAATACAGGGAAGCCTCTTTTACTAGTTAACTGAGAAGGACTTTTTCAAAGAGCATTTGAAATTAGGACAGGAAATTAAGGCATAACGTCTAATCCTACTTTATTAGGTGAAAATGAGAGAGAAACAAAGCTGGTAGTCTGAAGTTTATTGTGATGTAAGGATGTGAATATAGGATGTAGGTAACATTAGAAATTTTAAAGTTAATGAAATGAAATTTATAGTACGTTTTGTGAATGCATGAGTTTTATCCAATTGGAAAAAGCAGCTAGGAAAGGTTTATTTCCTGTACTTATGTCTTGTAAATAAAAAGTAAGGAGATTTTGAAGACTATAGTAATTGAAACAGAATATGAACAGAATTGTAGCTGGGTGCTTGTAGAGAAGTTAAGTCTAGTAAACAAAGATTGTCTGAATTATAATTGAGTGGGATAAAGAATGTCAGTGGGCATAGAAAACTGGTGGAGAAACTGCACTCAAATAAATATTATGCTTAAAATGTTTATGAGATATCCAGTTAGACCTATCAGTTAACATATAATCTGAATCTGGAAAATCAATGAGATCTGCCATAGAAATATATAGTTTGGAGTCATCAGTGTATGATGTAATGAATATTGGTATTCAGTAGTATTGGATGTACAGTATATGTGTTTGTGCATGTCTCCTCAAATACATGCAGAGAATAAGGGTCAAAAGAACAAAAGTGATCAGAAAGGAATAAATGAGGTATTTCATGCAACTTTCATCAAAGCATTGTAGAATATGAATTAAAATTTGCTTCTAAAGTATGGCATTTTGGTTTACTTTTCTTTAATATATTTTGCAGTTGTTTCCAAACCAAATGATTGCATTTTCCCATATGATTTCAAGGAAATCCTTAAACAAAAGGTAAGTTTAGTTTTCTCATTGCTTTGCATTCTGTAACTTTCCCCTTTGAAAAAAAATAAAGTTTTTATGATGATAAAGATTCTTTCCACTAGATCAGCGGCACCCAACCTTTTGGGCACCAGGGATCAATTCCGTGGGGAGAGGTTTTTCTGCAGACCGGAGGGGGCATGGTTTCGCATGCTGCCTGCATCCCGTGGATGGGGCTTCACTTGTTTGTGCAGCCCAGTTTCTGGCATGCTGCGGACCGGGGTTGGTCCATGGACCAGGGTTTGGAACCACCATAGATGGTGATGAAAATGTTGATTCTGATTTTTTTTCCTAAATAAATATTTTATTAACAGAAACTCACTGTCTCACTTCAAGAATCATATCCAAGGCCCTGGAAATAAGTCAGTTTGTTCCGGGATATTCCCGTGATTGTGCAATCCCAGATAGTGAATCTGGAATATAATTTGGGAAAAAATATATTTGTTTTCCTGTAATGTTGAAAAATCCCAATTTCTTTTTGTCTGTTTGATTGTGTACCTTCAGGTTGGTATTAACTCTTAGTGATCACATACTCTATGACAATCTATCCCACACATGACCCTTCAGGTCTTTCCGCAGGGCATTCTTCACCATTATAATTGAGTTGTCCTTTCCTCATTCCTTCCACCTTTCCTAGCATTATAGATCAAGAGAGCAGAGGAGAGTATACAGGATGGTCTCAATCCTTTGCTGACCTGGAGCCAGTCTGTTTTATTATGTTCCATATGCACTGTGGTTTCCTGCGTTATGTAAATGTTGTATATGAGGATGAGATATTCTGGGACTTCCATTTTCCTAAGCACATTCCACAACTTGACAGGATTGATTCAATTAAAGGTGTTTCTATAATCAATTAAGTTAGGTATTGTTTTTGGTATTCCTTGTTTTTTTCAATTATCCTGTATGCATCAGCAATAATGTTATTTGTTCTTTGGCTTTCTCTAAAGTCAGCTTGAACATCTGGCATCTCCCATTCCATCCAGAGATCTAATCTATGTTGGATGATCTTAATATTCTTTTTTTCTCTAGTAATGTTGAAATGATTGCTTGGTTTACTATAGCAACGAAGCAGATGGGCAGAGAGTTAGACTCCAGTTGCCCATGGAAGAGTTTTCATGATAATTAGATTAAATACAAAATGGGGCCTCCTTTTAGGCTTATTTAATATCCTTCTGTATGACTCTTGAGGCAGATTTCCTGATAGAAAATACTTGCCTGTTCTCTGGATGCAGTGAAAGCACGAAACAACCTCAGTAATTATCAGTTTCATATAGGTTCCTTCTAGCTTATAGATGTGTACAGAATTTACAGAGAAATGAGAGCGCTACTTGTTTACCCCACTTTTGCCTTTTTTGTCTGTTTAAAACATCTAGTCTAGGATTGGCCCCTTGCTTAAGAGAAATCAGTCCCATCACTGAAATAGTGCCATCTTCTGGGGCTCAGGAGATGTGCGTTCTCCACTGCAGGTTCTGCCCTATGAAACAGTTTTCCATCAGAGAGCCAGGTGGCGGCAACCCTGTTGGTCTTCCAGAAGGATGAAAACCCCCAGGCTTTTCACACAGGCATTAGGCCAGGTTGTTCTTGGAGCCTAATATTGATGAATGTGTGATTGTATTTTGTATTCTTATTTTATTAAGATTGTTGCATTTGTTATTTATGCCATCTTTACTGCTTTTGTGTATGAGCCAACCAGAGTTATTTGCTTAAGATGGTGGCATATAAATTTGCTAAGTAAATAATATGTTTAATGCTTCCTTGAGCACAAGGCAATTACACAATTACAGTGAGTGAGACAAGAGCAGCTCTTCTTGAGCTGGCCAGCTGTAGTGATAGGTATATATGCCTTGGTTACATCCCATCTTAATTGCAGTGTTTTCTATTTCTGATTGCTGTTAAGAGGCGAGAATTTGTATCAGAGTCTGGTACAAAATGCAATAGGGAAGCTGTTCATGGGTAAAGAGTTCTAGAATTGTATACTTCCTATACCAGGGATGGTAAACCTTTTAGAGATCGAGTGCCCAAACTGCAACCCAAAACCCACTTATTTATCGCTGTTTGCCAGGTGGGCATGGCCCACTGGGTGGGCATGGCTGTGGTGGTCATGGCAGACTGGGTGGGTGTAGCCAAGGTGGGCATGGTCACCTCAATGTTGCTCATGGGGAGGGATGCCTGTGGAGGCCAGGCAGGGTTGGGGGAGATCCAGGAGGTCTCTGGCAGGTGGGGTGGTGGGCAGGAGGCTCGTCCTGCAGGGTGAGGCAAGGCAAGGTGATGCAGGGGCCGTGGCGGCGGCTGCCTGACACCATCGGCCCCCACACACAGAGGCCAGTGAGCACATGGGGGCCGACGGTGTCCGTCAGCAGCCACAGCCTGCCGGCCCCTCGACCGGCACACTCTGGGGCTCCGCAGCCCGCGGCTAGCAGTTCAGAGAAGCCACCTCTGAGCTGGATGGATGGCCGACAGCTGAGGAGGCTATGCAGTGGGTCGTGCCCAGGAAAAGGAGAGCATGTGAGGCCAAGAGGGATGGGACAGGGGGGAGGGAAAACAGCCGTGCTGGGATGCATCCGGCCACGTGGGACCTCAGCGAGTTAGTGGGCGGATGGTTGAAGAGCGACAGTTGCCATCTCCGGGGCATGGCACGTGAGTGCCGCCTCTGGCACGCGTGCCATAGGTTCGCCACCACTGTCCTATACTGAAAGATCTGTGCTAGCTACTAGCTGCTTGCTGGGCACAATTTAGATTATCTTTACTGACTTTCAATGCAGGAAACAGCTTATACTCAATCTATGGGATTTCCTATCTTATTATTTATTTATTTGTTTATTTTTAATATCCCTCTTTCATTTGGGCACTTAGTGGTATACATAGCATTTGATCCTTTATTTCTCCCCACAACAGTCCTATGAGGTAGGCTGGATTGTCCAAGAAGGTCTGGATAAAAATAACCCTGTGAGCTTCTATAAGTAAAATTAGGCTAGAATAACCTGATTTTTGTTCCCCACTCTCCCAGTATTTAGCATGTTGTTAAAAGTGCATCTTGCCATTTTTGTTCATTTTAATTGTTTATTTCTTTTTTATTTGGTGTTTGACATTTATCTGTATTTTGGTTATGTCATTGTTTTTCCTGCATTTTGCATTATAACTATTGTAAGCAGCCTTGATTATCAAGCAACCAGAAACAAAAGTATACATTTAATAAATAAATAAATGGGTAGTTAGGACTTTACATATTAAGTATTCTGTTGTAATCTAGTATGGATTTCTGGATTTAGTTAATCTATGTTTTAGTGATACTAGTTCCAGAAGATAAGTATGGGATTACAATAAATAGATTTTTAAAAAATCATTTTAATTTCTGGGGTAGTAATAGTTTTTGTTAATTTTGTTTAGAATGGCAAAATAGAAATTGCCACAACAGAAAGAACACTACTGGGTTTTCTTCTGGCAAAGATTCATAAAATTGATCCAGATGTTATTGTGGTAAGTAACTGTTTCTGTAATGATCTTTTCCCTATTTTCAATGGCTGGATTTCTCAAAATATTGAGAAATATTTTGGAGAAAATATTGTAGCTAGTGAATGAAAGGAGGTTGCTCCTTAGAGAAGGAACAATCACCACCACTGTCTTCCCATCTCATTAGAAATATGGGGATTTACACTAATTCAATTTATGTCTATTACCTTGCTAATCACAGACCGAGTGCATGTGAATGAATATACTGTATAGATGAGATGGCTACTTTTTAAATGATCCAGTTTTTATCAACAAGCAAGCAGGCAAGAAGCCCCACTGTCCGTAAGCTACTCCCTGCTGCACTATCCTGGAAGGATGAGTGATAGAGGGAATAGGAGGAGCTGCTGCTTTCTCTTGCAGATTCCCTGCTCCCTATTAACCTCCCTGTTCAGGGAAGAAGTGACTAAGCATTTCAACCATTTGGATTGGGATAATCAAACTGCTGTTTTCCAGTTTTCATGAAATGTTCAGGGAAAAAAAAGACTTTCTCATTCACTATTTGATCAGTTTTTATTCGGTTGTTTTGCCTTGATCTCAATTACTATATTTTTATTCTTAATGTAAGGGGAGCAGCAAAAGAAAGAGAGTGTTAAAAAAGCATATATAGCCTGTTGTGTGCTTTCTAGTGTGTATTTACAATGCAACAAGAGGAGACAGAAATCATACGTATTTGCACACATAGACGTTACATGTTTTTCCATTAACAGAAAAATACAGATTCCTTTCAACATAATGTTGGAAGGAAATTTTGTGAAAGGATTAGGACTCTTCCCCCATTTGCAAAATAATTCTTCAAAAATACAACAGAAAGGGACAAATTTGATATATGTGTGTAAATGTGTGTTTGTGAAAGCTGGCCAAAGAAAAATAGAGTTTGAAAATGCACCAGAACCAGGGACTGCATATATCCCTGTGGAAGAACCAGTTAGGTATTATGTTTCCCCGAAAATAAGACCCGGTCTTATTTTTATTTTTGTCTCCAAAGAGGCACCAGGTCTTATTTTGGAGGGGTGTCTTTTCCACTCCGTGGCGGTGGCACCTACAGCCCCATCCAGCTGGCCCACTTCTGTGGCCGAAGGAGCAGCTTCATTCAGCATTTCGGATTCAATCTGTAGCTCGATTCTCGGCTGCAGAGGCCTTCCAGAAAGGCCTCTGATGGCGAAATGCAGGTCGGGGGACAACAACGCAAAAGAAGTGGGCCAAAGAGGAGGGGCAGGTGTCAATACATGGAAGGCCTGGTAAATGGGTGCAGGGCGTGTGAGGCAGCTCCACCCCGCACCCCCGCTCTAGCTTGATTTTTAGGCATGCGCCTCGCCTCCAAACAAGGACTTATTTTGGGGGTAGGGCCTATATTAGGCCCACCACCAAAAATCAAGCTAGGGCTTATTTTGGGGGTAGGTCTTACTTTTAGAGAAACACGGTAGTAGTTTGTAATGTTATAAAGTCTTCCATTCTAAGAGTGCCACCATCTTCTTTCCCCTTGACTCTGAATGGAACTATAGAAAAAAAAATCCAAAACTCAATGCATCCCTCTCTTGTTATGTTAGTAAAATTCCACCATTACTTTTACTGCTGAATATAAAGTGATTTTGGTAAGAAAGAATTGATTTTAGAGAGAATGATACACCTATGCTATATAGACACTAGTTCTGTTCTTTTTGAAGCAAGCCTTCAAATACTATAGACATTTATCATCTGTATAGTTTTGTACTGAATATATTGAGCAAATTATTCTGGGCATTAATTCATTGATTCATTCATTCTTTTTCAGGGCCATAATATTTATGGTTTTGATCTGGAGCTTCTGCTCCAGAGAATTAACTTTTGCAAAGTTCCTCATTGGTCCAAGATAGGTCGACTAAGGAGATCAAACATGCCAAAACTTGGGGTAAAATGCTACTTACATCTAAATTGCTTTACGTGATTAAAAATGAGTTATTTTAACTGCTGTATTACATTGTCATTACTAAATAAAGTCAAAGAGGTGATGTCATGTGACCATGCCACTTAGCAACAGCAGTGCTGGCAGTCTTGATTGCCTTGTTAACCATGGATCTCATGTAACTACAACATAAAACTTCCTGCTGCCTTCACCATTGACTTTGCTTGTCGGAAAGTGACAGGATATGTTGGAAATTGCAATCACATGAATTTGGCTCATTGCAATGTCTTAATCATGAGCCGGGTACCAACTCGGATCACAATCACATGACCTGATCATGGGGATGCTGCGACAGCCAGAACTCTGTTGGCCAATAGTAATTATCAGTTGTTCATTTTCATCATAAGTTTGAATGGTTCCTGAGTTGAATGAACACCGCCTGTATATCTAATGTAATGCAATCAGATGTACCACTAATGCTACTTTGCTTTATTTCTCCTTGGAAGTTTTGTTTATCTTCCAAATTTGTATCAGAGTTTCCCTAAATCTTTTGAAGTGGGATTGGGCAATGTGATAGAGGGAAGAAGTGTCCAGCCACTAGTGCTTGTTCCATTAAAAAAACATTGTATATACCGTATATACTCGAGTATAAGCCGAGTTTTTCAGCCCATTTTTTGAGCTGAAAAATGCCCCCCTAGGCTTATACTCGAGTCAATATTTCCCCCCAGTTCTTTGTGGACTTACAATATCCGAGCACCGTTTAAAGAGACGCCGAAGGAAGACGGTGCCCAACTGCGCGCCTTTCCCCCTTGGCGGGGTGGTCTTTTGCAAAGTCTTTTGCTCGGATATTGTAAGTCCACAGCAGCGCGGGCGGCAGCAGCAGCGGCGGCGTCTCCCGCTCCGAATTCCAGGCTGGAGTCAAGCCCTTTTCAAAAGCGCCGGCTTGGGAGCGAAAGCAAAAGGGGCGGGGGAGTGGGGCTTCGTTCACGCGCGGATCCCCTACGCTCGTATTTATTTACCGTATTATGCCCCGGCTGGCGGCGGCAGCAGAAACAGCAGCAGCAGCGCCTCCTTCCTCGGTTAGCTCCGATTCCCTCCCCCCGTGTCGCCTCTGAGCTGCAGGACTCCGCCGCTTGCTTTATAAACCCTTGGCCGCTGCTCCATCTTTCCTTTTCCCACCAACCGCCCCCCCTCCCTCGACCCCTCCCGCTTTGCAGAAACACCTGGATAGTGAGAAGCTGGAACCGGGCGGGCGAGAGAGGCGGGCAGAAAAAAAGGGGGGGAAATCCACACACGCTCGCGCAGGGAAAGGGGAAAACGGGTGGGCCGGCCGGCTCCCCTCTCCTCTTTGTGTGTGTGTGTGTTTGTCTCTCTCAATTCCCCCCCACCCCAAAAGCGGGGAGGGGGCGACCTTGCAAAAGGGAGGGGGCTTCTCCCGGTTGCGGGGAAGGCTGGAGGTGC